>NC_136983.1:10396837-10489337 GCF_032717465.1 Coenobita brevimanus | reverse complement strand
ATGATGTCTACCTCAATTTCTGCTCTGTTAATGCTGGAGTGCAACAAGAATCAGTCCTGGCTCAAGCCCAGTTCGTCTGTCATATTATTGATCTCTTCTCTGTCGCCCACAATCCCATTCACTCACATGCAGATAAGTAAATGCTTCACAGTTCCCTCACACTTCAACGTCGTCTCACAAAGTCTGATATATCGAATCCCCAACTTATCACATAAGTCTATATAAACCACAGTCTTATCTAATATTGCTGAATGGGGACCAAATAACACTGTCTCAGTCAGTGTTGAAAAGCCAAATATATTCAGTTTATTAACAAACATATATTGCCTGGTTCCTATATTACCACCAATGTAACAAATATTACCTTCTCTAAGTGTATTTGTTTCACAGTGTTTTACTAATATTCCCCTCAGTTGAACCACTCACGTTGGACAACGTGCTAAAACTGCCTCAAAGAAACTTGGATTACTGTACAGAATCTGTAACTTCTTTAGAAAAGAGCAGTTAGTTGTAATTAACAAGAGTCTTGTGCACACTCATCTCGAATATTACTCGCTCATATGGAGTGGATGTGGAGAGGTTACACTAAAGCAACTGGACAAAATTCAGAACAAAGCTGTAAGAATAATCAATAACCCAGCAATTACAACAGAACTACTTCTCCTAAGAGGAAGATGGAATCCTTCCTCCCTTGCATCAAGTTACAAATATTTTCATGACAAATAGTAAGACGAAGTTCCATCATTGTACCACTTTTCTACACCTTCCCCCATGCTACACAGGCATCTGGTAGCGTGCATGACATGACTGTCACACTACCATTTCTCAGAACTTTTGCCTGTCAGAATTTCTTTATTCCCCGAACTGCTTTTCTTTGGAACTCGCTTCCCCAGATCAGTTCCGCCCCAACATCATCATACAACTGTTAAGTCCAACTGATACAGAATTTTTATGAATGAAGGACACCAGTAATCTGCTAGATGGAATTTTTCATTCTATTTAATTTGTTATAAATCACTTACCTAATCCACTGGCATAACATTGCCCCTCCCTTAGAACTGTGCAGTCTCCAACACAACCACATAATTCTACCTATATACAGGTAAATATATAAGGTAATCTTCCAGACTAGCGGGTTGTCGCCATTGCCTCTGCTGTCTAGGTCCCACAGTCTGCAGTGCACTCTGTTCCCAAACAGTCTGCAGAGTTGTCCCTTCTAACTGCAGTGCACTGAGCATCGAGCAAGAGAAGGCTGACTGCTCCTGTGCCCACAGCGAGATCTGGGTAGCCAATGCTGTCAATAACTCCGTCACCCTCCTGGGCCCTGCTCTCATCTTCATTGTCCAACGGGTCCTCGGCTTCACTTCAAGTGTACCTCCCAGGACCAGGTCTCCTGTGGAAAATGCATCAGTGTACTTCATCAAGAGCCTTTTCAGAAGCTCCATCTATGGCTTCAGCAGATATTGGGCACTCCTGGCATAGTGGTCGAGTAGTTCTTCTTGGGGCTTAACGATACACCTCTTGCATGCACTGACTGTTGGCTCCTGATCGACTTCTTGGCACAACCTCACAACTGTGTTCCAATGTATTTTCTTAGGACGAAGTGAGAAGCTAGCTATAGTATTGGATACTTCTGCCACAGGGTTAACCAATGTCTTATTCACCATTACTCCCTCTTCTGATTGGCATGGCTCCTGTGCTCCACCAATCCAGTGGTAGTGCGCAGAAAGCCGTTGATTTTGCAAGGCAGCAGCATCTCTGACTCAGGGGGGAAATAACTATAGTCTTTCTGGTCATCACTAGTAGACTTCCACGCTCTACAGCACTCAGCAGAACACTCCATCTTCCTAGCCACTTTCACGCTGATGGAAGGTCAAGCAGGCAGCACCAGGACACCAGTTCAAACCCAGGATTCAGGGGTCCCAATGTCAGCAACACACATAGCCAGCGTCTCCTCCTTTCCTCCCAGCCGCATCCCGACACCCACCGATCCCCCAAGCTCAGCACAGTGCCCTGTGACTCAACACAGCCACTCTCTAGTCTCTGGAAGCTTCTGATGACTCACTACATCCAGCTGCACCAATGTCTTCTCTGATCAGATGACAATGACCATGGGGCATGCAACTTGCTCAGTCTCACCATTCCCCTCCATACACATGTCACTGACACCTATGAGTATTCTGGGTGCTGAACCTCAACCAAACTGTGTTCAGGGATTTTCACCCTGTTACTCGCTTCTTGTCTTTCACCTCCCACTATATCATCCACTAAACAGGAGAGCCTTTCCCTCATTTCTCATACCTCGTCGCTTATTCTCTCTACCTTGTATGCCACTTCTTATTGTTGCTTCAGTTTTCAGGTCCTATCCTGCAGCTTCTCACATGGCTGGTGTAGCTTCCCTCTCTGCCCACTTAGTTGTTCCTCAAGTCTAGTGCGGTGTCATGTTTGGGCATCCTTTTGCTCTTCTTGTGCTCTCAGCACTGCGAGTATATTTTTCTTTTGTGCTTCTTTAAATTTCTTTTGTTATTCTTGCTGTGTGCTCAACACTGTTAGTATATCTGCCAGAGACATGTCCGCTGTTTTAGCAGCCTGTCTACTTGCTCTAATCTCTCAAATTGTATCCCAGTTCTTGACAGCAAATTGTTACACCTTACAGTTGGTTGATACATTGACAACGGAGCATAGACAAGCTAAAATGTTAATCAAAAGCCGCTGAATGCATCAGGGTTTTTCCTTCCAGATAAAGCTGAGATACACTAGCAAAACACTGGCTTTTCTTTCACACACCATCTCATTCTATACTACTCTCTCACTGATCGTTCACTGACTGTCGCTTATTGACTCTTTGACTGACTACTCTCTACTTCACTAACTCTCACTGTCTGACTCTTGCTCACCAACTCTTTCAATCACTGTCCATCTCCCACTGACTAACTGACTGCTACTCACTCACTGTCTGACTGCCTCTTATTGACTAACTCGAATTCAGGATGGTTCCTTTAAATACCTCCGGTGACTCCACCACTAGTACAGCACAGAATATTCAACAGCCTAAGAGAGAACTCACATTTTCTCATGCAGTAATACACTCTAGCAATGCACAATAACAGCAATATCAAGAACTAATTCCTAAGGTAGAGAGAATGAAAATCAGACATGTCGAAACTTCTAGTATGTCTGTCACATCTTCAGATATAAACCACTAACCTAATCCTATGGCACAACACTTAATTTCTAGAAAGTTTCTCACATCTAGAAATACAAACCACCGACCTAATCCACGTGAATAACGATAGGTTTGTACAGGTAATTCTTCACAATAATATGTATGACATCCTTACAAAACATAGTTCAGGATTTGGGTATAATTCATGCAGGAAAAACATAATTAAAATACTTTTAATAACCTGATAGAGCCTCTCCCAGTTTGCCCATATTCAAGACAGTCACCGAATGAAATGCTGAAACCCGTAATTCTATGATAATACTGTCCGCTCAGGGACTCTTGCGGTGAATACAGTAGATGTGACACTGATTGCATTGTCATTAATATGATATTAATTCTTTGCTTACGCTGGCTAACTAAGAATGGGTATGAAACAGCCTCTGACGTTGTTGGATAGAGGTGGTTACCACAGTGTACGATGCTGTTTTCTTCATATCCTACACAGCCAGTATTCCTGTACATTATAGGTGAAATTAGGTATGAAAAAATCTAAAACAGCAACAGCAGACATTGCCAATTTACAGTAATAAATATTACTGTGTTACAGTGCACCAAAAGGAAAACAGTCTATTGTCATAGTTACTGTAGTAGACCAGACGTGAGGTGCACACAGGAGACACGGGACACAAGAAATTTATTAACCATTATGGTCCCATTAACCCGCCCCATCCCGGCAAATTTCTCACCAACGACCCTCCCCCCCCAATCTTGGCAGATTTTAGAAAGTTTTTTTTTTTTTTTTTGGCTAAAACCTCCGCTTTTTATGAGAAACATCGAAAATTCAGAGAGAAAGTGCTCAGTTTAGTTTAGAAATACCAAATACAGGTACAGTACCCCCACCTTTGCACCGTGTTCTCTCATGCCAGGCTCCAAAGAAAATGACATCTTGGGAGGGGTAACTATTTCAAACCGCTCATTATATGTAAATATTGATTTATTTGGTACGAATTTATATGTAGTACAAGAGTATATTGCTTTTCACACAATAATATAGGCGATATAAACATTGTTCACTCACCAAAAACATCAACATATGGCACCTTCCTTTACGATGTTACTGTCTCATCACTTCTGCTTGCTTCTTCCTCTGGCTTCTTTTTTCCATTGTTCTCCACCTCGGGAATCACTTTCACCTTGAATTTCGTCACTGGAGAGACCGTGGTGGGACATGTCTTTACTGGCCAGGTCCCGGCTAACAGGTGAGTTGCCGAGAAAATGGTGTGCAGGGGGGAGGGGGGTCAGGTGGAGCCAGGTATTATCCCTGCCTGGCATTGGGTAGAGGAAGGTATCCCACATATGCCTACCAAAAATCACCCGTGAAACTTGAAAAATGTGCAAATGACGGACCTCGCAATTGCAAAACGTATGGATACGTCATCGGGTGGCACCATGACAAAATGTGGTGACATATCCATATGTCAATGGGACGCAGAGGGTTAAGTTCTTACAACACTTGGTAAAGTTAAGATATTAAATGCATCATTTACTCAAATTTACTTGGACTATCTGATGTTGTGTAAACATATAACAAATTAATGTACCAGCAAGAGACTAATTCATATCGCAGTAATTCCCAGATGCTAGAGACAGTTTTCATTTCGTTTGGAACCATTTACCCACTATACTTGACAGGCGGCATGAAGTGAATGAGAATGGAGATCTCATGCACTCTGGAGTGAAGGATAGAGCAGGGGTTCTTAACCTGGGGTCTTGGGGGTCCATGGATGGGCTTCAGGGGGTCCGTGAAGGTCAGAATAATTGAGAACAATGTAGCAGTATTGCGTGATGCCGTTTGGCATCATTAGCTGAAAAAAAAATTCGAAGAGTCTTGAAGGATTCTGGTGTTTGTTGACACAAGCCTACCCTCGTCTGGCAAAGTGAGCTATGGGTGCTCTGATTCTGTTTGTTACTACATTCCTTTGTGAGTCAGGGTTTTCAGCACTTGTTTGTATCAAAACGAAAAGTTGAAATCAAGTGAATGTCAACGATGTCATGCGTGTTATGTTGCCTTGTTAAAGACCGCTCTACAATTTCATCTTCTTATCCAAGCGAAACAACAACCCTCTCATTGGAATGAACTTTTGAGCAGAATTTAAGTTTTTTTATTTTTTTATTTGCACAAGTTAGATGTATTTCATAATTTCATCGAGTGGCAATTAGTTTTTGCATGAAAAGAGTAAGAAACATAATTCTTTGTAAAGACTGTTTTATACATTGTGTACGCCATACACTGCGTGAGGTAGTTTTCAATAAAAGTATATTCACTTCATGCAAAATACTGTGTTCATGTGCTTTTGTGCATTATTGCAGGGAAGGGGTTCATAGCTTTCACCAGATTCTCGAAGGGGTCTGTGACTCAATAAAGGTTAAGAACCAGCGGGATAGAGAATAGCATTAAACAATAAACATGTAGGATTAGGATACGTAATTATCATAGCCAATATATGTTATTACCATGTCAGTACCATGCAATGATATGTGTTTTAGTTTTGATGCTAGGTGAAACTATCAGTATAACTGAGATATCGACTGGAACTGGTCACAGAGACGCATAAGTATAAATAAAGGAATCTATGTATGTGTGTATGTATGTATGTCTCTATCTCTTTATATATATATATATATATATTTCATAAAATCAAGCCGTGTATGTGTGTGTCTGTCTGTGCGTTTGACCCTATCTTTTGCGAGGACAGAAATAGAAATTTACCTAATTCTTTTCACATTCGGTCTGGGTAAGTCCAAGAAGTGTCCGAAAAGAACGATACGAAACTTTTTGCGATCGCGAGCGACGCGACAGAACAAAATTGTCGGAACTCTCGACACTCGATAATATGAATGTATATTATATTCAACTTTTTGGTCTCAGTTGGTCATTGTGTTCCGAACGAACTGAAACTTCACCCCGGCTTGGGGGGATTAATGTATTATGAATTGGTGTCACGTTGGTCATTTACTTAGGATTTACAAGACATCAGAGAGTTTAAGTAAATTTTAGTAACTGAAGCAGAAATTAACTTTACCGAATCTTTAAATATTCAGTGGTATCATAATGCTTCATATAATTCTTGTGACCTCTTGCTGTTGTGTGCACCTCAAGTTTGAGCTACAGTACTAACTCGAAAGTATAAAACCATTATTATTTTGACAATAGATTGCTTTCCTCTTAGTCCACTATAATAGAGAAGTTATCATTATTGGAAACTGGTAATGTCTGCTGTTCATTTTTTACATTTTGTTCATATCTATTACATAACATATACAGTATTAAAGGTTGCACAGGATTTGAGGACAACAGCATTTCACACCGTGGCAACCAACTCTATCCACCAATGACCCACGCTTCTTCATACCCATTCTAGAATTTCCAGCGTTATCATACATGTAGTGCCTCATCTATCACAACTCGATCAATGTGCCACATCTACGGTGTTCGCCTGATAAGTGTATATTGCTATCTTTTGCCCCTCCCTTCCCATCCATATAGCTTACGAAAGTCCTACCGAAACTCAGGACCCTGTATTACTGAGCGGGATGTACCACTGTAAGCTTTATAAGTTCTTGTTTGACTCAGCCAGTTCTTCTCTTCTTTTTCGCTAGTGGTGTCTTGGCATCCCTTTCCTTTTCCTATCCCAAAACACACACACACACACACACACACACCAGGCTTGGGTCCGAGTACATGGACTCGTACTCGTACTCGTACTTAAGTACACAGTATAATGTACTTGTACTTGTACTTGTACTCGGGTTTAAAATTTCCATAGTACTTGTACTTGCACTCGGACTCAAAGTACTCGACAATTTTACGAGTACTTTCGAGTACAACCATGATATATAAAAGTGGTGAGGGTAACAATGGTGTGCCCTTAGAGAGGCCAGGTGGCCTGGGTTGGTGAGTCACTGAGGTCCAGTGGTGTACAGCCACGCCCACTAACTCCTGATAAGCTGCTTTTAATATGTTAGCACCTTGGTACTAATTGCAAGGTGTACTCGTACTTGGATTCGCGTACAACACAAATGTACTCGTGCTTGGACTCGAGTTCAGCTATAAAACGGAGTACTTGTACTTGTACTTGGATTCGTGACACCGTAATGTAATCGTACTTGAACTCGAGTACAGAAAAATGTACTCGAACCCAAGCTTGACACACACACACACACACACTCGCGCTTAACCCATTAGCGTCCAGTGTCCTCAGTATAGGACGGAACTGAGCAATTTTAAAATTTAATAAAGAAGGGAATCCCTGAGTAGAGACCTATGAGCTTCGCGACTAAGAGCCGACAGGCGGATGGCGGTACGCCTAGCACCCTAGCATCCTTCCAGCAAAATTCCTCGCACGGAAGGTCTTGCAGCCAACGGGATATATATATATATATATATATATATATATATATATATATATATATATATATATATATGCTGAAATCCACAAGAACAAGGAAACAGTATACGATATAATACTTATACCGAGCGCTTTCGTGTATTCACATGTTTGGTCTCCCGTGAAGATGTGAATACACGAAAGCGCTCGGGATATATCGTGTACTGTTTCCTTTTCCTTCTGGATTTCAGCATATCTATGAATCACTTGTTATTACATGATTTGATTGTATATATATATATATATATATATATATATATATATATATATATATATATATATATATATACTAGCAGGCTTACCGGTGTTCCCGGACCAAAAAGGCGAACACTCTAATCCTATTTTTTCTAGTTCATTCACTCTACTCTAGAGAGACCATGTACAGTCACAGAAAGTTCCGCATTACCCACCTCCCGAAGCACTGGTGTGAGTGAATGTGAATCGGCAGCCAGACCTCATGTGTCTGGTAATTGTGAGTGTGAAGCAGGGGAAGGCGGGGGACTGGGCGCACAGGAGGGTTTAGTGATAGATTGGGAATTACGTGTAGGTGTGCAGTGTATGACTTGGACGGTGTGTTTTAGTTAATTTAGTAAGAATGGATGATAATATGATGCTTGCATTTTATGAATATCCATCCATCCATCCATCATCCAATCCTACATTGCCCCATGAGGAGCGTAGGAGTCCGGGGCTAAGCAGTTGGTCCCGACATTTACGATGAGAGTGACCAGCCTCACTCATCCCTGAGTGGCATTGCATGAGCAATCAACCCTAACCACCCCTTGGATGTAAACCTTCACCGGCTCAATCCGACTGGAGCGCAATAATTACTCACTAAACCACCAGGCGCCATAATTTGGTTATATGGTTACCACCCAACGTAGTAAATGGTTTTCTAGTGTACAGGAAACCATTTGGCTTGTCACTCAGTGTAGAGTCACCCACAGGCAGAACGAAGAGGAAAGAATGAAGGAAAGAAAGAGAGATGAGGAAGTGTAAAGTTACCCATAGACAGAAGGACAAGGAAAGAATGAAGTAAAGGAAGACAGAAGAGGATGGAAGGAAAGAAGGATGGAGGAGAAGAAAGGGCAGACACCCGACAGCAGCACTACATCGAGTGAGTGGATGGTGAGCGCCCCCACCTACCACAAATTTTATGAATAAAATTACGTAAATGTCTGTAGTGTTGTCAGGAAAGTTATGGAAATCTGCAGGGTTCGGACAGAGGTTTGAATGCTTTCATTCCTTCTCGACTTTAGCCAGAGACGTTTCCCCAGGAGATATTCATAATGATATAATATATATGTATATTTTGTGTTGAAAACATAACCGCTATATATATTATCTATCTATCTATCTATCTATCTTTCTATCTATCTATACTTCCCATGTCATTCTGTCTACAGAAAAACAAAAAACTTATTAATCGCTCATATAAATATTTTATTATTATTATTATTACACACTACCCTTGACTCGAAATTCGAAATGAATAGTTACCAGAAAAACACTGAAAATGTTTGCAGGCGGATCTTTGCAGTGTGACTCTGTCGTCCCACTGTAAACATCAGCCTGCAAACATTTTCAGTGTTATTCTGGTAATTATTCATCTCGAGCTTCGTGTCAAGGGTAGTGTGTAATAATAATAAAAATATATTTATATATGCGATTAACATTTTTTTATTTTTTCGTTTTCCTATAGACAGAATGACATGGAAGGTCCTAATAATATCAGTCTCTGTAACTATCATGCCTATCGCACACTTCAAAACGAAGCCAATGAAGCATACTTTTGACAGTAAACATGTTTTATGTTGCGACATTAGCAACTCTACAAACCCTCCCACTCCCGGCCACCCTCCCTCCCACTCACAGTTACCAGACAAGTGGGGTCTGGCTGCTACTTCGTGAATATACGTCGACCACCAATGCTCCGAAGAGTGGGTAATGCGGAACTTTCCCTGACTGTACCTGTTATGCTTTAGAAGAGGGATTATAAGAGGTCCAGAAACTTTCTGTTCCAGGTTTCGAAGACTAACGCACATTGTTTGTGCGCACTCATTGAGTATTACAGGTGACCTTAAATGACCTCCGACTGGTGACCTCAAATGACCTCGGAAGTAAGCGTCACATAGCCTTTGTCGGAACTGGAGGCCATGTGAGTCTCCACGCCAAAAATTGGGCTGCTGGTTCCAAACATTCGACCGTGAATTACCAGTGACCTCAAATGACATCCGACAATCTCCTCAAATAACCTCGGAGGTAAACATCACATAGCCTATGTCCGAACTAGAGGTCATGCGAGTCTCCATGCCAAAAATTGAGCTGCAGGAGTACCCGGCATTGCCCGGCCAAAATGGCGAACGCTGTACTTGTGATCTCAAATGACCCATATCTGAATTTAAACTCCCTAAAACTATCCTTGGTTCATCGTGATTCAGAATATTTATGGGTCCGGGGATCTCTGGCACTTGGTTTGGGCATGATTGAAGAACAAAACAAACAAACAAACAACGCGGCTCATTTATATATACATTCATACATACGTACACACACACACACACATATATATATATATATATATATATATATATATATATATATATATATATATATATATATATATATATATATATCCCAATTCAAAATGAGGTTATATTATTCGTAATACAGGAGTGTCCGAGAGTCCAGCTGAGTTTACTAAAGCCGCGTTTTTGTCGTCCAAGCTGAGGGATTGGATTCGAAGCCATCTTCGGTAAAACCAAGCTGCGCTGTTTTTGTCGGCCAAAGTGATACGAAGCCGGCCCAAGCGTTTGTCATCAAAACCAAGACCGTCTTCGTATCTCACCCAAGCGTGGTCGGGAGCAGTCTTGGTGTAGATTGGGGAGAGTGAAATTGGCCAGCAAGGACACATAAATGATAAATATCCTGAAATTAGCATTATGTACATAAAATTAGGGTGCATGTGGCTAATATTAACGACATATAGAGCCAGTTCAGCACAAATAACGGCTACATGTAAGTTGTATATTCGTCAGAAGATCGTCTTCGGAGAACCCCTCTGTTTACTTTGCGATTGGCACGTAATTTTTTGGTTCTACGTATCCTGGACTGTTTTTGCGGACAAAAACCAAGCGTCCCAAGACGCGCTTCGAATCCAAAGCTCCAGCTTGGACGACAAACACACGCCTTAATAAAATTATTGCGTGTAGCTGGCTCGATAAATTATTATTTTTTTTTTTTCTTCATGAAACGTTAACAACTAAATATTATTTTGAGACTCCACTACTGTATCTGAATCAGTTGTGCATTTTGCATGCATTTTTTTTTTTTTTTTACAATGGTATGTGGCTTCCACCAGATGATTTTACTGGGTGTAAGAAGGATTGCTAATGGAGATGGAGGAAAAAGTTAGCAAACGTAGAGAACACTTTAACGAATTGTTGAACACAGAGAATGAAAGTAATGCGAGTAAAAGTGGCTGGAGAATGGCTGAGAGAAGGAGCGAGGTGAGAAGAAAGGAAGAAGTCAGTAGGATGGAAGGACCGGAAGTAATGAAGAAAGTCAAAGTGGGAAAAGCCCAAGGAATTGATGGAGTGTGTGATGAAATGCTTAAGCATGGGGGAGAGATAGTAGGAGAATGGATGTGAAAAATGTGCGAACTGGCCTGGGAGGAAGGTAGAGTCCCGGATGATTGGAAGTCAGGTATATTTATTCCCCTGAAACAAAGTAAAGGGGAAAAAGAAGTGTGTGGTAATCATAGAGGCATTTGTCTTCTTAGTGTAATAGGAAAGTATATGGTAGGATACTTATTGACAGGGTTAGGGGAATGACAGAGGAATTAGTTGGAAAAGAACAGGGAGGTTTTAGCAAGAGAAAAGGTTGTGTAGATCAGATATTCATTCTTAGGTTTTTAGTGGAAAAGTTTCTAGTGAAGAGAAAACGTTGTATGCGGCCTTCATGGATTTGGAGAAAACATATGACAGGGTGGATATACAAGGAATGTGGAAAGTATTGAGAATATATGGCGAAGATAGGAGGTTGTTGAATGTCGTGAAGAGTATGTACGAGGGGGTTAAGGCTGCAGTGCATGTGGATAGTGAACTGTATGAATTTATTGAAAACAGGAGTATGTCATATCCCCATGGTTGTTCAGTGTGTATATGGATGGGGTTATAAAAGAGGTACAATGTAAGGCAGTGGATGTTGGAGTGACCCTGATGAGAGAGGGCAGTGTTTGGAAACTCACTGTGCTGTTGTTTGCAGTTGATAATGTATTGTTAAGTGAAGAAGAGGGGGAACTGCAAGGTTTGGTGAATGAGTTTGTGAAAGTGTGCAAGAAACGGAATCTAAAGGTGAACATAGGGAAGAAGAAAGTTATAGTCATCGAGGGAAATGAAGCCACTGAGTGTACAGTGAGGCTGGATGAGGAGGAACTGGAAAATGTGAGTGTGTTTAAGTACTTGGGTAGTGCGATGAGTAGGGATGGAAAATTAGAGGGAGAAGTGCGTGAAAGGGTACAACAGGGAAGAAAAGTTACTGGTTCTTTGAAATCAGTGATAAGAAACAGAGAAGTGAGCATGGAAGTAAAAAAGTCGCTACATAACAGTATTGTGATACCAACCCTAATTTATGGAAGTGAAGCTTGGACCTTGTTGGAAGGACACAAGTCAAGAGTGAAAGCGATGGAAATTAGTTATTTGAGAGAAGCATGTGGAATCAAGTGGAGAGACAGACTGACAAATGAGGAAGTGAAGGAGCGTTGTGGTTGGATGTGGATGTGATAGGAAGCGTTAGGAGAAGTACACTGAGGTGGTTTGGCCATGTGGGAGGGGATGGAGAACGAGAGACTAACGAGGAGTGTATGCGATTGAGGTGGAGGGGGAAAGAGGGAGGGGGAGGCCGAGGATGACATGGAGGGATGGAGTGGAGAGGTATATGAGAGACGGTGGTGTGAGCTGGGAGCAGAGCAGTGAAATGGCATGAGACAGGGCGACGTGGAGGCGATTTGTTTGTGGCCACCCCTTGCAGGATTGAGGCGTCTGCCAATTGATATACAGATGGAAGAAAGATCTCCCGTGGAGAAGGAGTTAATGACGATCGAGACACCTTAAGGCATTCTCGCTGATAAACATGAGTGCTTTGAAGAATCAAGGTCAACGTACTGTATGTAACTGAAATCGAGATATTGAGGTCTTCCCTCATATACATGAGTACTTTGAAGGATGGAAAGTCAGCACACATTAGTGAAACAGAGAGACAGTAAAAATATTTCTTGATATACGTGACGGCATAGAATACAGAATGAAAGAAAATTATCAAAGAGAAACCAGTTTCTGGTCCCCGGAAAGTAATTGTTTGATAACAGTGAAGTCTTTTCTTCGTAAGTAAAAGCGCACAAAGTTTAGAACCATCTCATATAAATGAATGCCAAGGTGGATAATTATTTAACAAAAGAATATTACTGTTTTGTAATGTATCTAAATGTCTGTGCATAGAATGCTGTTCGTTAGCTTTGGTCCAGCAGTCCTCTTCCAGACAACACACAGTTGTTGTGTAAATATGTACGTATATATGGAAAGATGTGAATATGAGTAAGGTCACAACACATGGAATGTAAGTCCCACAGAGTTCATCAACACAGACCTGAGTAATTGGATTCGTCAGGCAGCAGTACAGAGACATTCCCTTGTATCCCGCTACCAATCATCCCCCATTGGCTGTGTCTGTCTACGTTGAAAAAGTTTGTGTGTGTGTGTGTGTGTGTGTGTGTGTGTGTGTGTGTGTGAGAGAGAGAGAGAGAGAGAGAGAGAGAGAGAGAGAGAGAGAGAGAGAGAGAGAGAGAGAGAGAGAGAGAGTATTATCTTTCAACATGAGTAAACTTTTTCGCTATGTTCGTGCTATCTTCGGAAGGTTATAATCAGCTTACTAAGCCTCACGCACCAAGAAGTGTATATTTTTTTTAATATAAGGAAGAAGGAACCAAATACCAGGAGGCTGCAAGGATTGTTCCCTCCAAGAAAAATTAAAACAAGATAACACAAAGTTGAATTATAGATCCCTTCATTCAGAGATCCTTGGACACTGCGTTAGAAAGACTGAAGCTCATAGGCAGAACAGTTGGATATACAGACAGAGGATAACAGGTCTACAGCTGACCTGTTGCACACATGAAGGACTAGAGTAACTGTTTAATCTTGCAATAGAAAGTTGGACATAAAAAGGGATGAGAGTTTGCTGCTATACTGGTGCTAAGCGCCAGCCAAAATGGTGGAGGGATGAAGGCAGACAGTTCAGAGAAGCAATGACTATTGAAGCAGCGATAGAAAAGAGATAAAGATACATTTATGAAGTGAAGACATGCAGGTTGAAGGGAGTCAGTAAGAGATGGAGAGTTAATGAGGCAAAACGCCTTTTACTCCACTATGCTGAAAAAAAGCTGCATGTGGGGAGCCTCCTCACATATGGGAGTTGTACTCTACACAGGGTCGAATAAAGCCCCCGTATAAAGTCAAAAACTGTGGAGAGGTAAAGAAGGCAAGGAGTCGGCTTCGTTATGGTAGACTAAGAGTGAGGGTTGTAAGCCACGAATATTGACAACCATTATCATCATCATCATCATCATAAACAGCAACAAGAACCTGGCCTTTGTGCACCTAGGGAATGAGTTGGGAAAGAAATGGAAAGGAATGAAAACGTAGGAAAGTGGGAGAAAGGCTCGATGAAATAGGCTAAACAATCTTTTATACATCGTTCAAGCCCCTGGAATCCTAGCTCCACCTCACAGGGATAACCACCTGCAAAATTTTTCTGTAGATTTTTCTTTACACATGCGCCTCACATACACACTTGCCAGCAGGGCCGTAACCAGGACTTGAAAACAGATGAGATGAACGCAGTCCTACTAGTGGGTTCCGAGGGCATGCTCCCCTGTATTTTTTTTTTTTTAGCCCTTGCACCAAATAATGCAATTGCATGTGAATTTCAACAGATTTAAATCAAGTAACTCGGAAAATTCAAAAATATTGTTACAGTTGTATGTTTTTATTAATGCCATCTTCAGGGGTTGGGTGCACTGCGTTCAGTTATACAAATGTGTTCTGCAATACGGCATTTTCATACATGCTAGAAAGGATTATCAGCATCATGTTAAACAGTAATGAAGCAAGTATTGGTTGCTGGACCGTAGTGACTACAGAAAATTAAAATTAAAGGAAGGCACACCAGCTCTGAGCGGGTGGTGACCACACTCTGTTTAGTGATCCAGCGAACACTGGCAACTTTCAGGAGTTTGTGGGGGCTCCTATTGCAATAGGCTGTAGTAGCCTATACTATTTAGTCACGTTCTGAGTTGGACTGATCCACTCCCGGTGACTCACCCAGAAGCACTGCGGGTTGAGGATTACAGGGATCAGTTTAAAGTTATGAACGCGATCAGAACAAGTCCCTGGACTTTGGGGTGGGTGTGGATTGAGCTGGCAGCTAAAGGAGGGGAGGGGGAGTGGAGATGCCAGACGAGGCGGCTGCTTCGTCTGCCTCAAGGTGGTTTACGGGCATGCTTGCCAGACTGAAGTAATTCATCGACAATGAAGTTACAAAAACAGCTAGTTAATCCTCATCACGTGCCCTCCGTATATAAATCATGCATTCAGCTCAGCCCTAAGCAAGTTCCCTAGCCTCAACAACTTTCATACGTTACTTTTTCACACAATTATTTACAATATTCATTCATACAATACTGTCCTACCATGCCTCCCTCTACCCTCAGACTTATTCACATGTACCTTTTTCACAATCACGAATAAATCACAAGAAAAAGTTGGTGGTATGGTTTCTAGATTAGCAAGAATACGTCTCTCTCGCTGGTCAGATCAAGTTATATATATATATATATATATATATATTAGGGTGGAGTGAAAATATTTTTTTTTGAAAAGTTCTTATGGGTACTGTTCAGTAGTTGCAATATGACTCCAAAAGACTTCTCCTGAAGTTTAACACTAATCGGATAATATCTTGAGGTGCCTTCGCAGCGCTACTTTATTCACGATATGTGAAATATATGTATAAATGTAATTTTCATTTATCAACATCTTTATGTGAAAATTGGTTATGGGTAGTGTGAATTAGATAACAAAAGACATCATAATAACTATCTTGAAGTATCAATGACAACAGATGATAGCTTCAGGTGCCTCAATTAATCACAATTTGCTTGAAATATCCATTATTAGTATAAATTTACCGCTCATATATGTATATTGCTTCTCAGAACCGATTTATATCGAAAACAGGACTGAGGTAGTAAAATGTTAATTTTTCAGGTGCAGCCTTCTCAGAGAAGAAAAAGTGCTTGATACCATAACTGGCAAATCTGACCGTGACTCCCATTAACACCTAATTGAGGTTGGATGGTTTGGATATGGAGAATGTGGATGCATTCAAGTACTTGGGTAGTGTGATGAGTAAGGATGGAAGTTTGGGGGATGAAGTACGTGAAAGGGTACAGCAGGGAAGGAAGGTTGTTGGTACACTGAAAGCAGTGATGAGAAATAGGGAGGTGAGTATGGAAGTTAAGAAGTCACTGCATGATAGTATTGTGATCCCTACCCTGACGTATGGAAGCGAGGCGTGGACCTTGCAAGAGGGGAACAAGTCAAGAGTGAGAGCAGTTGAAATGTGTTACTTGAGAGGAGCATGTGGAGTGACATGGAGGGACAGGTTGACGAATGAAGAAGTGAAGGAACGTTGTGGGGTAGATGTGGATGTGGTTGAGAAGATTAGGAGAAATACACTGAGGTGGTTTGGACATGTGGAGAGAATGGAGAATGAAAGACTGACTAGGAGGGTGTATGTAGGTGAGGTGGAGGGAGGGAGAGGGAGGGGTAGACCGAGGATGAGGTGGAGGGATGGAGTTGAGAGGTATATGAGGGAGGGGGGGGTGAGTTGGGGGGACGGTAGTCAAATGGTGGGTGACAGAGTGACTTGGAGGCGTTTTGTCTGCGGCCACCCTTTGCGGGATTAGGCGTCGGGCTATAGATAGATAGATAGAGTAACTGAGTCAGGACTTGTGGATCTGTTGTGGATCTGTAGTGGTTGTACCCCGCTCTTACTCACAATGCAGGATTCTTATAGATCAAAGCCAAGTACTTCATGTTCCAGGCAAGGGATGTCATGTCCCATTTTTGGAAACCCAAGTGACTTTGATGAAAGACAGTTACCAACTTACAGTGATATCATGAAATGCTTTAATCAAGAGAGGTGGAAACTGAAATTTTCTTCCAACAATAAGGATCCTGCAGTTGGCAGTGTTGCAGCTAATGTTGCTAAGAAGCTTGTAAACATTTATGCCAAAGCATCCATTCCCACACTGTCATGGAAACGAATAATAGACATGATAAAAGCCTATCATGTGAAACATCGGAATTTAATGAAGAACTACAAAGGCAAGAAAGACACCAAATCATTCAAAGAAAAACTTGAGAAGTTTAAAAGTGATTCAGGCAAATTATTTGATATTTCATCGTGCAAGTGTGAGGATTTCCAACTCTGCTCATGTGAAAAAGCCTACAAAATCCCATTACTGGAGAGAGACTTCATCGTTGACCAGCGAACAAATCGAAAAATGGTCATCGGTGGAGTTGATGCACAAACTACACGTATGTTAATGAAGAGACAAGAAAGAAAAAGAAAAGTATTGAAAGCAAGAAAACTTGATAATGAACCAGCAAATACTGAAATATCTGATCACACATCATCCTGTAGTGATGCAACATCTTCAGACACAGAGTACATTCCACCTTTAAAGAAGCAGTGGAAGGAGGGAGAACAAAAGAAGAAACATGCAGCCAGTACGAGTAAAAGAAAATTATCTAACTTAGCCCAAGCATGTGATAGAACAGGAGTGTCAGACAGAGCAGCAGCATTGATTTCAACCTCGGTTTTGGAAGATTATGGCATTGTATCACAAGGAGCCAGCAAACACATTATCGATCGCAGTAAAGTTCGACGAAGTCGGTCTCTAGGTAGAAAAGAACTGAAGAAAGCAACATTCACAAAGAAAACAGAAATAAAGAGCGTTTACTTTGATGGACGAAAAGATCATACACTGGTAAATGAGAAAATAGGCTCAAATTATCACATGAAAACTGTCAGCGAAGAGCATATTGCCTTAATCACTGAACCAGATGCAACATACCTAGGTCATTTTGCTGTTGGTAGAGGAACTGCCAAGAATATAGCACAAGGAATTTTAAGACATCTAGATGAAAACAGTATTCCAAATGACTCTTTGATGGCTGTTGGATGTGATGGAACGTCTGTAAATACTGGTCTCAAAGGTGGTGCAATCAGAATACTAGAATACAAACTTGGAAGACCACTTCATTGGTTTATATGTCAGCTACATGCGAATGAATTGCCACTGCGACATTTGATACAAGAAATGGATGGTAGGACAACTGGACCACAAGGCTTTACAGGTGACATTGGGAAAAAACTTCATGACTGTGAGAAGCTCCCAATAAAAGAATTTTCTAAAATTACTCTGGAAATGTGTCAACTTGATCAAAAGGCAGTCAATGATTTAAGCAGTGACCAAAGATACCTTTATGATATTAGTACTGCTGTTGGATCAGGGCAAGCTACTGAAAGTTTAGCAGCCCGTCAGCCTGGAAAAATATCACATTCTCGATGGCTCACAACTGCAAGTAGAATTCTAAGGTTATATGTCTCAATGACTAAGCCATCAGACACCTTAGTAGCCTTAGCCACTTTTGTGATGAAATTCTACGTGCCGATGTGGTTTAATATCAAGTCATATTGGTTAGCTGTTGATGGGGCTAAGAATGTCCATAAAACTCTGGTACTGTTTAACAAACTCCCTGAAGCAATACAGAAGATAATTAAACCTGTAATTCAGCGTAATGCTTTCTTTGCCCATTCAGAAAACATAATCATCACAATGCTCCAAGATGATCGTAACTACATTAGAGAGCTTGGATGGCGTCGTATCAAGAAAGCAAGGAGCACTGAAAGAAAACAAATACGTCAGTTCACAATACCCAAATTGAATTTCTCAAGTAATGATGTCACGAATCAATTCGCGACATTTCCTTTTTGTGAGAAGCCACGAACTAATAGTGGAAAACTCACTGTGTATCGCTCAGTTAACCGTTTCTCTCTCCATTTCGGGGTATACTTTTCAAATAATTCGTCACCGTTTTCAAAAAGTGACCGATTTAATGCACGTCACTAAGTGCGCTACTGAGCGATACAATTATTTCTTTATCGTTTGCCTCTGCTTCCCTCAACCGTTAGCCACGCCTTGCGTCCTGCCCATTCAATGTATTTGAATTCAGTCTTGTGTTTGCTGTGACGGAGAAAGGGTCTGTGCTCAGAAGTGGAGAGGTCAGCTAGCACCCCAAGCTCCATTAGTACAGTTAATCCCGGTACTCCCACCTTAGTGGTGATACATAGTATTCATCGACTGGTATTTCTTTTGTGTATTTTGTAGTTTTAAGAGCTTAGTTAAGGTGTTTTCCTAGGCGTAAGTATTTAGCTATTGTGCGAGTGAGTGAGTGCGTCTCATTGATTTGATTTGAAATGTAACGTTAAATTTATTTTTGTAATTAATAAATTTAAGAGTTCTTTTCCTTGAGCTTAATGTAAACTCTTGTTTCATTTCTCCATAATTAAGCTTATATTTCCATATAGCTCCTAGCTTGCATAAACGTTTGCTTTCATAACTGGTACTTAGACCAGTCTTGTTGTATTAACTTAAAATCCGTTGTGCCAGGAGTTAATGCATCAGCAAGAACCTGATGTTATTATTATTAGTATTAGTTATTTATTGTCAGGGGTGATGTAACTTTCTCCAGAGGCTAACAGTACAGTAATTCAGCAATTGTGAGTAATTAGTCTCTGCTGTGTACTGTTGAGAAAGTTTATAAATTCTCGTTCTTAGAGAATCGTGCACAAGCCAGCGTAAAGTAATCGTTGCTTGATGTAGCAAGACAATCATTGTCTCTGCGCTTCATTATTATTGAATATAAATATCAATTTAAATAATATTTAACCATTTATATCAAAATTACCGTGATATTATAAAAACCCCGTGACAATTGGCGACCTCATTCCAGGATATTAACTCCTAGCTCTAAAGCTATTCACGAGATAGTGCTCACTCATTCATATTTAGGTATTTATCATTAAAGTTTATAGGCACAAGCTTACTGGTGTTTACCCTTAATTTAGCAAGTGAATTTTTGCTTTATTAATCAATAGAGTACCTAACTCTAGTTTATTCTTGGTAACGCCAGACGATTTTATTCGCTCCTGGGAAGTCGGCGTACCCATTGTGTTTATTATTGAGTCTTCCCCAGTCATTTACATTTTTTATTTATTTTTGCCAGTTAACTAGATAAGACTGGTCACCACTAGCTTGTGTCTGTATTCTTTACTTGTGTTTATTAGTATTCGTCGCTAAGCAGTCAGTGCTCAATTTCGGGTTGTTTAATAAATTAGCGCCATGGCTACCGCTGTATTTGTACAGGAAGCCAAAGATATGGGTCTCACAGACCCAGAGAAAATACAGAGTTACGTTCTCTCAAGGTTCAATTACGAGCAAGAACGTGAGAAAGATGCTCGTGAAGAGCGTAGGATTCAGCGCGAATACGAGCGAGAACAGCGTGAGGAACGTGAAAGAGAGCGTGCATATGAACAAGAGCAGCGTGAGAAAGAGCGCGAGTATGAGCGAGAACAGCGCGAATACGAGCAAAAACAACGCGAGCTCGAGTTAGAAAAAGAGCGAGAACAGCGCGAACACGAGCGAGAACAGCGCGAATACGAGCGTGAACAACGAGACAAAGAACGAGAACATGAACTTGAAGTGCTGAAGCTCAAGCGAGATTCCTTGGCTTCAGACACGTCTGGTGCAGTTGGTCCAAGCTCCACGAGCGTTCTTCCTGCACATGTCCTGGCGACCCCACGCATCAAGCTTCCTTCATACAAGGAAAGCGAGCGAATCGAGCCGTACATAGCTCGTTTTGAGGACATGGCAGACTTATATCAACTGGATGAGGCAGCTAAGCGGCTTCAGTTTCTTAGTTTATTTGAGGGCCCTGCCCTCGATATTCTCCACAGAATTCGTGGAGACAATCTCACATATGAGATGATGAAAGCTGCACTCATTAAGGCGTATGGTCTCACAGTAGACGACGCCAAAGTTCAGTTCATGCGAGCTCGTCTCCAAGACAAGGAGACAGCTGTTCAGTTCCTTGATCGTCTCACAGCCTACTTAAATGAGTGGATGGAGAAAGATGAAACTCCTTCCACGCGTGAGGGGATAATTGACCTTATGCTGCGTACACAGCTAGAGAGGTCGTGGCCTGCTGAGCTCATAGCACAGCTTAAGATCTGCCAGGTGAAAGATGCCAGCCAAATGGCAGAGAAGGCTGACGCATTCTTTACTGCATACGGGTATCAAGCTCGTAAGCAAAACACCTGGAGCAGAAAAGATACTGATAAGTCTGGGAAGCAGTCTCAGACTGAATCCCAGCAACAAGGTCATTCTCAGAATAATGGCCAAGGTCCAAAACCGCAGTGGAAGGACCAGGGGCAAAACACTCAGAAACCTGAGTGGAAGCGGTACAACAAGCACCCCAACCAGCAGCAGTATCAGCCACGCAACCGACCGTCGGGACAAACTTGTTCATCACCAGCTCAAAAGAGGCAGGAAGCAAATGCAGCCTTCATTCCTCAGCAGCAGCACGGTGGTCACGTCCCTACCAGTGTGGGTACTTCCCCACAGTTCACTAGTCCCACAGTGACAGTGAACCCCCTCCACAGATGGCCAATGTTCCATCTTCTCAAGTATATAACCCTCAAGGCACAATGTTTGCCACATCAATTCAGCAGCCTCATGAGTGGCTAGCTGCTTCCTCCACAGGCCCTCCCACAGGTGACAGTACCTTCCTTGTTCAGCCAGGGTTTGTGGGAGGCATTCCTGTGAAGGTCCTGAGAGACAATGGTTCCTCAGGTTGCTCTGTTAAGCAGAGTTTAGTTCGGCCTGAGCAGTATACAGGTCGACAGATCCATGCAAAGCTTATTGATGGATCAGTGAGATTGTTCCCTGAGGCATGTATCCAGGTGGCATCTCCATTTTATACTGGTACGACACTTGCAGTTGTCATGCCAGAGCCTCTATTTGACTTAATAGTAGGCAATATTCAAGGAGTCAAGGATAGTTGCTCCGATGATGACGCTACTCAGACTTCGGCTGCTGTGGTAACACGAGCCATGACTGAGGCTCCAGACTGTGTCACCCCAGTGATCATTGAATCGCCGCAAGATCTGATGTGCAGTCAACTTGTTGTACAAGAACAACATTCTGACCCGACACTTGCTGCCGTGCGGAATAAACAAAAGGGTCGAGTGATTAAGTATTCACGGGGAGGTCGAGCCAAGTTCCTTCGCAAACAAGGACGGCTCTACCGTGAGTCACGAACACCCGAGGGCGAGGTTCGACTGCAGTTTGTCGTTCCCGCCAAGTACCGCCCAGCAGTGTTACAATGGGGTCATTGTCCAGCCTCAGGAGGTCACCTGGGCAAAAGGAAGACCCAGGGCCGTATCCGAGCTGATTTTTTCTGGCCAGGGATGGGACGAGACATAGACAGTTTTGTCCGTTCCTGCAGTGTGTGCCAAAGTATCACCACTGATCAGGGACATGTCCTTCCTGTGCCGTTCATAACCACACCTGTAATCTCTGAGTCAGTTGAGAGACAGGGTAGTGGTGAAGTGGGTGCAGACCTGATGTCTCGCCCATTGGCCCCACAGGACACAGTATGTCCAGGGCCTGTACATGCATATTATGTACCTTAAGTTAAGGGGGAAGTTGAGAGGCGACTTGAGGCTATGGAAGACCCAAGTTTGCATAAGGATTCTCAGCTTCCCGGTACTAATATATGTACCGTAAGTTAAGGGGGAAGTTGAGAGGCGACTTGAGGCTATGGAAGACCCAAGTTTGCATAAGGATTCTCAGCTTCCCGGTACTAATAGAAGTACTGCGGTCAAAGGGGAAGTTCGAGAGAGAACTCCGCAGTGGCGACTTGAGGCTATGGAAGACCCAAGTTTGCACAAGGATTCTCAGCTTCCCGGTACTAACATAAGTATTGTAGGTTAAGGGGGAAGTTCGAGAGAGAACTCCGCAGAGGCGACTTGAGGCTATGGAAGACCCAAGTTTGCACAAGGATTCTCAGCTTCCCGGTACTAATATAAGTATTGTACTGTAGGTTAAGGGGGAAGTTCGAGAGAGAACTCCGCAGAGGCGACTTGAGGCTATGGAAGACCCAAGTTTGCACAAGGATTCTCAGCTTCCCGATATTAATATAAGAACTGTAGGTTAAGGCACAGGTTGAGGACCCGTGTGCAGTTCGAGGCTATGGAAGACCCGAGTTTGCACAGGGATTCTCAACTTGCCGACCATAATTGTGTGCTATAATTAATGGCGACCTCGAATGTACGTCGTAGCACTGACTGCTAGGCAGAGAGTAATTGTAACATGATAAAATTTTGTCTCATTGACACTTTTGATGCTCCACCTCAATTGGTTTTGCAGGTTCAGCAATGGGTGTAGCAGTTTTGCTGTGCGGGCCAGCTGATCGTCTGCCGCACGCTGCCGCCTCTTCTCCTCTGCCTTCGTCGTCGCCATATTATTTACTGTGTCATTTTACACGTAGGTACAGTTACACTACAACTGTCACACCTACACCGGGTATTACATACACCACGCTACACAACAATTAGTTGTCAGTGTAAATGTAGCGAATTTTCGCTCAGTTTGACCTGAGTACAGGATTTTCACCGTCGTCACGGAGTTTTTCCCTCAAGCTTGCTTCTATTAACGTAAATACGAGGTTTTTTCGCTCACTGACGACTGCGACTTTCTCCTGTAGCAGGATAGCACACACACCACAGTGTGAATCTTGTGTGACTGAGTTAGGATTTATATGTATGTATATTGAAATCTTTCTTCTGAAGGAAGAAAGATTTAATTTTCATGGGGGCGTAATGTCACGAATCAATTCGCGACATTTCCTTTTTGTGAGAAGCCACGAACTAATAGTGGAAAACTCACTGTGTATCGCTCAGTTAACCGTTTCTCTCTCCATTTCGGGGTATACTTTTCAAATAATTCGTCACCGTTTTCAAAAAGTGACCGATTTAATGCACGTCACTAAGTGCGCTACTGAGCGATACAATTATTTCTTTATCGTTTGCCTCTGCTTCCCTCAACCGTTAGCCACGCCTTGCGTCCTGCCCATTCAATGTATTTGAATTCAGTCTTGTGTTTGCTGTGACGGAGAAAGGGTCTGTGCTCAGAAGTGGAGAGGTCAGCTAGCACCCCAAGCTCCATTAGTACAGTTAATCCCGGTACTCCCACCTTAGTGGTGATACATAGTATTCATCGACTGGTATTTCTTTTGTGTATTTTGTAGTTTTAAGAGCTTAGTTAAGGTGTTTTCCTAGGCGTAAGTATTTAGCTATTGTGCGAGTGAGTGAGTGCGTCTCATTGATTTGATTTGAAATGTAACGTTAAATTTATTTTTGTAATTAATAAATTTAAGAGTTCTTTTCCTTGAGCTTAATGTAAACTCTTGTTTCATTTCTCCATAATTAAGCTTATATTTCCATATAGCTCCTAGCTTGCATAAACGTTTGCTTTCATAACTGGTACTTAGACCAGTCTTGTTGTATTAACTTAAAATCCGTTGTGCCAGGAGTTAATGCATCAGCAAGAACCTGATGTTATTATTATTAGTATTAGTTATTTATTGTCAGGGGTGATGTAACTTTCTCCAGAGGCTAACAGTACAGTAATTCAGCAATTGTGAGTAATTAGTCTCTGCTGTGTACTGTTGAGAAAGTTTATAAATTCTCGTTCTTAGAGAATCGTGCACAAGCCAGCGTAAAGTAATCGTTGCTTGATGTAGCAAGACAATCATTGTCTCTGCGCTTCATTATTATTGAATATAAATATCAATTTAAATAATATTTAACCATTTATATCAAAATTACAGATCTATTATAAAAACCCCGTGACAAATGACTACACACACATGATTGACTGGAATAAATCTGATGTGACAGAACCTCCTTTGACAGCTCAATATTCAGATGAGTTCATTGATAGACAGATAAAAGAAAAGAGTAAGCTGAATTTTGAAAGGTTCCCATGTCATTCGCAGGCAGTAGAAAGATTAATCAAATTGGTTACAGAAGCATCATCATCAGTTTGTGGAGAAGAGGCAAGAGATGGATTCATTCGAGCAAAACTAGCATCCAGATCAAAAATTCCCAAGTTTGAGACCAAATCACAGTATGCACATTGCACAATGAAATATAGTTGTTAGCTTGCAGTGAATAAAAGCTAATGCTCAATATGGCTGGGTGGATGGGTTGGGCATGGGTGGAACTCGACATACAGCCACCTCCTCGTGGTGAGTTCTGGGTTATATTGACCGCAACGGCTTATCTGCAGGTTAATATAAGCGAAGAGCTGTATCGGTAGAATGTAACTGTACTGTAAAAATAAACTTTACGAAATAAAAATTGTGTTCCAATAAAATTTTGGTGAAAAATACCTGCATGCTGCATATTCTTACATAATTACAAAAAATGACATTTTATGGATGAAAAAACATGAATAGAGGCACCTGAAGATATTCCCCAAGATAGTTCAGATTGAAAACATAGTTTCTTGATTACATATGGCAGCAAATGCACACTACCCGCTTATGCTATATTGAGAAAATGCATACCCAAAAACATGTAGAAAAAAAAGCATTTTTCAGCTAAATTACTAAACTTTAAGTGAAAAAAGGTACCTGCAGATATTGCGTGAGGGAGTTCAAATTTGAAACACGATATGTTGATGTCATTTGACAGCAACTGGACACTACCCATTGAAGATTTTCAAAAAAAGTGAAAAAAATGCATATTTTCACTCCACCCTAATATATATATATATATATATATATATATATATATATATATATATATATATCTATATATATATATATATATATGAAGAGAGAGAGAGAGAGAGAGAGAGAGCTTATGGATGTGAACATGAAAACATGCATGTGCGTGTGTGTGTGTGTGTGTGTGTGTGTGTGTGTGTGTGTGTGTGTGTGTGTGTGTGTGTGTTAAGGCGAGGACATGGCAGCTGTATAAACGGTTATCAGAATTAGGCCACTGGGAGGGAATTGTTTGAGTTGGCTGTGTTGCTTATATATCTGGTTCTCACTGTGAACATTGTTAGGCGGTGGTAGTGACGGTATATATCTATTGTAGCGGCTGTCATACACACATCTTGCATGGGGCAGGGGGTGCCATAAATACCATATATTGTTTCTCACATGCCTTCTTCAGTACTTGTCTCTTTGCAAATATTAGATCCACACAGCCTCCTGCCCTGCTAATGCCACCCTGTTGTTCACTCAACAGGTTTTCTGATAGATACTCTACTTTCTGCATGGTGATTCTTCCCTGCATATCGTAAGTTTTAAAGGCATTTACGGTACATCAGTACTCAGCAACGACCGCCATTTACATAACTCACAACCCTTTCCCATATGGATTTTGCAGGTTTTATAGGTATATATCCTTTCACTGCAAGGGCATCCCCCCCCCCCCGGTGCTGTGTCTACGGACAAGTTCACTCGGCTTAGGAGATACTTTTAGAATAGGGGGACTTGATATAGTCTAAATTAGGTCCTTCCGTGCCATAATTTAATAGACGTTAAATAAAATCGTCTGGTGGTAGATTGATATATAAAATACGTCATTATAGTTAAGAGGTTAATATCCCTACTCAGCAACGATCCCTACTCCCGAACAACACACAACCCTCTCTCATGTAAATTAGATGAACTCAGGCCTAATTATTATAGATTACTCTTTTGTCTGCTTTAAGGGACTTTAGTATACATTTTTGGTACAAAGTATTAATAATCTAGGTTTCCATTTTTTTTGTGTTGGTAAAATGGGATACAGGTTCGCCGTGAATAATTTATTACTGTGGCATTTCAGGTTTACAGGTGAATACTGTAAGTATAATTGTTTTTGGTCAGTATTTCGAGTAATAAGTTACTGTTATTGATTTTCAGTTTTATTCTTTTAATTTGCATTTGTTGGTATGTTTGTTTGTGTGTGTGAGAGTGTGTATGTGTGTGTGTGTGTGTGTGTGTGTGTGTGTGTGTGTGTGTGTGTGTGTGTGTGTGTGTGTGTGTGTGTGTGTGTGTGTGTGTGTAAGAGAGAGAGAGAGAGAGAGAGAGAGAGAGAGAGAGAGAGAGAGAGAGAGAGAGAGAGAGAGAGAGAGAGAGAGAGAGAGGAAAAAAACAATATAGCTAGTGTGGATAAAATAGTCATCATGGCCATAGCTTTTAATTTCAACCATTTGACTAAAAAAAAAAATAAACCGTATTTCAACATGCATACTCAGCATTTCCACTTGATTGTCACTGGTATAATCCCTTTAGTACCAGTACGTGTTTTGTTTGAATGTTCTGGATACAGCCACACGATTTTATACATCTGTGGAAAAGTCTTTGTACTGATGCAGTTAGAAACAGTCTTTGTTAGCCCTCCTGTTATTATGATATCCTTTCATTTTATTCTTACCAACCTTAAACGATTTTCTTCAAGTTTGAAATAGCTCGTCCACTAAATATGTTATAAGCAATGCTGATTAATGCCACTCAGTATGGCATAATTTCCTTTCAGCATAATAAAGACATACTGAAAAGGTCCGAAGGTTCCATATTGATTTGTTATCGCTGCAATTTTATTCAATGCCTTCCTTGTGTATTTTTATTTTATTCTCTTTCGTACGATGATGTCCTTTTTTATCAAATAACATTCTGCTAACCTTAAGATGACTACTTGGTTTAGTAGGATGGCTCGTACCAATGGGGATATGGCAGTGTGTTGTTGAGTTACAGTGCTCATGTAACATCAGCAATGTAACTGGTGTTGTATGGGATGGGAGAGGGTGAAACTGTATGAGTGTTATCATTCTATTACTGTATTTGTGATCGCTGTTGGCATGTAGAATGTTTTGCATGTTACTATGATTGCTATTGTTGATATAAGCTGTAGGTACTATTTTTATGACTTGCTATTGCTAATGTGAAAAGTACTGTAGAAATGCTGATAATGTTGTTATCGTTGTTGCTGATGCAGCTGTTGTTGTTGTCGTTGCTACTGATGAAATGATATAATTGCACTTATTAATTTACTTCTAGTTGTGATGGCCATATTATCAGAAGGTTGATGGCAAGCTGGTGATAGGGAGAGCTGGAGCTCCCGTTTCACCAGCCCTCAGGATTTGATCCTGACCATCTCCCTTTTCTGAACATTTTCAGTGCATTCATTTACACAGAGAGTAGGCCAGCATGCTCTCATAATACCTCTACCTTCAACTGTCTACACCACACTACATGCGCATAACATATCACACCGTCTATTCACATCTTTAGTAATGGCCGCTGTAATCTTACTATCAAATGAGGTGGTACCTCGGATTGCCACCACCGGTAGGGTAGGGCTGGAGGCACAGGGTCCTCCCGGTCGCCATCAAGCGACTGTGCTGGCAGCGACTGTTGCTATTTCCGGGAATGCTCGTCGGCGAAGAGGTGACGGTGCGGCCTCATTCTTTACCAACATCCGCGACCTTACCACAAATTTAAACTCAGTTCATTTTTTCCTTCAGTCCATATCCCCTTTGGCCCTTTTCCTCACAGAACCACAAATCTCACCCTCTACCGATATATCTCCATTTTGTTTTCCCGGTTACCATCTCCTTACAAACTTTCGTAACAAGGGCGGCACCTGTTGTTATATCAAATCCCAATATGCAGTTGACACTATTTTAAACTTCATCCAGTTTTGATTACTCATTATATAAATTAAATTGCCAAAACATTACCAAATATATCTGTGTAGTTTATCGTTCCCCCAATGCTTCTTCAGAACCCAGTGTATTTGATTCCATATCCACTCAGTTGAGTAACCTTGACCTTGCCCTTGGCAATGAAATTACCATTTTGGGTGATTTTAACATACACAATGTTGAATGGTTATTGCATTCTGCCCGGACTGACGACGCTGGTCTAGAATGCGAGCTGTTTGCGGAATCGTTTAATCTCACCCAGTTGGTAAAGCAACCAACCAGAATACCTGATAATCCTGACCATAATGCCCATCTCTTGGATTTATTCTTGACAAATAATCCAGATCAATACAGGATAGAGGTACTGTCACCACTTGGATCCTCTGACCACAATCTCATCAAAGCCTCATTAGTTAACCCTCCTACACCTCCCCATTCTGAACCTGTCAGGGTGACCCGATGGCACTTTGACAGGGCAGACTGGGATGGATTTAGAAATGATCTTGCTGATGTTCCATGGCAGTCTTTCTTCTCTAGTGATCCCAATTCTACCCAGTCCCACATTTGCGACTTAATACTAGCTGGTATGGATTTATTCATACCAAGTCAACAATTCAACTAAAAGATCAAATTCTCCAAAATGGTTTGATGGCAATTGTGTCAGAGCAACAGCCCAAAAGTCATTAGCATATAACTCTTACTTAAAATCAAAAACATCTGAATCACTCTCCCAATTTAAAATTGCTAGAAATCATGCATCTATCTAAAATTGCTAGAAATCGTATTGAATCTATCTAAATCAAACTTTCTTCAAAAGCAAGCATCAAAACTACTTAACAACCCTAATGACAATAGCATATTCTGGTCAACTCTTAATTCTTTCAAAAATAACTTTAACAAGTCATCTTCCATTCCCCCAATAAAATCTTCAGATGGCAATATTATAAATGACCCACGTGGGAAAGCAGATATCTTTGCTAGTACCTTTGCCAGAAACTCTACCATAGATGATACCAGCCAGAATGTCTCAGTACTGGAACTTGATTCTCCCGAAATTGCCCCACTTAAAATACAGACAAGATATGTAAAATCCATCCTAGACAATTTACCTACCAACAAAGCTCCAGGCCCAGATGGAATTCCGCCAATTGTTTTGAAAAAGTGTTCCCCTGAACTTGCCTCTGTCCTAGCTAAATTATTCAGACTTTGCATACGTACTTCTTTATTCCCAAATTCATGGAAAGAAGCCAATATCCACCCAGTTCCGAAGAAAGGAAGTTCGTCTGACCCCTCCAATTACAGACCAATAGCTGTCACATCTTCTCTTGGTAAGGTATTTGAAACTTTAATTAATAAGTAAATTGTTAAACATCTTGAATCCAACAACTTAATTAGTGATAGACAATACGGTTTTCGTCACGAAAGATCCACCATTGACATACTCAATCTCTTAACTCATACCATCCATCAATCAATTGATCTTTTTGGAGAAACTCGTGCAGTAGCTCTTGATATCTCTAAAGCTTTCGACAGAGTATGGCACCGTTCCCTGCTGTCCAAACTCCCTTGCTATGGACTAACGTCTTTTGTTCCTATGATTTCTTCATATCTTAGTGACAGGAAAATAAGAGTAAAAGTAGATGATGTATATTCGAATTTCCACTCAATTAACGCCGGCGTGCCGCAGAGATCAGTTCTGGCGCCAACCCTATTTCTGGTTCATATTAATGATCTCTTATCTGTCACTCACAATCCCATTCACTCATATGCAGATGACTCAACACTACATAGTTCATTCACACTCAGACATCCATTTACAAAGTCTATTATCTCTACCTCTCAACTCAGTACAGCCATCTCCATAAATCAAGATCTATCTACAATCAGTGAATGGGGACAAAACAACCTTGTCTCTTTTAATGCTAGTAAAACTAAATATATACAGTTTACTAATAGACAGATATTGCCAGATTCGTACATTACCTTCAGTGCTACTAATATTCCCATTTCCAAAAGTATTGAAATTCTTGGTGTCTCACTTAACAGTGCCCTCAGCTGGATTTCTCATGTCAGATCGCTTGCTAAAGCCTCCTCAAAGAAACTTGGATTATTGTACAGAGTCCGTAACTTCTTCGCCGATGAGCAGTTAGCTATAATTTATAAAAGTCATGTGCGCTCTCAGCTTGAATATTGTTCACCCTTGTGGAATGGTTGTGGAGAGGTTGCATTAAGACAACTAGACAAAATTCAGAATAAAGCTGTTAGAATCATTAACAACCCTGCCATTACATATAAACTACCTCCCCTGCAAGTAAGAAGGAATGTTGCCTCCCTTGCATTATTTTACAGATATTTTTTTGGCAAATGCTCAGACGAAGTTGCATCCATGGTGCCACCTCTCCATGCCTTCCCTCGTGCTACACGGGCATCTGGTAGCGCTCATGACTGGAATGTCACAAAACCATATTGCAGAACTTCTGCCTATCAGAATTCTTTCATTCCCCGAACTGCATCTCTCTGGAACTCGTTTCCCCAGAGTTGTTTTCCTCCAAATTTCAACCTACAGCTGTTCAAGTCTAACTGTTACAGATATTTTATGAACAGAGGACACCAGTAATCTGGTGTATGGATTTTTTTTTTTTACCCATTTGTTTTTCCTTCCTCCGTTCTGTTATTTATATAAAAAAAGAAAAAGAAAAAAAAAGGAGTGGTCATGATGTTACCGCTGTTAATGCTGTTGTTGTCCTTTTTTCTTGTCGCTATGAAGACTTTATCTTTGTTATTTCCACCATAATGGTAACTGTATCTGTTTTGTTACTGTTACTGATCTCTTCATCGTCTTGGTTATTGTTGTTATGCTATCGTTCGAGGTGATGTTCCTCATTTTCCAGATATAAAGAAAGCTATCGTTGTAATTGTTGCTACTTTAAGTATTTCTGTCATTGATTTCATCTCGTCATTGCTTTGGTCACTGCTCTCATTTTCTCTGATATTACAGATGCTGGTGATTTCTTATTGGTGGCAGTGATGCTTATGTAATTTTTGCATCATCATATACCCTCACCTTCACCGTCACCCATCCTTATCGCCATCCACTGTACATACCCTCTGATAACCCTCGGCTTCCTTTCGCAGGCAAACCTGATAACAAAAGTCAGGTAATCAATAACTGTATTTAGAGTATTTCATATCTGGGCGCACAACGTTTCCTTCCCAAATCAGATACACATATTGGTTAGCTCCCATAATGATACTTGTACAATCGAATGACGTACATCTTCTTTAAACAACCAAAAGTAACATGCAGCTGGCTAGTGTTGATGCAACCGGAAGGACACTCATCTCGCTACCTACAGTAGAATCCCAGGTTTAACTCTCAGGCTGATATGAAAACTCTGGGCATTTTTTGAACCTGTCTTCTTGCACCTATAACAGAGACGTGGATTCATAATTCGACGGTTCCATATTGTAGTCTTGGATATGTTCCTTGGGCGCCTTGCTTTGTCAGTCATTCTTGAGTGTGTGATTGTTTCTCACCTATAAAATATACTGCCCATGAATGTTGGGTTAAGCTTCAGCATTCGTTCGATCTCCTGAAATTAAGAGTGTCAGCTAATGCTTCCTTCCGTCCTACATGGTTGCAAGCCTCACATTTTGCGTTGATTTCCTTATCAATTACTCTGGCTTTAATTCCAGTTTTTTCCTATCCCTTCAGTTCAGGGACATTATTTTCACTAAATTCTTGCTAATGCCAGATGATTTTATTCATAATACGGTTAAACGATAGAGTTCACAAGTGCTCATGGGCCCTTCGGCCCCTCTCGCAGTTGCTCCTGCGGAGGGCTCTCGCACTGTGCGCTCGCTTTCTCGTGCTTTGCACTCATTTCCCCGTACTTCTCACTCGTTTCCTCGCGCTTCACGCGCGCGTTGCGATCATTTCAGGTAATCCGAGTCACGTTTATGTGCTGTTCTAGTCTAACTTTGTCACTATCGGCCGTCAAGGCAACATCGAAGGGCCCATGATGGTCCGTTTATGTGCTGCTCTAGTCTAACGTTGTCACTTGGATTTTTTGCAGTTAACCAGCTGATCGTGTTATTTGCAGCTTCGGGAATGGAACCCAAGTTGTCTGCACGTAAGTCCGAGATATTAACCACTCGGCCACTCAACCGACCGGGCGCCGGGAGCTGCGTTTTTTAGTCAAAATTTGATCGCTCATTAAAAATAGTAAAAGTTTTTCAATCGTGATGGGACCAAGTTTTTTCACATCAGCGAATTTTTTGAGATTTTTGTGCCAATTTTGCTGCGATTTGAATGTGTAGTTTCGGCTTCCCAAAATACACACACACACACACACACACACACACACACACACACACACACACACACGACTACTGCTAGAGTATACTAGAAGATTAACTCCATCATTGTAAGGCTACTTTCTAACAACAGTGAATGAATCTGCTTGAAGAAAGAAAGAAGAATTATATTTGTCTTTGTACAGAGGGGATTAGCTAAAACTGAAAGTTAAGACACAACTGTACAGCATCGGTTTTATATATATCATACTCTATGGGAATGGTTTGGCGCTACATTTATCCGATAGTTGCTATAATGTCGGTGGTAGTCACGGGTAATTTTTTGGATGTTTCTTTATAACACTCTAAAAACAATACAGTTTTTTGTTTGAACAAGATACTGCACACTTAAAGCCAAACCATGTACCGATATAAGTATAGATCGACTACGAAACCATCCACAACTTAAAAAGTTTTTTTTCTAATACCGGTAATATCGGTGCCTCTCTCTCTCTCTCTCTCTCTCTCTCTGTATTAATACATATATATATATATATATATATATATATATATATATATATATATATATATATATATATATATATATATATATATATATATATATATATATATATATATATATATATATACTCCCTGTCTCCCTGAAAGAGGGAAAGTGAAGTGCATGAGAAAGGAAAGTTCACCCACCCCTACTAACAGCAAAAACAATAACAACTACTACTACTACCACTACTGCTACTACTGCTATACGACTACTACTGCTATAACTCACATCGTCCCACACACCACAGTCTTATTAAAGACTGTTAGGTATTAACAGATCACACGGGCTTCAGTAAATTATCAAAGTCCAGATAGTTTACTAAACAGAATTTGGTAACAGAACAGAATCAACTAACATTTGTCTTTGGACTGGAGAGATATTACTCTGTCTGGTTTAAAATGTCCATGTTTAGAATACAGTGAAAAAAATTTCCTCGGATTTAAGGAAAGAAATGCTTAACTTTGCTCAGTGACTATGACTTAGAGAGAGAGAGAGAGAGAGAGAGAGAGAGAGAAGCAGACAGACATACACATAGACATACAGAGACATGCAGACAGAGACACAGATAGGGAGAGGGAGTGAGATCTTTTATATCCTTTAGAATCATGTATAATTTTATTCACGTTACTGCCAGACGACTTCATGTTGCTCAGAACACCTTATGGACTACATGGATTACGAATAGCTGTTATTAAACCATGCAGTGTGTTCAATATGCATTATTATTGTTATCAGTCGTCGCTTTTGTTCAGCTAAGAAAGAGAGACTTCCCGTTGTTGAAAAACGAACGCATTCAGAATTATAACATTTTTCTTTTTCTTTTTGCTACCACCAGGCAATTTTATTCACTCCCTCTTTTTACATATTTGAAAAGGACGTTTCATTTTTCTCCATAGTATCCAAAGATTACACTCATTCTCTCAGCCGTAGCACAAACTGTTTCATCCTTTCAGCACAGCAACAAAAGTCTTGACATTCTCCTCTCACATCACAACAAAAGATGTAAGCCAGCGTTGATGTAAGGATGGATGGGAGAAGGAGCTGCTACACACAGACTTGTGTACCTTATTATGCAGTTCATATTTGTTCCTCCTCCTCCTTTGTTTGTTCCTCCATTGTGCTCAGAATGACCAGGGATTCCTGCTGACCGTATGTTTGTGTGTGTGTGTGTGTGTGTGTGTGTGAAAGTTACAACTGGTTTTACTAAAGCAAACGAGTGCATCTTCACGCCATAACTCGACCCACGACTCAGTTAATGCTCTAATGGTCGGGAAAACTTAAGAATTCTTTTCCTACTGTCGTTAGACCTTTTTCTTCTGGTAAGGGTAAGCATTAAGAGCCTGACAAAATTATCGCTCTCGTTATCGAATTAACTGTACTGTTCTACTTCTATTACCGGTACACAATCTTATTCAGCTTAGTGTGAGTGCTGGTGCTTAGGGATGTTAATACAGTATTGTTCTTGCTACCACCACATAATTTCACTAAGCACATCTATTAAATAAGCCACAATCCCCATAACTTCCGTCGTAGTTGTGTTCCTTCCTTCTCTCAACACAGTTCTTGTCATGACCCATTTGGGTCACTGCTGTTAAATCTGCAATACCGAATGATAATAATCTATCTATCCAGTACTTGAGGCCACCTTCCTCACTAAAACCATTATTATTCATATTTCTCTTCGTTATATTATCATTTTCGATCTCTTCCACTTTATTCCTTTTCCCTTCTTGTTCAATAATTCCTTACTGTAGGCCTGTATTTTCTCCTATCACATGATCGTCTCTCCATTGCTTTCACTTCCTCTACTGATCTTGACAAGTGTTCCTTCCTTACACCTGCTTCTCGTCTTTGTGCTGCCTACCTTCTGGTTATTTCTCCTAGTAGCGCCGCACTCTGCGAGTCTGCCTTGGTTCACAACCATTCTGTACACTCTGCCTGTTCCTTTATTCCGGCTCCTCTACTCCCAACGCACCACGCTCGTATGAACCACATCCAGTACTTTCTTCTTCATTGTCCGAATCTCTGTTAGTATCGTGTGTCTTGGAACTTCCGGTCGTTCAGTGCCTGCTAATGGTCTCAATAAGGCGCCTGACTATTGTACAGTTAAATCAGAATCAGTGATTACCTATGCCTTTCGTTATCATCAGGCCGTGCGCAATCACACATGTGAAATATTTCAACCCATCAATATAACATCCAGCCTCCCTTTTGACAATCTGTCCATCGCCTCTGCAAACTTTGTGAAGTTTCTGATGTTAGAAGACTGACCAGCAAATGTTACATGTGCACATCTGCCTGCTAAGTAGTTTGCCAACCATATTTTTGTGTTATTGTGTATGTTTGTGTTGAGTATTTTGTTTGTGAGGTTGTGGCAGGGGATGGCATCAAAAGATTTGCTGATGTCTAGTGTGACTAGGAGTGTTGTGTGTGGTGGCCTAGCTGAATTCATGCCATTGAAAACTCTCTGTGCAAGGTCTGTAAGAAGGGTGTTTGTGGAGTGTAGTGGCCTAAAGACATGTTGTGAAGGGACTAGGGGGGTGTGAGGTGTAACTAGTTGTAGTACCAGTCGTTCAGTGACTTTAACGGGGGTGCAGACGAGTGTGATAGGGTGGTGTTAGGAAGGTAACGTGGGGTCTTTGTTGAGATTACGGATAGTGATGATAATGCCATGTTTCCAGGTGTTGGGTATTATGTTGTGTGAGTAGCTGTAGTTTGATATGTTGGTGAGTGCTTGTATGCCTTATGCCTTGTGGTCCAAGGTGTTTAAGGTGAATGTTGCTTATGTTGTCTGGTCCACAGGCAGATGAGTGCTTAAGGTTGTTAATGATGTGCTTCGTCTGGTTGTAAGTGAAAGATGAGTAGTCTGGGTCTGTGGGGAACTGTCTCTTACGTCGGATGATACGTCGGTCTTCAGGATGAGAATTTCGATGGCTGACTTGTGAAAAGTGATTGATGAGAGTGTTTGCTTGTTGCTTGTTTGAAGGCATGGTGTATGTTGTTGTGATGGCGGCATGTGAGTGTGTAGTGTTGCTGTTGGAGAGTGTGATGCTGCTTAGTGTTTTGTAGTGTTTACTGTTGTTTGTTTTGTGGTGTTTGGAGATAATTATTCCAGTTTAGTGTTTGCTGTTCTGATATTTTATTGTTTATTTGAGCGTTGACTTCTTGTATTTGTTGAACGGTGTCTTGTGTATGGGGTGTTGGGGAGTGTCGCAGTGTATCTCGTTGACTGATGAGGCCTTGAATTTCTGGTGTGAAGTTGGAGTTGTGTCTCTTTCTGTTGCCTCTAGGGATGTGTCTTTTGTCTGCATTTTGTATAACTGTATTGAAAGTGTGCACAGCAGTGTTGATGTTTGTGATGGGTGTACTGTTTAGTGTTTTGAAATGTTGTTCTGTTTCAGTTGCAAATGCCTCCCAGCTGGCTCTCTTATAATTAGTGTATGTGTGTCTCTGGCCAACTGGGGTGTTTCTGGTTTTGGTAGTGATGATGATTGGGAGGTGATCAGAACCTAGGGTTTTGACCACTCTCCAGGATGTAGTGGGGGCGAGGTTTGGGAAGCAGAAGGTGATGTCTGGGGATGATGGGAGGAAGAGGGCTTGGTGTGGGATATGGGTATGTTGATCTAGATTGTTCAGTATGAAAAGATGATCTATCTGGGATTGTACAACCAGCCCTCTGTCTGTGTCAGGGTTCTTGACATGCCAGACCGACGACTTGGTGTTGAAATCACCACCCAGGATGATGTTGGGTCTGTTAGTGATGTGGTGTATCTGTGGAGAGTAATTGTGTGGTGCTGTGGGGAACGATTGGGATCTGTTTTGTCCCCTACATTCTTTAACCTATACATGCACGACATACCCACACCCCATACACCACAGATACACAAAGCTTCCTATGCAGATGATATAACACTTACATGTACACACCAAAACGCAAACACAGCTGCACACAAACTCCAACTTTACCTCAATTCACTACAAGAATTGTCACCACAAACATACTCAAAATAGCCCCAGCCAAATCTACAGTGACCCGTCTCACAAACTGGACAGCAGAACACAGTCACATCCCACACCTCATCATAAACAACACTCCCCTACCACACACACACACACGCACACACACACACACACACACACACACACACACACACACACACACACACACACACACACACACACACACACACACACACACACACACACACACACACACACACACACACACAGAAAATCCTTGGTGTAACATACACTACATCAATGTCATTTAAACAACGCATCACAAACATTAAAGATAACACTAAGACTCAATGTCTTGAGGTCACTTGCCCATACAACATTCGGACACAACAAAGAAACCACCACCACGGTATACAAACAATACATACATTCAGTGATGAATTATGCAAGCCCAGCCTGGGCTTCTAACCTCACCAAAACACACTACAACACTCTACAGACCATACAGAACAAGACCCTGAAAATAATCACAGGCTGCACAGCTACTACACCCACAGACCACCTACATCAAGAAACCAAAGTCCTCAAAGTCAAGGATCACCTAGACATGAGAGGCACTCAGCTTCTTGCTGCAGCCTCCACAAACCCACAACATCCACTACAGAACCTGGCAGCACATCCACCCACACCAAGGAACATCTAAACAACACCCAGCACGCGATACCATACACAAATACTGTCATCTCTCCCCCCTCGCCCACCTCAGACCAGCTTCCAGAAGCATATCCACACTCAGATCACTCGCCGCTTCATTCAGTCACTTAAAGACAACACACAGCTGCATGCACAGCCTCCTGACATCCACCCTTCTGAATCCTATCTTCCTCGTGAGGACAGGGTCCACCTGGCCAGGCTGAGATGTGGGCACCATCCAGCCCTCTTAAGCTACCAGAAGAGGCTGGATGACTCCGTTGCTGATGCCTGTCCAGGATGCAACACAGCACTCCATATTATTAAGCACATTATGGAAGACTGCATTGCACACAATCACCTACGCCAACAACACAACATACACTCTTTGAGAGCTCTGTGGGAAAGCCCGGTCTCGGCCGTGGCCTTCCTAAGGGACTCGGGGCTGTTCGGCCAGACTGCCTAGGGAACAACTGCTACTACTACTACTACAACAGGCCATACAGAACAAGGCCCTAAAAATAATCACAGGCTGAACAGCTACTACACCTACAGACCACCTACACCAAGAAACCAAAGTCCTCAAAGTCAAGGATCATCTAGACATGAGAGGCACACAAAATTTTGCCTCAGCCTCCACGAACCCACACCATCCACTACAGAACGCGGCAGCACATCCACACACACCAAGGAACATCAAAAGAACACCCAGCACACGATATCATACACAAATACTGTCATCTCTTCCCCTTCGCCCACATTAAACCAGCTTCCAGAAGCATATCCATGCTCAAATCACTTGCCGCTCCATTCAGTCACTCAAAGACAACACACAGCTGCATGCATGATCTCCTGATTTCCACCCTTCTGAATTCTACCTCCCTCATGGGGATAGAGTCCACCTGGCCAGGCTGAGATGTGAGCATCATCCAGCCCTCTTGAGTTATCAGAAATGCTGGATGACTTAGTCGTTGATGCGTGTCCAAGTTGCAATACAGCACCCCATACTATTAAGTACATTATGGAAAAGTGCATTGCACACAACTGCCTGCGCCAACAACTCAACATACACTCCTTGAGAGCTGTGTGGGAAAGCCAGGTCTCGGCCGTGGCCTTAAGGACTCGGGGCTGTTCGGCCAGACTGCATAGCGAACAACAACCACTACTGCTAGAACAAGGGGCTCAAGACTGACCCCTGATGCACACCAACATTCACGGAAAATTCACCATTCAAATCTCCATTCACCCTTATCTGGGTGTGAGCACCCACATACCACCCTAACTAGCCACTCCTCGATCTCAAGCTTTCTCACTGCCCACCTCACCACCTCTCTAGGGACTCTGTTAAAGACCTTCTCAAAATCAACAAAAACAAAGTACAGTTCTCTTTTCTTTCCTATATATTATTTCCTGAAGCTGCCGAACAAGTAATATATCATCAGTCGTCTCTGCCTGGCATAAACCTAAACTGCATCTCATCATTATTAACTCTTTCTCTAATTATACCTTCTAGAACTCTCTCCATTACCATCACTATCTGCTCGAAAAGTTTTATACCTCTATAATTTCCTCTTTCCATGGCATCACCCTTCCCCTTGTACACATTTACAATTACACTCTTCAGCCAATCATCTGGGTCAACACACTCATATATATTTGTATTTATTAAGTCAGTGACTAACCCTATTCCTATAATCTCCTGAGGCTTTTAACATTTCAGCAGTTAACCCAGACACACCTGCTGCCTTCCCCACCTGCATCCTGCCTATTGCCCTGCTCACAATTGCAGCGTCAATCAGAGGCCAGGGGCCAGACACTGGATATGCTGGCTCCAAACCTTCCCTGTTCAGTCAAGCTTTTCATTCAATAGTCGGTTGCATTACTGTCTCTCCAGGCGTCTTTAATATCCCCACTGTTCGCCACAACCATTCCTTCATCACTCTTCACACACTGCTCACCAATGATATTCCTATTCTCAGTCTTCATTTTATTTGCGGCCTTAAGTATCATATTCTTCCTTTGCACACTATTTAGTTATCAAGTAAAAATCTCTGGGACTCAAACTTTTCCCATTAAACATCTTTTCTAGCCCTACGCTTGGCAGCCAAGTATTCCTTTTTGTTACCACCCTTTTTCCAATCCCGGAAAAGCCTTCTTTTCTCCTTAACTGCAGCTTCTACACCCTCATCCCACCACCAAGTTACTTTATGTCTTTGGGGGCACCTTGTCCATCCAACACTGAGTCAGTAACTCTCAAGAGGTTCTTCTCGAGGGTTTTGTACTGTTCATTAACACTTCTTTCAACGTCTCCATGCTCAGCAGAAGGCATTCCATACTGTTTGGCTTTTCAGCTTTCATATTTTCCTCCTAAGTGCATTGGTCCTCTTTTTTCATCACCCGCTCCATAAGCATCACGTCACATAACAATAACGAATGTTGCTGCATGCACTCCTCGCTCCCTATAACTTGGATATCCCCCACTAACCTCTTATCAGCCCCCATGACCAGGAAATAGTCTGTCTGGCTGCTATTTCCCCCAGATTCGTATGTAACCAACCTACTCTCTCTTTTCCTAGAATGTGTGTTACACACAATCATGTTCATTGCCTCCCAAACTCAAGTATCCTTTCCTCTTTCTCATTTCTTGTACCGTATGCACGTCCCCCATCTGCTCCTTCATATCCTTGATGTTTTAAGTCATCCCAGAATCTATCTTTCTCTATCTCATCAAAGCCTGCCTGTGGAGCATACACCGATATAAATGCAAACATTATCTCGCCAAACAAAATTTACACTACTATTTTCCGCTGACTCTAATTACATTCATGACATATTCTACGCATTTCTCCTGATACGACACACCCACACCACCATAATCATATACCCTACCCTGCCAAAACACCTTATAACGACAGTCCTTCCCGGCAATCATCCTGGCTAATTCTCCCATATACCTGACTTCTTGCACACATCCCACATCCACCCACCTACTCAATGCCTCAGCTACTTCCCCTTCTCTACCCTCAAACTTCCCCCATTCCATGACGCTACGCTGATCCCCAAGGGTGATTTAGTTTCCTCAGGCTTGCCTTGAATCTTTCTTTTTTGTCATAATCGGTAATAAATAATGGGGAGAGACATACCACAGGCCACATCCAACCTTCCTCATCACAACACCAATACACCCCAGTTCAATCCTTCCTCTCAACTCTTCCATCGTGAACCTAGTCCCCCGTAGGTTTCGCAGTCAAGGACGCACTGCACTTCCATCTAATCATTGTCATTTCCATACTTTTGAACTTATGAATATCTTCTTCCTTTACTGCCCAGGTATCACAACCATACAGCATTACACTCCTTACACATGCCACATACAAAGATTCCCTAGCACGGAGGGACAGCTTCACTTCCGTAAACTTTTGTGACTCGAGTGAAGCACTACACCACACAACATACTGTATATATCACCAACTCACACAACACCACATACATACCACCCTCTCAAACCACACCACATTCAATCACCTGCCCACACCACATTACGCAAAGGACATTAACCAAAGGGTTCTGATGCTCCCGCAGAGTTCATTTGCTTTCTCGGGTTTGCTTTTCCATGTTATTCTTTGCTGCTTCAATCTTTTTTTTTTTTTACTCTTAAAACATACTTTTCGAACTTGATGGGTTAGATACGACCTGCATCAGCCGGTTCAGTACGAGATATGTAGTTATACTCTCAAGAAGGTAAAAAGAATAAAGTACACACATACGTTAAGAAAATTGAGGGGTAAAGTTGGTCGACTATACTCTGGTAAATTAAAAGTAAAAAGTAACGCAAACCAAGTTTGGTGTGTCTTGGCCGTGCACAGGAATGGAAACGCTTCCAGGCAGCTCCAGCGAACGTAAAAAGGAAGCTCCTGAGATCTCTGGCAGTGACTTGCATGTGGAGGCAAAATAAAAGTTTAATTTCACTACCTCAGATACGAAAATCGCACATGAATTCCTGCACCTCAGACATATAAGGTCACACACATATAAAGTGATGGAAATTCGTTTAAATTCACCTAAACAAAGCCATTCATGTACTCTAGGGCCCATGAAATTTATATTCACAGAATGACTGGACGATGAAGACATGAAAGCACACACACACACACACACACACACACACACACACACACACACACACACACACACACACACAAAATAGAGTTAAGCCATGTTTCAGGATCGGAGCTTTGACGTAACCCGGAACTTTATGTGTCGATTTTGTCGTAAATCATGAAAGTATAATATAGAAGACCAACCATATTTTCTTAGTGTTTTTATAATTGTTTATTTTATTCCTTATTTAGGGATAAACACGGAGCCTTGGTGGGACATCACGTAAGCATGACATCTATGTGCCGGGTCCAAACAAACATACCTGGCGATGACGTTCGTCTCATTACACCAAAACAAAAGTGGTTAATGCCCATTAAAAATTATTCACGGATTTGATATAGGCTTTAATAAACAGTACGAAATTTGGAAATTGATTTTCTTTTGCTTCCAAGGGGATGAAAGGGAACTAAAACGTGGGAATAACTGACGTTGTAAACATCCACTGTTTCAAAGAACTACTAAGGAAATTTATCATGTTGATGATAGTTGGAAAACAAAAAGACATGATATAACTTGCACAGGATGAGGAAGAATGCAAAATCTAGGAAGCCTAGACCAAGTCTTAGAAATTTTCAAATCATCAACTCTGCTTGAATCAGAAAATATAATCCCCCAGGCAGTTACGGAATGCTAAAAAGAAACTGAAGTTTTACAAGAGTGGAATGAAATATGAAGGAGAGCAAAATGCTGCCAAATTCATGCATGACATGATGTTGTACAGTACTGTAAATGGGGATTTGACTTTCATTTTCTTACATGATTGCCAGATATGGGAGGATATTTTCTGAAACAGTAAACTGCTTCGCAGGCTACTAGCTGAACTGGTCACTTTAGAGAGCTGAATTTTTGTAATACTAGTAAAAATTCACCTGAATTTAACTATCTTTCAATTGGCCAATTGCCTTCACTCTAGTACAGTAAATGTGAGAAACGTCATTATTGTATATTACTCCTCAAAATCTGCTGGATGAAGACTGTGAGAGTAATTTCTACAAGAGGAAATCCAAACACCACTTTCAGAGAATTTTTTGTTCTCTGAAAATTGCAGAATGGTTGTAGATCCCACAGTCACTGAAACTTATTCCGTCCAAAGCGTCTGAGCAAAAGCCCACGTATTCAGCATTTATTATGGACGTCAATGCATTCAATGTGCTGCTATAAGTTGCACCAAAAGCTGTTTAGCTATATAAGTTCCTTGTACTCTGGATCAATATCTAGTAAAGTTGTCGTGGAAACATAAAGATTGTAAGATTTCTTTGTTGGTGATTAATTTTTCAGATGATAAAGGAAACTGTCTTCAATACAGAGCAGTAAAGGAATCCCAGGAAATATTCCATCATTTCTCAGTTAAGGAAAGTTTACTGTCACTGTCAGATACAAAGAGGACAAGGAATATGCACAATGCAAAAACATACTGACAGGGCATATGCCTGATTGAAGAGCTTAAGAATACTTCATTGTCTGAAGTGTTATGTACGAGTAGAACTAATGATAAAAGTGTTTGCAAGAGAGTTTCATACCTCCTCTAGCAAAGTATTATTGATAACCTTGACTAACATAAACATTCATCTGGTACAGATTACCACTGTATCTAGCCTAACCAAATGAAATCTTGACCTGAATATAAACCTACCTCTGGACTTGACCATGCCAAACCGAATTTTTACCTGATTAACACTGACTGTCATGCACTAGGCCTAACTCAGTTAAACCAAATTTAGAGGTGATTATCTTGGACTGCTCTTCAAAAAATCTAACCAAGCCATATAATTTGACCTGACTAACATCTCTTACACCTAATCTAATCAAGCCATTTTTTTTTTTTACCAAATATATATTGCCACGAAACCTAATCTAAACCTAACCCAAATTTTGACCAAATAAATGAAATAAATTTAGTTTAGTCCACTAACGAAACCCTGTGGGACCTTAAAAAAAAAATGAAATAATAATTAATGAACCTTAAATTTTCTGCTGAACATATATAGTGTATACAATAATATGATGCAATAAAAACATTATAGGCTACCGTAAAAATAAAAACATAAAAGATAATTACTAAGTATCACAGTGTTTGCTAAACTGTACTCTGACTTTTCAAATATGTTGTGGGTTCTGCTGAGCTGTTTAGGTGACACAAGAACAGTTGTACAGCACTTATCATCACGAGATGCACAATTTTCACTGACTTCGTTCGTAAAGTCTGGAGAAAAACTACCAATAGAAGGTTGCATAAAGAAACTTCATTTCTGACAGTAAAGAAAACTTAAACGTTACTATGAAATAAGGAAACGGTGTTAATCAAACGTTTGGAGCCAACCGTGACACAGCCAGACACCATAGTTACGTAGAGTTATCTGATGTAATCCTTAACTTTACATGACATTATGGCACTTGATTAAGAAAAGGGTAATGCATGATCACATTTATAGTAGTTTTCACTGCCTTTCATTAATTTTCTTCCTCAGAGAAGAAAGATATAAAGGAGGACATTGTAAAAGCCACGAACTCAGATGATTCTTTAGAAACGCAGACCGTTGTCATGGCAGCGTGACGTCATCACTTCGACTATTGAGTTCATTAACAAAGTACTTAATACAATTTCAAGGCTATTTCGCACGATGCTGTTAGGAGTGCGAATTAAGGTGATACAGCGAAAACTATCCTTGTCGATATTTTCAGCTTCCTTTAGTTCAAAACTCGCAAATATTCAGTTTAACTTTCTATTTCTGCTCCCAGAGAGCTTTATTAAACCAATAAAAGGAGCTCCTATTGAGAGACTTCACTTGTCTCTATCCCCTCCAGCCCCGAATATGCGTCCTGTGGCAAATAAAATAATCAGAGGATGGCATGATTAGAATGTAAACAAAGTCCCAGGGCTGAGAGGATCAGTTACCATATCTAGCATAATTTTATTCTTTTAGCATAATTTTGACCAAATTTTCGAGTCTGGAATATTTTTTAGCATATTAGAAATTTTAGCATTCTTCTAGCATAATTTAGAATGGAATGGAATAATTTTGGAATAATTTTATAAAAGCTACAAATCAGAGAGAGAGAGAGAGAGAGAGAGAGAGAGAGAGAGTTGGGCGGGTAGCTGATTGGCGAATGAATGACTTGCAATACTGATTCCTTAAGAATGATATTATGAGAGTACTCTGTAGCTCAGCCAACCGTCTATGAGACACCATGAGGCAGTTGACTGCCATACTTTTATTTATTTATTTATTTTTTATTTTTTTCAAATTAAAAACACAGGTTACATCAGTAGTGGTGTATCACTCCATGCAGTAATGTAGCTATTTCACGATGCTGAGTAAGAGGAAGCAAGTTTGTCAAGAGGATCCAGGACTTAGCACTTCAAAAGCTTCATTTGGCACTGATTCCTATAGTAGGACTCGCGTACGTTTGCGGCTGTGGTGTGGCCCGCACCTGTGTACAGTGTGCCACGTTTTCTATACCGTTATCTCTCTCTGTCTCTCTCTCTCTCTCTCTCCTGGCGGGAAATGTGAGCCACCCTGAGTACTTTTGATTCTTTTATAAGTTATTTATAATTGTGCTTTCATTTGTTAATTTGGTTTTGTTATATTTAGTGATGCCGACAATGCATTCAATGCATGCCCCTCTCCTGCCCCTCTCTCTCTCTCTCTCTCACCGACTGGGTGTGGAAGTGTTGCCGCTCGCGAGTGAATAATGTTTTTTTTTTTTTACTTCGGTATTGGCATATGCCTACTATTTTGTCCTACATATTAGCTTATGATTATAAATGTGATTATTCCTCGCCCTTAAAATTATGGTAAAAGCCAGTAAATGTGAGCATTTTTCCCTAGCAACACCTGTACAAGCTATGGTTGGGTCTACGGAGGGGTATGTACTTTATCTTAGGCCAGACTGGGTGTGTAAGTGTTGCCACTCACAAGAATTACATGAATTATTTCTTTTACTTTGGATATTGGCATATTTCTTCTTTTTTCAGGCTCATTATCTTATATCCATAACTGTGATATTATTACCCACCCTAAAACTACGCTAAAAACCATTAAAAGTGACTACAATTTCTTTTAGCAACACTCTACAATATGTATGCCATGTTTCTGTGTTACTGTATAAATATTTTATGCATAATAAGATTACTGTTGATTCATCCATCAAAATACACAAGTGTAAGTTTTATTCATCTGAATTTATCGAATTTGTGATGCCTTGTACATAAATAGCTTCCGTTTCACATCGCAAGTTGGGGAAACGTGGCACCATTGTACACAGGTGCGGGCCACACCACAGCCGCAAACGTATGCGAGTCCTACTATAGAGTAGCAGTGACCCTGATTCTGACGTACCCGAGATGAACAAAGCTAGTAAAAAAAGTTACAACAAAATTTTTCGCCCAGAATGGCTAGCTGACAGTGGATTCAGAGAGTGGCTCACCAGAGACAGGAAAAACGAAGCTTTTGTAAGTGGTGCAATGTTTTTATTCAGCCAGTTGTGTGTCATCAAGGCTCAGAGAGAGAGAGAGAGAGAAAGAGAGAGAGAGAGAGAGAAAGAGAGAGAGAGAGAGAGAAATATTCTCTTATGTAGGTTCATTTTAATATTTTCATAGTAAACAGAATACATAGTTAATATGTAACATGAAAAAATATAGAATTTTATAATTTAGCTTCAAGTTAGCATAATTCGTTTTTTACTTGGAACAAATTTGCTCAATCTAGCACTTTTTTTTTTTTTCATTGCCTTAGCATAATTTCGTTGTTCGGATATGGCAACACTGGAGAGGATTATCAGTCTTTACTCCAACACTAATGATAAATGGTGTATTATAGAAATGTATTTGGAAGACGTAATCAGTGCGTCAAAGAAGTAGCATTATTATTATTATTATTATTTTTTTTACTGCGCTTGTTTGTAGTTGAAATAAACTACAGCGACTTGACATTTTAGAATATTTTATCCAAAGTAAAGACAGAACGAGAGAAACCTAGCCCAGGATTCACTAACGGCTGTACAGGTACGCTGTCGACGCCTCCTTTGCCGGCCACACCGATCCCTTTCGATGCACAAACTACATTGGCCGCCATGTTTGTGGTGTAGAGTCTACCATTCGCTAAGAGATCTCCAGACCATTCTAAAAGGATCATGCTGAAGAAACAATGGCACATAATGTTGATTACATGACCCTCAGCCAAAACAACGGTGGGTTATCTTCGACGAGGGTGGTATTTTCCTATGTACTCACGCATCTGTGTATGTGCTTACGTACGCACCTGTGTACGTACTTACGTATGCACCCATGTTCGTATGTACTTAGCTAGGTACGTACTTAGGTACACATCTATGTACATACCTACCTACCAAGTTACGAACTTATCTACACAAGTATGTACGAACTTATGTACTCACCTATGTAGGTTGCTGTGGAAAGATAGAGATTCGGTGGTACATGTAGTATACAGGTGTGATAATACAGAGGTTTGGTGATGCATGGGTGTGGAAATATAGATGTTTGGTGGCAAAGAGGTTTTCCAATATACATATGTGAATGGCTACATGTGAGAAATTATATAAGTTGGGTAGCATACAAATGTAAAAATACTTGTAGTATACAAGTGTGAAGGAGTATAAGTGGAAAATCTACAGGTTTAAGAAATACTAGTGAAAAATATAGTGCTCCGAAGGAACCAAGTCTATAAAGACGAGTATACAGGTGTGATGGCATATAGCTGCGATACAAGTGCGCTGGTGTACTGTATAGGTGTGAAGTGAGTGTTGTGAGAGGTGATAGGTGTGGTGAGCCAGCCAGTAGGCTACATCGGTAGTCAATATTGCACTGTATGGGGATATGGGTTTCAGTGCTGCACAAAGGCAGGATGGAATATATGCAATACTGAATGCGTCAGAAAGAGAAAACGCAAAAAGGACACGCGTAGAAAAATGACGGACTGAATGCCATTCTAGGGCATGCGAAAGAAAGCAAAGTAGCATGATGCAATAGAAAAGAAACTCTGATGGGTGATGCTGAATTTATAAAATACGAATGGAGGGTTAAAGGAACGGAATAAGTAGTTATGGCAACAAGGAAACATGCACAAAAGACGCATGCAGTAACAAATCATACACAGGAAACTAATCCCATTTACAGCGATGACGTATACGAGTATTTTAATTTATTCTTGCTACCTACGGACAACATTATTCAGATTGTGAGAGACTTTTCAAACCAGAGAGGCTCATTACGGCCTTCAAGCCATTCTACGCATGACAAACTGTATTATATGTTTGTTTTGCTGCCGTCAGATAATTCCACTCAGTTCAGAGACAAAAATCACGTTATGAAGGGATAACTAAAGGATGCTTCGAACTCCGCCACTACACCTGGCTTCTCCAACTTCAATAAAATCTTTTGGAAGCAGCAAGAATTTTTTATAAGAATGCGTAATTGGACTGAAGGAGTAAAAATCACTTTACTACGAGTAATCTTTAAACTGAATAAAATCAAGAGGTTGTAGAGCGAATAACACAAATAAAGGAGGTCATCGTACTGATTGGGCCACAGCCAGACCATCTAGAATGAACTGTAAAGTTTGTGTGCTCTACGTGAGAAAGTAATGATACTTTTTCTGTGTGTGTGTGTGTGTGTGTGTGTGTGTGTGTGTGTGTGTGTGTGTGTGTGTGTGTGTGTGTGTGTGTGTGTGTGTGTAATTCACCGGGTTGGTCAGCATCACTTCATGGTCGTGATCGTCAGCTTTTACCCTCCCGGAAGGGAGCTAAAAGCTCATTTAGTCCGATCTAAGGGCAAGGCTGTGACCTTCACACACACACACACACACACACACACACACACACACACACACACACACACACACACACACACACGTCCCCTTGTTCAAAGGGGACAGTAACCACCCACTTCGTCAGTGAAACTTTTCGCAACCTGAGCGAGGCTCGAACTCCCTTCTACCAGATGACAAGCGAGCCAGCGAGCTATGTTTGTGTGTGTGTGTGTGTGTGTGTGTGTGTGTGTGTGTGTGTGTGTGTGTGAAAACGGCAAACACCCATTACGGATTAATGATGATAGGTACATCGACTTTTCACCAGCCTCTTTGTGCTTTTGGCAAGGGGCAGAAAAAGACTTCTTAATAATGCAACTTCATAAGAAGCGTTCCCCTTCTGCATAAATTTGAGTCACATAAATGATGTGGTGAATACGTGGAATCTTTCTGAATTTTTAAGACAAACCAATTCACTGCGATGATGCACTTTTCTGTTACATTCCACAAAGTAACTAATTCAAGTTAGAGGAGACTTCTCAGAATAAGGGGTTAAATATTGCTTCCATTATGCAACAATTTCCATTTGTTTCATCAGATCGTCTGGTGGTAGCACTTTATACATCGAAGTGGATTTTTTTTTTTCCGAATCATGAGATGTTTTCTGCTGGCTTATTCTCACTGCTTCCAGATAATATCATTCGTCTTATGAGCGATCTTTTGCAGGGAGTCAGTGATAATTACCGATATAACACACCTGTCCTTAGTGACAAAAGTCTTTCCTTATGTGAATAAAATCGTCTGAGGGTAGCAAAAAATATACAAAAATTATGTCAAGGAAGTGAAAAATCAGTCCAATCTGTACATTGACGTATTTTATGTTCTATCTCTGCTATTGCCAGGAGGGTCCAATAAAGAGCCAATTTGTCCCATCCAGGTTCATCAATGTTACCTCACGTCCAATCGGGCCCGCTACATCCACTTCAGCCTAGTCAGATCATACCAGGCTAGTTCATGGCAGTTCAGGTTCATTTAGGTTCATCTGAGTCCAATGAAACCCATTCAGGTCACTCCGGTGTATCAGGTCGTTTGCATCCATTCAGGCTCAGTCAGGCCAAGTTTGATTCACTGATAACCATGCAGATCCAGTTTCGTCAGGCCCGGTCCAGTCAGACCCATTCAGATCATTCAAGTCCACTCAGGTCATCCAGGTTCACTCAGGTCATTGAGGTTCATTCAGGTCATTCAAGTCCACTCAGGTCATCCAGGTTCACTCAGGTCATCCAGGTTCACTCAGGTCATTCAGGTTCATTCAGGTCATTCAAGTCCATTCAGTTCATTCAGGACATTCACATCCTTATAGGTTCTGCAGTGTCAGTGTAGGTCTTGGATATGGTCTGTCTCGAAGCTTTCTCAAAGAACAAGAACAACTAGTGGGGCACTCAGTGGAGTACATCTCTCCGACAAGGGCAACGTAATTTCCAAACCACTTTTCATTAAGGGGTAGTTTTTTTCATCACTGATTAGGGTTTCCCAAAAAGTTTTTTCCTGTTCCAGAATCTGAAATACGATCGGGATCGGTCCAAAAAGTAATTCGATTATTCCCTGGGACATGACCTATCTACCCACCAAATTTGGTCCAAATCTCTCTTTTAGTTTTGGGATAATTCTGGTAACAAACAAACTAACAAACATCGGTCCCAAAAGTTAACCGATTTTTCTCTGGGACACGGACTATCAGCCCACCAAATTTGATCCGAAATATCTCATTTAGTTTTTGAGTAATCCTGCTAACACACAAACTAACAAACAAACAAGGGTGAGAACAACAGTGACAAAAGCAAAAGGCATCATCTTAGTGAAGGGTTGACCATTTTGCTCTGATGTATTTTTAGACGTGGGAGCATCTCTAGGAATGGTCCTGTCCGTCTGCGTCCCACTAGCGATTTTTGGAAGTGAGATGCTTCACTTCCCTAGATTTTTAGTGACTCGAGTGAAGCCACTCTGACCACACTACACCATACAACATAACCACTCTCTCACATCACACCACATAACCGTACCATACAACAGCACATTAAGGATATTAACAGAAACAACCCTATGCTCCCGCCTAAAATATATTTTGTCTTTTTGTTTTATTTTGCAGATTCAAAACAGTTTTTTTTTTTTCTCTCTCTCTCTAAGAACATACTTTTCGAACTACATGGATTACAAGCAACCTGCGTCAGCCGGTTCAGGACAAGATATTAAGTATTGTAAGCATACACAACTCTCATGAAGGTATAGTCGCGGTGCACGACTCTGTGGTTGGCATTATCGTACCCTGGCAACCTACCTGTCAACAGTGTCCAATTTCGTATCGTATTATACACGAACCATATTATTATTCAACAATATATTTTACACCAATATTATTACACACGAACATATTATACATGAAGCACACGCCTATCATATTATACATGAAACCGGAAGCATTCTTGACGGGTAGGTTGACAGAGTACGATAATGACGACCTCAGAGTCGTGCGCCGCGATTAGAGTAAGAATAAACTTCACAAATTCGTCATCAGAATGAAGGGATTAAATTCGTTGTCTGTACTCCAGTAAAAGAAAAAAAAAAAAAAAAAAAAAAAAAGGAGCGCAGCACGAGATAGATTTTCCTTGACCGTGCACAGGAAAGAAAGCGCTTCCAGGCGGCTCCAGTCAGCGTACACTGGATCTCAAAAGTATCGGTGCACACGGGGTGCGATGCCTACCGAAAAGGTTCAAACAACTGCTGACATTACCAACGTCTCATTGTGTATCAACAGTGTCTGTCTACATAAACATTACATTTGCTCTATGTTTGCAAGAGGATATTGCTAGTTGGCGATATATAACACCTCCCGACATCAGGGCTACCAACGTGTGGTAGGTCGGATACTAATATTTCAGTGACCTTCGTTCTGTGGTCCCAAATGTTTCACGCATGTTGTGCACCGATACTTTTGTGACCCAGTGTACAGAGGAAGCTCCTGAGAACTCTGGCAGTGGATTGCATGTGTAGGCAAAATGTAAGTTTAATTTTCCCTGCCTCTGAGATGAAAGCCACTCATGAATTCTTGCACCTAGTACACATAAGCTCACACTTATAAAAATTCATATAAATTTACTTAAATTCACATTAATAAAGTCACTCATGAACGCTTGAACCTATGAAATTTACTCGCATGTTCACAGAATTACTGGATGATGAAAACATTAAAGAGGGCACACACACACACACACACACACACACACACACACACACACACACGGATGAATATGTAACTTCCGTCCAACTTTTTTGGCGGAATTTATAATTCTTAGTTCGCTTTGAGATGGGCAAAATAGGTGGGTTGTATGCTGGGTATTTTGGTGTCAGGGGCAAGCTATTCGTCATTCTTGCCCTAAATGGGTAGAACGAGTAGCCAAACCCCGGGCCTCGACGTTCTTGACTGTGCAAAAATGGACTGCATAAAGAATGGATGCATGTTGATAACAGTAAAATATTCCAAAGGTTATGTCACACAAGACAAAAAACTGGCAAGATTTTTGATACCGGAGCTATAAAAAAAAAAAAAAAAAAAAATCAACACAGCTAATGTTTTCTTGAACACTTTGACATCAAAACAAAGATTTATGCACCTAGGCTTTCACATGGTTGAATATACTATAGTGTTCTAGTCTAGCCAAAGTTAGCCGACTGTATTCAGTTGGGTGTCATAGGAGCCTGAGTTAATACTGTTTCCAATAACCCTCTCATAGCAACAAAAACCTTAGTATTCGGTTCCAGCTAACACCAGGCGAGTTTTTTCCACCTTAGAGTGAGTCATTGTTGCCTGAGAGAGTCCTGTCACTAATGATACTCGCATGGCTGGAACAACTGTAGTAAACTTTTTAGGTTCGCAAATGCCAGGCTAATTTGTTCATCTGAGGGCGAACATAGAGACTTGTGAGCTTATACCGAGGTGGAAAAATAGCACTTGGCATTCTGGTGCAAAAGTTTAAACCTTTCGTACAAGAAGAAAGAGACAGGAGAGCTAGTGTTATCACGTTCTTTTTCATTCTGCACATGTGGTTCCTTGATATCTGCCTCTGCATCCTCCACTCAGACGTTACTGTTGCTATGAATGGCCAAGAGCAGTACAGAGGCAGGGAAACTGAGAAAGTTAACTGGGATAAATACAGCTTTGCAAACAACAACGAGGAAATACCAAAAATAATAGAGCAGGTTACGTCCTTTGGGAAACAGTTAACATGTGGACAAATGGTGTTGAGTGACAATCCAGAGAGGGAATTGAAAGGACGATACAGATAAAAAAAAAAACAATAGAGAGAGAAGAAATTCGAAGACTTGCTAGGGCTAGATGGAGCAGGTTACCAGTGGACCTAATTATGATGATGATGGTAGATGTTTTGTGTCAGCATGAACCAATACAAAACAGTGAGAGATAACTGGAAATAATAGAGCAGTTTTCAGTGTCTGGGATAGAGGGTGGAAAACTGTAATTGAGAATTATATATAGTAATTCTTTACAGTCAGTAAGATAAGGAGAGAAACTATGCAATTAGAAATAAAGAAATGCCCTGAATGACCGTGAGAGAGGGAGTGAAACAGCATGAACCACCTGGGAATAATGAGATTTTTGTGAGTGACGAAGAAAGAATCTGGGAGACACACGTTATTTGTAGCCACGGAAACAACTGGGGATAATTATGTTGCTCTAAATTGCCAAAAAAATGCATTGGTAATAGTACGGGTGTTTTGAAAGACAAAGAAAGCAACTGGGAACAACAGAGCTATTTCGTGAGGTCAAAAAAGCTTTGGGAAAATTTTTTCCTCTGAGAGGCCAAGAAAAAACATGGAACAATAATTTATTTTGCTTCGTCAAGTAAAATCCTGGGAATAGCATAGGTATTTTAAGTGTCCAAAAAAGTAACTACTGCTACTATACAGTAGTTGTGGGGGACCAAGAAAGCAGTTGAGAATAATAAGTTTTCCCAGTGCAGAGAGAGAGAGAGAGAGAGAGAGAGAGAGAGAGAACTGAATATAGTTCCTGAGTTGCCAAGAACAAAATTAGTTATATTGGTTATTCTGAGCGGCTAAGAATGGAGATGGGAGTAATGCGAATGTAATGGCTCTAAATGACCAAGAAAGCGATTGAAAATATTATATCATTGCTTCGAGCGACCAAGAAAGCTATCAGAATTAACAAGACTGCCCCGAGAGGCAAAAAAAAAGCAATTGGGAATAATATAATTGGCTCCAGTTGCCAGAAAAGCCATTGAGAACATGATTGCTTTGAGTAATTAGGAAGGAAGACAGAGGCGGAGAATCAGCAGGAGGCAACTGGGGAATGATATACTCTCCTAAGTGGCCAGTAAACAAGACAGAGGCATGGAAACAGCAGGAGGCAACTGGGGAATAATAGTCTCGAGGGTTTGCTCTTCTGTCCCTAAGGCAGCGTCTGCTCCCGTGTCCCGACTTAATGAACCTGGAAAGGAAGTGAAATTGAATTTCCTGCTTTCGACCCCAACAAGTTTGGTCTGGAGGGCGAATTAATGTAGCCCATGCTCTGTGGTTTTAAAAGAATTTGTGCAAAGACCAAGGCTGAAGTAAAATTTTAATTAAACTCTCGTTTAGGAAAACTAATGTATTTTATTCCAGCTAATTCGATACGATTGTACCTCATTTAGCAGAAAATGGTCTACAGGACTCTGGATGTTAATAATGGTACCATTACTACGGTATATTATGGTCAGTACTCCATTTGTATTTAATATCCCATGTAACCCGAAGCTTTTGTTCAGCAAAGAGTGGGTCATAGGAACCTGAGAGTACTAATGTTGGTGCCATTATTTCCGGAACCATTGACTCTTATGTTAGAAACAATCAAGTACTTTATTCAAGTATTCTGTTAAGAGTGAGGTACAGGATCCTAGGTGTTTGTGAGGCCAGTGTTCCGAGGTTTTGTTGAAACATATGTGTACCGTGAGTTGAATTTCAAGAATTAGTTTAAACAGCACCTTTAACTTTGCCTTCAGAATCTTACCAAGCCAGCATGAATTATGACAATAATGCCTACAATTGATGACATAGTTCATTATATTGCGACCTACAGACGATTTTAATCAGCCTAAAAGAGACATTTCGAACTGGAAAAGTTAAGTATATCTTTAATAAACTCTCTTCAGTACGCAAGCCAATCCAAAATTGCTCTGAATCATTTGTCCCACAGACATTGTAAAGAAATGATATGGCATCGAAGAGAAGAGGTTAATATGACTGATATTCCGAGGCTTTGTTGCCACACGTATAAAGATGAGAGTTCAGTTTAGACCTTGAGTTAATTTCCTCATAATCACTACAACTCTAGCTATATATTCCAGTTAAGAAAGTCAAAGAAGCCAAATTGTTTATTTGTCTGATGTTCTGAGGGTTTTGTTCCAAGCACTTCAGGTTTCGATGAAAAGTTTTGAAGCGCGTAACAAGTCAGAGCTTTCTGTATCGTTGCCGGTTGGTCACGTCTAGCAATTACAAAAGTTCCATAGATGAGCATAAAAAATCAAGGACTTCCTTACACTTTCGTGCACTCGATTTTAATGATACGTTCATTAGACTTAAGTTCGCTCATGATCAGGGCCGTTCTAGTATTGTACCTCACCTGGTGTTAAACTATTTTATTCAGGTGCGAATAAGTCATAGGAGCCTAAAGCCCCTGTCACACATACGCAACATAGGGCCCAACCGCGGCGGGACTCAAGGTCATGTCCTAGTTGGCTCCCACGCCTCCCGACTGGCCCCGAATCTAATCTGCTCATGACTGCCTCACAACTTGTTGCGACGTCCTCAAGAACCCGAGTAGATCAAGTGGCGACTGCAAGGTGACCACGAGGCGACTGTGAGGCGACCACGAGGTGACGGGGCAACGAGTCTTCAAATTTGAAATTTTAACGGACTTTTGTCAGCCACGACCGGCAAAGAATGCAACACGACTGCGTGACCCATTCAGGGAATGCACGGCCCCCCCCCACAACTCCTTCGACCCACGCCGACCCCCCCACGACTGACCCATGGAGGTATATATATTGAATGGCAGGTGGGGCTGGGCATCACAATGTGACTGACACTGACACCCAGTGCATCACCATGGACCTCTCCTGTGTCGTACCCACTGTCAGGAACAAGAGACTGCTTACCATCCTATGTCAGTTGAGGGTGCAAGAAAGTCTTTACACCCAGACACTCCTTATGGTCTACAGAAGGAAGCTTGAGGAGGTGGAGGAGGAGAAGCAGAAGAAGAAGAAGCTGAGGTCCTGCTGGGTTCGACCGTGGATCAGCAGGAGACGCCAGTATGGACAATGGGAACACCTTCTTCAAGAGCTGCTCATCAAAGACATGAGCTCCTACCAGAATTTCCTGCAAGTGGATGAGTCCCTCTTCAACGAAGTATTGGGGAGAATTGAACACCGGATCAAGAAACAGTACACCTGGTGGAGGGAACCTTTAGAGCCAGGACTTCGGCTAGCTATAACCTTGAGATATCTAGCCACGGGTGACAGCTAAAAAATCTCTCCTATTCATTCAGAGTTGCACACAACACAATCTCCCTCGTCGTGTACGAGACCTGCGAGGCAATTATCGCAGAGTATATGGAGGAGGTTATCAAGTGCCCAACGACACCAAATGGATGGAAGAAGGTGGCCAAGGGGTTTGCTGATCGATGGAACTTCCATAACACCATTGTCGCCATCTACGGGAAACACATAGCCATGCGTGCCCCTGGAAGGAGTGGGTCCTTCTACTACAATTACAAGGGGTTCCACTCGACCGTCCTCCTGGCACTGGTAGACAGTGAGTACAAGTTCCTCTACGTTGACGTTGGTGCAAATGGGGCAATGAGTGATGCTGGGATATTCTTAAACACAGACCTGAGGAGTGCCCTGGAGGACAACCGCATAGGACTGCCCCATCAACATCCACTGCCAGGAGATGACCGCCCCATCCCCTACTTCATGGTTGGAGATGAAGCCTTCAGCCTGAAGGATTGGCTCCAGAAGCCCTACCATCACGGAGGTTTGACAAGAGAAGAGAAAGTCTACAACTACAGACTCTCCAGGGCAAGACGAGTGGTGGAGAATGCCTTCAACATCCTCTCTAACAGGTGAGTTGAACAGTATTACAACATTATTAATTACCACATTCATGTGAAAAATTTTGACTTGGCTATACCACTTGATTATGTGCCGAAATACACCAACAACATGTATGGTACTGTAACATGTATGCTATTTTGTGTTCCCCTAGATTTCGTTGCCTCCTGACGACAATGGCCCTCAAGCCCAATGGAGTACAGTCAGCAATCCTGGCCTGCTGCTGCCTCCACAATCTGCTGCATCTCCGGAACCTATCTTTATGCATCCAAGCTGCAGACGTTGAGGACCCGGTGACGCATGAAATCAGCAAGGGCCAGTGGAGACAGGGCATCCAGCTGACGTCCTTGACCACCTGCCGAGGAGCCAAGGTGGGACTGGTCCTAAGGTATCCAGGGACTACCTCAAGGCATATTACAACTCACCGTCCGGTGCTGTGGAATGGCAGGACAGGATAGTCCAGTAGGTAAGTACCATGGTTTTCTTTGTTTTCCTTTAACCATAAAACCCTTCCCATGACAGTAAAACACCTGTTCAACCCGCCACGTGCCAGTGCTGTTTTAAAATGGTCTGACATAATGCCGCAGCCAGTGACAGTGCCGTTTTAAAATGGTCTAAAAGAAAAAACTTCACTGTGACCACATTTTTCAAGATTCACAGGTAAAAATTGGCAGGCATGTAAGGTAACTGTTCCTCTACCATCCACCAGGCTGTCAAGGCCATACACTCACTCGGTCCCCCCCTCACGCTCGCTCTGCCTCACTCTGCCTGTGTGCCTCACCCAGTGCTGTACATAGTGAAGGCATTTTGTAAATATTTTCATGTAAGTGTAAGTTGTAAATATTTTCTTGCAAGTGTAAGGACTATTTAGTGAAGTCAAGTTGTAAATACCTTCTTGTAAGTGCCAGGACTGTACGTAATGAAGTCAGGTTGTACCTATCTTCAAGTAAATGTAAGATAATGCATTCACAGTGAGAAAGACACACAAATTGTGATAGATGCTGAAGTAATAAGTGATCAGAAAAGTGTAGTGAACATTGCTATACCTTCCCAGCATAAATACCTGCATATACCCGGTACCTTACATAGAAAACAGCTTTCTCTCACGTGCGTGGTGAGCATGAGAGAGCGGCTATACCTGTACATGAGTATGCAGGACTAAATAAAACTCATTACCGCACCTTGATGAGCATTTTAATGGCGAAATTCGTTGTTTCCACATCAAAATCTATCATTTTACCCCCCCAAAAAAAAGGTCGAAAAATGGTCGGCAGTGCGGTGACCCAGAGGGTTAAAAATAGCCAGCACGTGGCGGGTTAAAGGGGGTAAAAAAATTTATTAAACTTAACCATACATAGAAATCTTAAACTCTAAAATTAATAGTGCATCATTCACGTGGCTCAGGGGTCGATGCACGAGGTGTGTTTAGGTCCGAGTATGGAGGCTGTAGTCCGATAAGAGAAGACCCAAATGATAGGTTCCGCAAGCTGGGGAAATGTGAAGTGCCTGGGGTGGGTGGTGGGTGGTGAAGCCCTCCTGGCTGTGGGTGAAGGATCTGCTGCTGTTGTTGCACCTGCCAGATCTGGTGTTGCAGTTGCTGCACCTGGGACTCAGACATTGTCAGACCTGGTGCAGGTGCTGGTGCTGAAACAGTTGCAGGTGCTAGTGGTGGTGCAGGTGCTGGCCCTGGATATGGAGGATGCGAGGGGTTAGGAGCACTGGGGCGTTCAAGGTAATGGTTTGGGTTCTCCAGCATGTCGAGGGCCACATCGCTGACATACCTTTGGAATTTTTTGAATAGCTCTGGTGACATTTCCCAACAGAGGGTTACCAAGTTATTTGCGTACTGAATTACTGCTGCCTCGTGCTTGTTTTCTAGCTGCAGCATCAACACCACCTGGGTTTGGAGAGTTGAGTTCGCTCTCAACTGCTCTTGGAGCTGCAATAGAGAAATGAAAATCATTACTGACCTTACTTGTAAATGGTAATTGTAAAATGTTAACTGTGGGTTTTACATAGTGTGTATTGTATTATTACAATCTAACTTTCGCCCTGTTGAACACCATCTCTCCTCCTCTAAACCTTACCTTCTTTTTCTAACGGAGACTCAGCTGTCTGAGGCAACTGACAGCAAACCCTTTTCTGTATCCTCCTTCTTTCCCTATACCCATTTCAAAGCCAAAGGTGGCTGTTGTGTATATATAGGCAACGACTTATCTTGCTCTCAAGTTCCTGAACTCGATTTTTCTGAATTCTCTACACTCTGGCTTCGGCTTTCCTGTCATTCTCTGACTAAATATATCTGTGCTGTTTACTTATCCCCTAATTCTACTGACTATCAAAAATTCTTCGACTATCTTACCTTTACGATGGAACACATTCTATCCATTTCTCCTTTCTCTGAAATCTCCATTCTTGGAGATTTCAATGTTCACCACCACCTTTGGCTCTCCTCTCCTTTCACTGATCCACCTGGTGAACAAGCCTACATCTTTTCAATCCTTAATGACCTAGAGCAGCTTGTACAGCACCCTACCCGTATCCCAGACTGCCTTGGAGAGAGTTCCAACATACTTGACCCCTTCCTTACAACTAATTCTTCTGCTTACACTCTTAATTTTTTCTCTTCGTTGGGCTCCTCCGATCACAACCTTATCACCTTAACCTGTCCTATCACTCCGGTATGGCCTGTGGACCCTCCAGGGAAACATCGTCTGTGGCATTTTGGAGCCACAGATTGGGAGGCCCTCAGGCAGTACTTCTTTGATTATCCCTGGAATGATTATTGCTTCCAAGGCCGGGAGCCATCTGAGTGTGCCTTGCGCATTAAGGGGGTTATTCTCTCGGGCATGGAAGCATACATTCCTTTCTCATATCTTTTGACTAATGCAAGAAAGCCTTGGTTTAATCATGCTTGTTCTAATGCTGTCCGCAACAAGGAGAAGGCCTACAAAAGGTACCGGAGCCAACCCACCCCTGAATCACATCATCTTTACGTTTCTGCCCAGAATCGTGCTAAGTCTGTTCTTCGCTCTGCTAAAAATAATTTCATCCGTACTAAATGCTCTCAACTCTCCAACTTGAGTTCTTCCCGCTCCTTCTGGCACCTTGCCAAAAACCTTTCTAACAACTTTACCTCATCATCCTTCCCTCCTCTTTTCTACTCTGATGGTTCTGTAGCTATTTCTTCTACTGATCAAGCAGATCTCTTCGCACAGACTTTCTCCTCCAATTCCACCTTAGACGATTCCGGTGCTGTTCCTCCATCACTTCCCCCATCTGACTTCCTCATGGCTGACATTAAAATTTCTTCAGCTGATGTATTTTCTGCCAGCACTGACCTCAATACTAACAAGGCATATGGGCTGGCCTGATGGAGTCCCTCCTGTTGTTCTCAAGAACTGTGCTTCTGTGCTTACACTCTGCCTAGGTAAACTCTTTCGCCTTTGTCAACTTGTACCTTTCCTTCTTGCTGGAAGTTTGCTCTCATTCAGCCAGTCCCAAAGAATGGTGACCACTCCCAACCCTCCAACTATCGTCCAATTGCTTTAACGTCCTGTATTTCAAAGGTTTTTGAGTCAATTCTCAGTAGAAAAATTTAAAGGCATCTTTCCTATCACAACCTTCTTTCTGATCATCAGTACGGGTTCCGTCAGGGATGCTCCACTGGCGATCTTCTCACCTACCTTTCAGACTCCTGGTTATCCTCCTTTCGGGACTTTGGCGACAGCTTTGCCATTGCACTTGACATCTCAAGGCTTTCGATCGAGTCTGGCATAAACCTTTAATTTCCAAACTGCCCTCTTACAGTTTCTATCCTTCTATCTGTGCCTTCATCACTAGCTTCCTTTCTGGTCGTTCTATAGCCGCTGTTGTAGACGGCCATCGTTCTTCTCCTAGATCTATCAACAGTGGTGTTCCTCAGGGCTCTGTCCTATCACCAACTCTCTTCCTTTTATTCATCAATGACCTTCTAATCTGTACATCTAACCCTATCCACTCATATGCTGATGACTCCATCCTTCACCTTACCATTTGGTTCCCGCAACACCCATCTCAACAGTTACTTCAACAAACAAGGGATGAGGCTATGGCACACCTAATGTCTGACTTGGCTCGTATCTCTGACTGGGGTAAAAATAATCTGGTTGTTTTTAATGCATCTAAGACTCAGTTCTTACACCTATCAACCCGTCAAAATCTTCCACAGGTATACCCACTAATGTTTAATAATATTCAGCTTAATCCTGCATCATTCTTGAACATGCTTGGGGTTTCATTTACTCGGGACTTATTTTGGAAAGATCATATTACATCTCTTGTAAAATCTGCTTCCAAGAGATTAGCTGTGCTAAGCCGACTCCGTTCTTTCTTTACCCCTGCACAGCTGTTGACTCTATACAGGGGTTTTATCCACCCCCGTGTGGAGTACAACTCTCATGTGTGGAGAGGCTTCCCACATACAGCTCTTCTCTATAGGGTGGAGTCAAAGGCATTTCGTCTCATTAACTCTCCTCCTCTTACTGACTCCCTTCAACCTCTGTCTCTTCGCCACACTGTTGCATCTTTATCTCATTTGTATCAATACTTTAATGGTCGCTGCTCCTCTGAACTGTCTGCATGCATTCCTCCACCTCTGCGACGGGTGCTTGGCACCCGTCTAGCAGCAAACTCTCACCCCTTTTCTGTCCAACTCTCTAATGCAAGAGTTGGCCGTTGCTCCCAGTCCTTCATGTGTGCGGCGGGTTGACTCTGTAACTGTCTCCCTCTGTCTGTATTTCCTGCTGCCTGTGGTCTCCAGTCTTTAAAACGCAGTGTGTCCAGGCATCTCAAAATGAATGGATCTTGAATTTGGCTCTCTCTTATATTTTGTTTTTCTCTTGGAGTTAACTGTTATTGCGGGGTCATGGCCTTTTGTTCCTTCTTCCTCACATTAAAAAAAAAAAGTTTTTTTACTTTATATGTTGTGCTAATATTAAACCATATTGTTCCAAGACCTTGTTTCCTAGCAACTTTGTTTGAGAACAAAAGAAACATAAATGCTGAAAGTTCTCAGGACAAATGAATTTCTTCATTTAAACTGCAGGTGTCTTTAATAATTTGTTCTTACCCTATTCAGGATATCATTGGATGAGATGTTGGTGGAGCTGCTGTTTGGAGAGGTTCTGGGCCTCTTCTTGGACGCTCCTGTGGACAAACTAGGCTGAGGTCGCTGGGACGGCCGGTCAGAGGGCTGGTCAGACGGCTGGTCAGACGACTGGGACGGCGGCGACGGCTCGTCATCCCCACGGAGCACAGTCTCCGCCAGGTAGGCTGTGGATGTGGATGGCCGTGGTGGTGGTAGTGCCTCCCCATTCCTCGCACCTGGGAATCTCTTAGAGAAGAAAATTAATGAGATAATTGAATTGCAAGATATATGAATATTAAAATAACATGAGAAAGTTTGTATGGTGTACTAAATGAAGTAAATAAACTACTGGTGTGTTTCATAAACTTTGTTTAAGCTTGATTTAACTTTAAGGATATCAACTACTGTATGTATAAATAAGTATTAAAATAACATGAGAAAATTTGTATGATGTTGTACTAAATTAAGGAAATAAAATACTGGTATGTTTCATAAACTTTGTTTAACCTTGAGTAAACTTTTAGGATATCAACTATGTATATTCCCAAGAAGAAAAAAGAAAATTAAATGGATACTGACAAGTGAATAACAGAAAGAAATATGTTTACCTTTCACTGGCGTGCGTGGTCTGCTTGTGGTCTGCTTGCAGTTGTCATGTGCTCGTGAGCCATGATTCCGAATCGCCAACTGGACTGTCAAAACGCGTTGCATGGTCGGCTTGGGGTCTGGTTGCAATCTGATTGTGGTCTGGTCGTGGTCGGTGAATCGTTACGCAGTCGTAACGGTTATTTTTTCGGCGACTGCACACTGACACTCAACGAACGCATCACGATGCATCCGATTGAGATAAGACTGCTTCTGGACTGACCTACGACACTCCCGACTACAGCGCAACTGTGACCAGATTTTTGGCAAATCTGGATGAGGCCACGATTTTTTAACGCACGGGTTAAAAAGTCGGGAGGCTCGATGAGTCGTCCCAGCGTCTCACGACCGCCCTCCAGAGTCCGGGCTTTGTTTGTGAATCAAGGAACGACCGATGACAAAAGCCGTTACGACCTTGAGTTGCGCCGCGGTCGGGCCTTGAGTCGGGTATGTGTGACAGGGGCTTTAGTGTTGATGTGGCCATCGTTCCCCAGGTAATGTAGCAACATGTATAAGGACAGACGTGAATTTAGGCTCTTATTTACCTCCCATGATCATGACAACCCATGCAGCTTTTCCCATCTGATATTAGATCATGTTATTTACCTGAGCGAGTCAAACGAGTCTGAATGTTAATACCGGCAACAGAAGTGTTGGTGCCATTAACTATCATCTAAGATACAACACTAATATTCTATTCCAGCTACCGATAGAAAATTTTATTCAGCTTGGAGTGAAGTAGAGGAAGCGGATTTTTAGTGCGGCTTCTATTCCCGAGGTTTGTTTCAACTTAATGCACACTTAACTTACTAGACCGAAAGGGTTGTATCCAGAGATTAAGCAGGGGAAGGAGGGTTTTCATGTGGTTTATGCATGTTGAGAGGGAGGGGAATGGGGAAGGGCTGGATTTGACAAACAGCATTATACATGTGGTAAAATTCATCAAGACAGTGCCTTTTTTGTTTAACCATCACATATAACACCAGCCAAAAAACTTCGAAAGCCTCTCCTAAGCTAGGTTCAAGCGTCTGAAGATGGCCAGAATAAATTAAGTATGTAATTCGACTGAAGGGAGTTCATTTGTCTTTGTGTTATTGTCAACCAGTCAGTGTGTGTGTGTGTGTGTGTGTGTGTGTGTGTGTGTGTGTGTGTGTGTGTGTGTGTGTGAGAGAGAGAGAGAGAGAGAGAGAGAGATTGCTTGATGAGAGATGTTATACAGACGGTCACCCTCAGGTTTAGCAAAATTGTTAAAAATGAAACAAAGAATATGTTCACTCTCTCTCTCTCTCTCTCTGTCTCTCTCTCTCTCTGTATGTATGTATATATATGTATCTATCTATTTATCTATCTTTCGCGTCCACCGGTCTGGAATCGCTTGGAGAGGCATCTAACAAAGGAGGGCCAGTGTTATCCCCTAATGCTCCACCATGTAAACCAATTCCCTGTTTACTCACCCAATAATACAAGAGCGAAAACAGCAGAACTCAGGTTTGGCAAGGGCAAGAGGGGGAGAGAGGGAGGTGGATAACTCGTCGAGGGAGGAAGAATGGAAAGAAGTTTAGAAAAAGGTTAAAGAAATGAAAAGCAAAAAACAATACACCTCATATTGAGAGAGAGAGAGAGAGAGAGAGAGAGAGAGAGAGAGAGAGAGAGAGAGAGAGAGAGAGAGAGAGAGAGAGAATGAAGGCTAGGAGAAATGCGTAGGAAAGGAACTGCTACTATACAGAGAAAAATGAAAATGTGGAGAGAATGAGGTGAACGACGAAAAATAAATAAATAAATAAATAAATACACCAAGTGCCAGGGGTGATTTAATTGCAGGAAGTGACCAGGTGTTTGGTACATTTAGAGAGCGCACACCTTGGGCTACCTGAAAAGTCATTCCTTAAGTGTACCCAGCGGTGGGCAAGGGCATGCGGTCCGGTCAAAGGTCAAGTAATTCTGTTCTAATTAACACTGCTCCCTTATAAATAAAGATATCGAAATGGGGTTTGTTTCATCTTAACACCTGATGATATATATATATATATATATATATATATATATATATATATATATATATATATATATATATATATATATATATATATATTTATTTATTTATTTATTTATTTATGCTAAGTAAAATACTAAGGGACAATATTTCATTTCGAAAAATTTATAGGAATATTTGAGATAGTCAATATTTTTTTTTGTACGTAAACATATAATAGATTGTAATTTTCTTACTATTTGACCTATATGTGTGTAGTTTTGTCAGGTTGCAGAGAATTTATTTGCCTACGTACTAATATTTCTAGAAATGGGATTACTTAAGTTGTTTGTGTGTGAGCGCAAATCGTGAGGAGGCATGTGGTGCGCGGATGCGTGCGGTGGACGGTTTCGAGTCACCAGCAGTTGCACAGACACGGTTTTGTAGACCTATAACCCCTGCAGTTCATTTAAATTTTTCTCAAAATTCATAGTCTTATAGAATGAACATCCACTAATATTCATAAATGTTTGATTTATCTTTACAGCATGATGATGGTTGGTCCCTGCATGACGATTTCGATGCATGATTCTTCTCGTTGCCTTACCTAGTTATTATATGGTGAGTGTTTGCTGCTACTTAAATGATAAAAGTCTTCATATGAATGTATCGTTTGAATTACAACAGGAAATAATTTCACATTACTTAAACTTATTTCAGGACATTTGGTAAGATTATTCAACAAGCAAACTGCTTGGTGACCTATTAGTTAGACATATTGCAGTTTCGGTATTAACTCATTACTGGAGATTTCATGATTTTTTCTTTTTTCTTTGTTTAGCACACTTGATGGTGGAAGGCATTAACCCCTACACCGCGGGCTTGTTTATTAACCCCTACACCGCGGGCTTGTTTACCAATGTTTTGCGTGTCCTGCGGGGTTATTCGGGCTCCGACAGACTCTCAAAAAATATTTGCCAAAAATCAGTTATTAGTCCTAGAATAATAAATTTATATATGCTTATGGCACATACATTCAGCTTTCTCCTGGAATGTTTGTTGAGCCTTAGTCGTTACCGTAGGACTTGTGGAGACCTCTGAAGTAGGGTAACGAAGTCTCCACTTTACACTTCCAGACAACCCGTAATATGATTACCACAGCCAGATACAAACACTATAAACACTATTCTTTAATTTTCAAGTAGTTTGGGATCCATACTCCAAAAAAAAAAACACTGTGAAAGCAATGGAAATTACGAGCGCGTCTGATCGTCGCACTTGCCCTAGTTCACTCTAGGTACTCTGTCATTTATTATTCATAAAACCCCTCACACTTTATATTTCCATTACTATATCACACTTATATATATCTGGAGTCTTTCTCCATAAGTTTCCTTCAGTCGTATTATTTTATTGTCACTGAAGTCATTCAATTTTTCATTCAGTAAAATACATAGAGAGCCACGGATTCACTTTCACTGTTATAACATAAATTATTTGTACTCATATTCTTATATTACTAATTACTTACATTACTATTTACATTTTCTATTTTATTTTCAATATTTACCCTTCTATTTTACTTACACTATGTTATTCACTGTCACTTTCAGTAAGATAAAACTATAATACACTGTTCAATCATATGAATTGAACATCCATTGCTTTCACCTGCTATTTACACATTATTTACACATTATTTACACATTATTTCCAAATCATTCTGCTTCCACACTTGCACTGTTAGAACTGCTTCTGGCTGTGGTAATCGAAGAAGCAGGTAACACAGAGGGGAACCTGGCACTCAGCGCACTGCCAAGAGGTGCGTTTATGCTCAGGTGTGCGGCGGGTGGTATGCGCACATATCTGACACCTGCGAATCGCAGCCTTCCTTTTCCCTGTGGCAGGTATAAACTCAAGTCTGTGCCGATCCATGTACGCCCTCTGCTCAAGTCGGTCGGGAAGTGTTACTGGATGGTGCCTTGGAGTTGCTGCTGTCACCCTACCATATCTTTCCAGCAGCTGCTGGACACAAGTCCTGGCGAACAACCTCAGGGAGAAGGACTTGGGTGGCTTGACCTTCATCTTGTACAGGATGAAGGCGTTCAGCATCGTCATATCTATCAGATGCAGAAAAACTTTCCTGTACCACCTAGTATTCTTCCTGAGGCAGTCGATCTCACCAATCATCATGTCGGACTTGTCCACCAGCCGCATGTTGATATTATAGTCCAACACAGCATTAGATTTCATCACAGGTTCGCCTGTCCTACGGTCGACCTTCCCACTGTCTGTCATTTCCCCCTTATGTACGGTGGTGAGCATGTGCACGACCCTCTTGTCATGCCACCGTATTGCCAGCATCTTCTCACACTTGCGTAGGTGCACGTCTCCTTGCTGCGAGGTTCCCGCCTCTGGGAATTTGGGGAAGTGGGCACGATTACTTTTCACAGTGCCGCAGGAGCCAATGCCGTGCTCAGAAAGGTATTTGGCAAGTTTCGGTGCTGTATAGTAGTTGTCTGTATACAGCACATGATTTCCACCAAAATACTTTTCTAGGAGTACTTTCACTACACAGCCTGAGAAGCCAAGGGGGTGTGTTTTATCCAGATCGACAGTGCTGGCTGAATATATGACGAAGTCAAGGATGTACCCCGTCTTACAGTTGCACAGTACAAAGAACTTAATTCCAAAGCGATGGCGTTTGCTTGGAATGTACTGAACAAACCGAAGACGTCCTCTGAACAAAACCAAGGATTCGTCAATGACAACCTTCTGAAAGGGGTGGAAGAATGACACAAACTTATCCTTCATTCTGCTCAGAATCTCCCGGATCTTCCAGAGTGGGTCGGTTTGGGAAGGTACATCGTTGTCGGCAAAGTGCAGGTTTCCTATGATGTTCCGGAAGAGATCTCTGGCCATGTACTTATTGAAGGTGGGTGAGGGTAGTAAGGGGTCCATGGACCAGTATTCTTCCAACTCATGCTTCTTGGAGTGTGGCATGAGAAGCATGAGGGTAAAGAACACATACAGCTCCTGCACTCCCAGCATGAACCACTGTTGCATATTGGCTGCACCTGTACCACTTGCAGCACGTTGTGATTCATACCTGTTGGTCTCATCACATATGTGCTGCATGACTTCGTCATCTAGGAAGGCCAAAAGGTAGTCGACACACTCAGCATTTTCGTCCATAGTGAAGGCAGGCTGAACTCCTGAGGAGCTCTCATCAAAAACTAGATTTTCTGGCACAAAATCTGACCCTTCTGTCCACGCGAAGGCGTCCAGGATTCCCTGTCATGGCGGTGTAGGGCAGGTGGTGGTGGTGGTGGTGGAGGTTGGCTGTGAGGGAGGTTTATCTCGGTCAAGCTCACTCGCACTGACCCTAGGTTGCCGTACAGCACTAGCAGCCCTTACCCTACTAGCTACACTACTTTTCACTCTCCTTGATTTACCTCTACCTCTACGGCCTGCCTTCACTGTTGATGCTGGTGGTGACTCTGACAATGAAGACTCCGGAGATAACTCAGCCGACGATGATGAAGAAATGAGTGAAGTGGGGCTTGGGGAACGGGGAGGTGAATGCACTCGTGACTCATGGCAGGCTGGGTCACGTGGGGGCATTGTTCTGGGGCTAACACGCCGCCTTTTCACTCCCTTCCCAAATTCCTGTCCTTGCTGCACTAAAGGCTCCTTTCCCTTGGAGCTAGACACTGATTCACACACTGTAGCACTCGTTGTTGCTGTTTCTGGCACGATAACCTCACCCGGCTCATCACAAGATTCACTCAAATCATCATAGTCACTGTCCATCATAATCATGGACAATTCTGCCAGTTCATGCGCCACTGCAGAGTCACTAAGGCCTTTCCTGCTTGCCTCACTACTTTTCTTAGGAGTAGAGGTCACGGGGCCCTTTGCAATGGGCGCAGAAGCGGCAGGAACGGCGGGGCACGAGTGCGACATCGTTTCTCTACAGCGGAGGAAAAAGAACTAAATGCCGCGGGTTATCTGAGAAGGGAAGGGTTGACAATGACACTTTAGGCTGACTGCTGCTAACTTACAGGCTAATTTTTTATAGGTAGAAAATCTCGGCAATACATAAAGAAATAGGTAGTTCCAGGTGAATGTAAATGTCAATTAGGATTCTCCCTTCCTTTCTGATATATAGTTTTATTTCAGACATCGATTACAAGGCATAAATCAAAGGGGAAATTACCTTGGTAATGTAGCGAATGAATGCATGTGAGGTTTTGTCAGGTGATAATTAGCCAATTTCTGATGTATAACACTATCACTTACCTGTTTTTTTTTTTGGTATATATTATTTTGTATAAGTATAGGGCATAGGGCTTATTTCAATGGATGAAATCTGTGGAAAAATCCGGGGGAAATTTGTGTAACGCAGCGCGGCGTGGGAGGTGAGAGGACAGGGTAATGGAGGGAAGGTAGGGAGGGGAGTCACGAAGGGGGTAAAATCGCTAAATTGTCAACAATGGATGGGAGTACAGATGAGATTTGGAGTGCTGACTAGTGTTGGACATTGGCAGTACTGATAGATGATACAAGCCACCACTTGAGAGCCCAAGATAATTCAAAATAACACAGAATCACAAAAGTGACGCTCCGCGGTATCATCCATTGTAGCCGAGCGTCACGAAAGTGACACCCCGCGGTTAAGGGGTTAATGCATAGAACTGCCCCCCTTTTTTTTTTCAGTATTTTCCATGATGACGGACCCAGCATGTATCCTATGTGCAGATGACTCAAGCTTAATAGATAAGCCTGTGAAAAAGCTTGACACAGATCAGTGGAAGAAGGTGAAAAAATCAGCTGAGGAAAGAAATCGATGGCCAAAAGGATTTGAGTCAAAATACTGGGCAGTAGCTGTATGTAAAAGGTTACCCGAAGAACTATCAGACACATGCGGTTATCACAGTAGGTGCTATAGCAAGTTCATTGCTGTCCCAAAAAGCTCATCCAAAGGTTCCTCCATGGAAAAGGAGAAATCTTTTGTTCTTAGACACAAGGTTCAAAACTTTGCATCCACATCATCGAGTCTTTTACTTTCTGTGTGCATATTTTGTAAAAAGGCCAGGAAAATGGAAAGGGGGTGCGGTATCTCTTCTCAACTGTGAGTATGACAGTTCACAGGAAAGCATAACAGATGCAGCAAAAATGTTACAAGACGGACCAATGCTTGTACAAACTGGAAACAATTATTTTCATTCAAAGGAGGTTATATATCATAATGTGTGTAAAAGGGATTTTCTGAATCAAGCACGTTCTACTGTGACACAAGAAATGACATCGAATGCAAAAGCAAGTGAAAGTAAGGTGCAAGCAAGAGCCTTTGGACTCTTGTTTTCTTATATACAGACATCAGTTATTGACAACAACCGGCCAGAATATTTAGGATCTGTTCATCGACAATACTGGCAGTATGTAAAAAGTTTTGTGAGTGATGATAAATTGTTTACTAAGTTCCAAGGCTAGTCAGTGAGCAAATTATTAATGCTTGGAGACAAAGTCAAGTTACAGATGAATAATAAAAAGCAAGTTCTGATACTGTCAAGAATCTTTCAGTCTGAGGAATGCAGCAACTTAGTAGAAGAACATAACCAATTCACTGCTGGTACAAGACGTGGTGAGCATGGGAATACTGCAATGTTCTGGATAAGTTATGTTGGTCTGGTGAATGTGTACTTGCTACTTGAACGTGTTTATCGGACAAATGATATAGATCTGTATATCCATGCTCTTGGAAAGATGTGCCCCAACTTTTTCGCAACTCATCGGCCTAATTATGCCAGATGGATGACATGATATCACCTAAATTTGTTGAACATGGAGAGCATTCATGAAGGTATACGGACTACATTTGAAGGTGGGGCTCCCTCCATTTGTCGCATAACAAAGAGTTGCTCTCGCACTGCTGTAGACTTAACACTTGAACAAGCTGTTAATAAAGATGCATCATCAAGACAACAAGGTGGTATTGTAGCATTCACCCAGTGTGTCAGGGCTAGGAAAAGATGAACACTTACTAGATCTTTCGGGGGTGCTACTGTAGGAACTCTCCTTGAAATGACTGGCCTTGCTGACAGTTTCACAAGAGCTCAAGCCATCTAGAATCGCAAGGGATATCTCTGACTTAAAATCATTCATACAAAGCCTGGAGGAAACTTTAAATCAAATTCAATAAAATCTGTCTGCCTTTTACTGTCTCACCACTGGCCATGCAACATCAGTTGACGTACAGGATGATCTTACTGATATCAAGAGAATGTAACAGAGTGCAAGGATGATCCAAAACGTTTTGAACAGCCATTCAAGTGCCGCAAGATCAAAAACTTCTCGGATGATGCGTTAAGGATAAAACTCTCATCCAAAGACCAAAAGGTAATAGAAATTCAGTGCACACGTGTTATCTTTGGTAAATTGTTCTTCCTTGCAGCAACAAAGAAGTTAATCCTGGTTAATGTCTTGTTATTTCCACTCACTCAAGTTCCCTTGTTCACTCTACCACATTACTGGGACAATAAACAAGACTGAGAAATCAACCTTGATGAAGAAGCTAGAAACAGAGGTGAATGCCTACACACAACCTGACTATACTAATGTCTACATTCTTGATGCAACGTCCTTTCTCCACACTCTACCAGACCTACCTCAAACCTCTGGCGGCATTGCCAGACTGACACTTCAGCAGGCTTGTTCCTTTTCTGAAGTCATTCATATTGTCTGTGACACCTATACTGAGAGTTCATCAATCATTGACTATACTCAAAAGGAGAGGGGAAACACTGATGCAAGGTACTCAGTTACTGGACCATCTCAATGGAGACCAGTAAACTTCAATCAAGCCCTATTATTAGCTTCTTTCAAAACTGCATTTCTGCATTTTCTTTGAGATGAATGGGCATCTTTGAGCTACATCAATGTTTTAGAAGGTCATATAGCTTATTTCGCCCTTGACAACAGTTATTACTTGTACAGAACACGAGCTGGAGCTACAGAAATGCAGGAAGTGAAGGCCCTGAAAAGTGAGTATGAGACAGACACCGGAAAAATCTTCCATGCTGATTTTATTGGAGAGCAAAGCCATGACAATGCACTGACTGCATTTGTAGGTAGCAGAGATATAGATGTCCTAATACTACTATTTCCTCATGCGAGCAGCTTGATTGTTACCATCTGGATGGATACTGGTACAACTCAAGTAACACAAAGCGCTTGATCAGCATTTAAGCATTAGTCCAGACACTGACATCAGTAGTGTGTTTTGCTCTCCCAGGCTTCCATGCATTCACTCTGAGCGACTACACTGGTTCATTACTTTGTAAAGCCAAAAGAAAGCCTTATGATCTTAATTTTATGAGTGCTCAATACACAGCGTCATTTAATGAACTAGGAACGAATGAAAATGTGAAACCCAAGGTCTCTGCAGTCCTAAAGGAATTTATGGTATGTCTGAGCTAGTTCGCACTGGCAGCCTCAACCCGCGCAGCACATGCTTCTTCACTGTATACATTGTCACACACAAACAACTTAAGCGATCCCATTTTCGGTATGTAGGCAGATAAATTCTCTATAAACTGACAAAATTACATACACATAGGTTGAAAACTAAGTAAATTACAGTCGATTATATCTTCACGTACATAAAAGTATTGACTATGATATTCATATCAAATTTTCGACTGTTCCAGGTATTTTACTTGCTTATCAAAGAAAGAAAAGTCATCATGCTTTAAAATGAAACAAACCTCATTTCGATATCTTAATTTGTCCACCGCTGGGTCCACTTAGGAATGGCTTTTCAAGTAACCCAAAGTATACTCTCTAAAAATTAAAATAAAAAATCTAGTCACTTCCGGCAGTTAAATCAGCCAGGGCTCATGCTCTAAGATGATCGTGTAGGGGAGAAATTTAGTCTGATGAAATTCGAAAGAGAAGCTCTAAAGAAAGAAATAAAAACTGAAGTTATAAAGCAATAAAAAAAGAAGCAGGGGTGAAAAGCAACGAACTGATGTAACGGAGTGTGGAAAAGAGGAACAAAGAGAAACGCAGGGAAGGAAAAAGGGATAGAACAATATTAGTGAAAGGGAAGGAGGAGTGATGGAATCCAGAAGAGAAAACTATGAAAATAAAGACAGGGAAAGGTTACAAGAGGGAAAGAAAGTACAATGAAATGTGGGAAAAGAAGGGAAGAGAAAGTTATGAGAAAAAGAAGAGATGACACACAAGACGAACGCAGCCTAAAATAGCATTTTTAATAGATGAAGAACACAGTGAAAATAAGGTGAATAAGGAAAGATGTAAAGACGAAAATAAGGGATGTAATAATACGTGTAAAGGTGAGACAGAAAAGGGAAAATAATATAATACTAAATCCCAAATATCAAAACGAAGAGGGAAATGGAGTGTAGAGAAATACAAAAGTACTACATAGATGCTTTATGATGATTCGCTAAAGATCGCTTAAGTCTACAAAGGAGGGCGAGGAGCTTCAGGGCCATGAAATAAGGCGTCTCTAAAGTCGCATATTTTGCTCGTGGGAGACTGACGGACACGACACCTTCACTTGCTGTAACATCTAATAACAAAACTGCTGAAATACAAAAGAGACAGACTACAACGAGCGAAAGGGGCATTGAACTGTGAATGTAAAAAAAAAAGTGTAGGGGGAAAATATTGATAAGATGTGAAGAAATATGCGTACGGAAGGATATATTTATGGGGGGAAGCAAACGAGAAACAAAAATAGAGCTCTCTCACACACACACACACACACACACACACACACACACACACACACACACACACTCACACACATATATATAGATAGATAGATAGACATGTGTGTGTGTGTTTGAAGATTAGGATGACCAAGTAAGGAAGAGGAAAAGGAAGGGTGGTGATGTTTGGACAAAGGATAAAAAGAGTGAGGCAGACAGTAAAATGACATCGAAAAATAAATCTGCAGGAGCAGAAAGGATGAAGGAGGGTGGAAGAAAAAATTATGAAAGAAAAGAATACAGGATGGAAGAACGGAAAGAAAAGAAGTAATAATATGTGGAAAAGAAGGGAAAAAGGGTAATAGCGGAGGGCAAACAGTAATAACAGAGAAAGACTATCAGAGTTTGGAAAAGAATCATGTTTGTGCAACAGAATTTCGGAAATAAAGGTTGGAAATCCTGAACGGAATCAGAATTAAAAGCAGGAAAAAAAAAAGAGGAAAAAGGAAGTGTGGGGAGAGAAGGACAAAAGACTGATGAGCTGCGAGGAATGGGATCAAGGGAAGGGAAAAAACAGCTAATGTGATAGACTGAGAAGAATAAGTTGTAAAGTAAGATAAGTATCTGAGGTAACACAGTGTGAAAATGAAATGGGGGAGACAAAAGAAGATATCAGAGTTAAGAAGAATGAAGAGAGAAAAAATAAAATGTGACGGAGTGTAGAAAAAGAAACCTACGAGAATAAAATGAAGGAAGGACTGAAGAACAGAAAAGAGAGTAGGAATGCGGTCAGAAAGAGAGAGTAAACGTAAATAGTATATGGGGCAGGAAGAGATGACACAGATCTCCGAATGCAGGATCATGTGGTAAAATGAAACACCATTTGACGTTGTGCTAGTGAAGAATCTTGGGAATGAAAATCCTGAGGAAGCTAGAGTGACGCAACATAAGAGGATTCACTTCTATAGGCATACTACGTGTATAAGTACTCAAGGAACTAAAGTGAAACACCTTATGGGGCTTCGCTACAGTGAACCACCTTGGGTGTGAAAATCAATCAGGTGTGACTGACTCAGTGTCCAAGCCGAAAGTTAAGAAAAAAAAAAATACTACGCTTTTTCTTTTACAGACATATTTTTCATTCAGAGTAGTCACTGAGGTAAGTATAACGTACACAAGCTGTGATCCAAAGCAGCGCAGCTGGTTGATATAGTGGAGGATAAAAACCATACTATCACTCCGCGTACCACACAGGGTGGCTTAGGATTCATGCCTAACGATTACACGATGGTGATTAAGTCAGACAGTTAATTTATGGTGTCATTCTTCCGACATACAAGAGTTGAATTATATCCATGTTCCCAAATGCCCTGCTCAATGGACAAGGGCAAGGGAGAAACTATTTCCAGCAGTCTGACAGGCCCAGGTTTTGAGTTCCGCATCATCCAGTTGCGAGGTGGAAATTCTACCACTGCACCACTGGCTCCCTTCTGTACAGTGGAGGATACAATAATAGGGCAGAATGAGTGATACCGTGTGAAAAGGCACTGTAAAGCGATGGGTGGACGGAGGCAAAGAAGACAGGCAATGAGGTGTGAATAGGGGAAGAGAATATGGGTACAGTTTAATGAGTGTGGATGAAGAGAATTACAAGGTCTGAAGATGATGATGTGACACTGAGACGAAGTATAAGGAAACAAGGGAACGTTGGCAATGACCTGTGTAGGAAGCAAGGCAATTCGAAGAGGAAAACATAATATCTCATTCAGCCCAATTACGTCTTATTTTAGCTAATTCTTGCTACCTCTAGATCATTTTATTAAACTCAGATGGGGTTAACGATGATTTTATGCACTCACTCTAGTCTTAGTAATCTCCCATAAGCACAAAATAATCGTCTGGACACTGATTAATACATGTAGGTTTAATAAGTCCTCCGGTTTAACGGGTTAAAGTATTTTCTACGTGTTTACTATGGAAAAACATAAAGACAAAAACAGTCTTTAAAGCCGTAATTACAATGAAATTTGCGCCTTCAGTATAGTGACAAATCTCTCGAAAATATCAACAACTTTATTAATTTCGGTAGAAAAACAATTCACTTTTCCTTGGAGTGGAATTGAAAAAAACATGGCAAGAGTGGAGGCACTGGCATACCAAGTACAATTCCTTCATGGGTAAAAACGCTGGTAATTTCAAATAAATACGACATAAAATTGACTGCAAACGTTTTTAGGTCAGCCCCATGTCCTAAATATATCTTACCTTTTGTTCAAGCTAATTTCGGGCTATAAGTATATTTTCTACATACGGTACAACAATAGTACGGCACACAAACATCGATAGATATGTACTACACATAAATAAATGGTAAACATGGATGCAATGAGAGCCACAGAGGGTGACACAATAGATAGATGGATAGATACGATGATAGCAAGAAAGACAGACAGATAAAAACTCAGAGGCAAAGAGACAGCCAAATATTCAAGATTAATCATTCAAAGGTATGCAGGCCCAGAATTCCTTATGAGTAAAGCCAGTCAGTATGTCGGGCCAGACCTTAAATATTCACCAAGAAAGCAATTATGATTCTGAATTGTTTACCTGTATCAGTCCGTACAGGATCCACTTCAAGACTGGATATATACCTCTACCGGAGAGTGACAGTTTGAATTAAGCCTCCTGTATACTGGCTAAGGACTTATCAGGAGGTGCTGGAGACAGACACCGTCATGGGGTGGCACAGATATAACCGGGAGGTGGGGTTTCCCATTCATACAAATGCCTCAAGTTCCCTCCCTATACCCATGAAAAAGGATGGTGAACAAAAGAAGGAGGATAACACTGGCCCGCAGTCTACAGCGTGTGCACTTTCAGATGGGCCTTGGGTTGCAACTACTACTACCATTACTATCATTGCTTTAACTACTGCTACTACTACTACTACTACTACTTCTACTACTACTACTACTACTGCTGCTGCTGCTGCTGCTGCTGCTGCTGCTACTACTACCACTACTACGACTCCAACTACCACTATTAATAATACCACTACTAATTCTACCATTTATTCAATTATAATAATAATAATAATAATTATTATTATTATTATAATTATTATTATTATTATTATTATTATTATTCCACGGTTTTTAAGAAATTCAGGAACTGAGGTAGCTTTTAAGACATCGCAGACAGTGGGTGATCTGGTCGGACACAAGATACGAACCGGCAACACAGGCGAGAGAAGTGTTTACTCCATTTCAATGTACAGTATGCAATTAGGTCTACATAGTTGAAACAGGGCGTGATTTGGAAGAGAGAATAAAAGAACACAAGTATGCAATGAGCAAGTATAATACCAACAAAGCATGTGTAGCTCATAGGTTTAATACAGGTCACGTAATGAAATGGGAAAATGCAGATATTTTGTACAAGGAAGCAGACTTAACAAGACGCAAATGTCTGAAGGCAGCTGTTAGAGTATGTTCCAACACCACTGAACCGAACAGTGGACTTTATAACCTATCAGATTCTTTGGCCAAATATTTTGTCAATAGGATAGCTTCCTTATCCCCCCCCCCCAAACTCAAAACGTTACCCCTCCTTCCTTCCCATCCGTCCCCATCCCCTCTCTTCATCCAGCTTCTTGCCCACATATACAACACTTATGAGCATGCGCGAGAGCACACACACACACACACACACACACACACACACACACACACACACCTGTGCTGGGATAGGCAGTAACTTTCTCCCTGTGACCTCTATTTCGTTACCCAACGTTCCTTCCCTTTCTCTAATGACTTCCCACATCACCTGTCCCTTGTTTCTCTCCGTGCTTGTGCCGTGATTTGTAAGCTCTTTCCCCTGGACCTCACCTTCCTTACCTTACCTGTCCCCCCTACCATCCCTAGCCAATACCTCAGCCCCCTCACACCTCCACTGCCTTTTGCTATATATACAGGTAATGTGGTGTACTGTATATTCAACAATGATGTTCCGAGGAAGCCGTGAGTAGAAACGTCAATAGACAGTAAGTCCCACATTGGTGTTTCTTTCTCCATTTTGTCAACGAAAAGTGAATCAGTAATAAGTAATAATAATAGTAATGTGTACGTGGGGACGCTCATCATCCACTCATTCGATGTAGTGCTGCTCTCGGGTGCCTGCCTTTTCCTCTCTTCCTACTTTCCTTTCTTCCTCTTATGTCCTTCTTTCCATTCTTTCTTTCCTCTTCCATCTGTCTACAAGTGACTCTACAATGAGTGATAAGCCAAATGGTTTCCTGTACACCAGGAAACCATTTACTACGCTGGGAGGTAACTATGTAACCAAACAGTGGTGCCTGGTGTTTTAGTGGGTAATTAAGGCGTTCCAACCGGACTGAACCTGTGTCGGTTTATATCCAAGGGGTGGTTGGGGTTTATTGCTCACATAATTCCACTCAGGAATAAATGAGGCTGATCACTCATCTTAAATGTCAGGACCAACTTGCCTAGCCCGGGACTCCTACGCTCCTCATGGGGCAACACAGGATTAGATGATATATATATGTCCATCAATCCATCATCCATTTCTACGTTGCCCCATGAGGTGCGCAGGAGCCCGGGACGAGGCAAATTGGTCCTGACATTTAAGATGAGTGACCAGCCTCACTAACCAATGTGTGGCATTACGTGAGCAATAACCCCAACCATCCCTTGGACATAAACCTTCACTGGCTTAATCCGATTGGAGTGCCGCAGTTACCCACTAAAACACAAGGCGCCATAATTTGATTATGTGGTTACCACCCAGCGTAGTAAATGGTTTCCTGATGTACAGCAAACCATTTGGCTTGTCACTCAACGTAGAGTTACTCATAGGCAGAAAGAACAGGAAAGAATGAAAGAAAGACAAAACAGGGAATGTAAAGACACCCGTAGGCAGAAGGACGGAAAAGAATGAAGTAAAGAAAGACAGAAGAGGAAGGAAGGAAAGGAGGAAGGAGGAGAGAGTGCAGACACCCAAGAGCAGCACTACTTCGAGTGAGTGGATGGTGAGCGCCGCCATCTACCACAAATGGATGTATGTATGTAATAACAATCTACATTATAGTGATCCGATTTCTGTATGTATGTTGACTTCTTGGTGTGTTGCCGTAACACAGCAAAAACGGTGCATGCAGCGCATGTTTTGTTAGAGTTAGGTGCCGTTAAAATGCTGTAATTTGAAGAATGAAATAATTTCCGGGACAATCGGGCCTCCGGATCCCGAGTTATGACCCATATCTGACTCCTTTTTTTTTTTTTTTTTTTTTTTTTTTTTTTTTAGGGGGGGGGGGTATGGTTTTGTCCTTGGTCCGGCGTTGAAATTACCAGCATAACACAAGACAGAAGAGTGACATGTTTCTTGTATTATGACTCACCCGCCTCTCCTTCCTCCCTCCTCATACTCCTAAAACTGTATAGTGTACTGGTTATAGAATATTCTATATTATAATGAGCTGATTTCTGTATTAGTCTATGTTTGTTGGTTTGTTGCTTGACATCGAGCGGAGGCCGCTGAAGGCAGCCTTTGAGCAAGGAATAATAATATGGAGGAGTATCTTTTGTGAGAGTGGTGCATGTGAAAGTTATAGTATTGCTTTGGCTCTGTATTTGCACACCATAATCTGCGTCAGTGCAAACATGCAGCAACGCATGATAAGCCATACCTACAGCACCCACTCCAAATGTACAACACGACCGGATCCCATCACAGACACAGGACACACGCTGAACAGGAAATGAACCACTGAGCCACCAGAGCACCGTCCTCGACTTACAACAATGATGTAAGCGCTAGAGTCTGATAACGATCAAATATAAACATTAGAAGTAAAGTACTTGGATATAGTTTGGTCATATGGAGGAGATGGAGAAGAAAGAATGAAATAAAGAAAGACAGAAGAGGAAGGAGGAAGGAGGAGAAAGGGCAGACACCCAAGAGCACCAGTACGTCGAGTGAGTGGATGGTGAGCGCCGCCATCTACCACATATGTATCTATGTATGTCATAATAATCTATATTATAGTGATCCGATTTCTGTATGTGGCGCATGCAGCGCATATTATTGTTAGAGCTAGGTGCCGTTAAAATGCTGTAAATTGAAGAATGAAATAATTTCCGGGCCAATTGGTCCTCCAGATCCCGAGTTATGACCTTTTTTTTTTTTTTTTTTTTTTGGAGTTGAAATTACTAGCATAACACAAGACAGAAGAGTGCCATGTTTGTATTATCACTCACTCGCCTCTCCTTCCTCCCTCCTTATACTCCTAAAACTGTATAGTGTACTGGTATAGAATATTCTATATTATAATGAACTGATTTCTGTATTAGTCTATGTTTGTTGGTTTGTTGCTTGACATCGAGCAGAGGCCGCTGAAGGCGGCCTTTGAGCGAGGAATAATAATAGGGAGGGGTATCTTCTGTGAAGGTGGTGCATGTGAAAGTCAGAGTATTGCTTTGGCTGTGTATTTGCTCACCAGATTCTACGTCAGTGCAAACGTGCAGCAAAGCATGATAAGCTGAACAGAAAATAAACCACTGAGCCACCAGTGCACCGTCCTCGACTTAGAACAATGATATTAGCGCTAGAGTCTTATAACGATCAAATATAAACAACCTGACATACGAGTACACTGAACCATTATACTTGCGTAGATAAAATGACAAACCAGTCAGTGAATTATGGCAGACTTAATTATTCAGTTAGCAGGCAACTCCATGCAGGAATTATACAGCTTTAGTTCCCACTAGGCTACTAATCACAATGAGGAATTACAGGAACACCATCGATTAAGTGAACGCATGAGGATGGGCGTGTCAGAATAACAATGAGGTATATGGAGAGGAAGACCAAGAACAGGATCTTGTTGCAAAACAACAGCAATGCCTAACTACCTGTCTGAGGAATCTTGGATTCGAGGCATGGCGGGTTAGTGCACGCTTTCCTCCAGTCTGATTCCTCTGTCACTCATTCCACCTATGCTATATATGCCAGGGAAAACACAGGTAGACTTACAGATGGATAGGCAGAAAAAATAAATAAAGGAATGAATAAATAAATTTATAAATAACGTGCTGTTAACTCAGGAGACAGACAGCTGAGGAAGTGAAGGAGTGTTGTGGTGTTAATGTGTATGTTAGAAAACATTAGAAGTAAAGTACTTGGATATAGCTTGGTCATATGAAGGAGATGGAGAATAAGAGACTGATTAGGAGAATGTTGCGTACGCATCGTGGAGGGGACGAACGAGGAAAGGGGGACTGAGCTGGAGTCAGGGCAACGTAAGGCAAGAGGACGGAATGACATGGTGGCGATCCATTTGTGGCTACTCCTTCCGGAATTATTATTTTTTTATGTGTCCAACTCTGGGCAAAGGCTTCAGGCCTATGCCAAGGCCCAGTAGTCCTCCTACACTCCTCCACATATCACCACTTCGGCGCTAACACCCACCGTCCATAATGAATACGTGCCAGGGCTGTTTCATACAGGACTGGTGTACAGGTATTAGCGGGGGTATTTTTACACGTCGACGCGGGTCTTCTGATAGATCATTAAAGTCTGCTTTTATGAAATTCTAATCCTTAAACTGTGCCCTGCCGCATCAGGGATTCGAACCTGGGTTCATTAGGACTGCAGTCAGTCTCTCTACTGATTAGTCACCGCCTCGTCTGACAATAGGATAAATAAAATAAATCGATAAATAATCAACTATATATACGTGAACACTTGAATCTGGAGAACGTGTTAGACAGAGCAAGCCTGCTGTTGTTGTAGCGTTAATTTGATGATAAAGATGGTGCTATCTTACTTGCTTGTTATTAATTCATGCTTTAATATAATCCATCATGTTTCAGAATGTGCCCCATACCAGTTTAGAGTCTTTTCTCTCTCTTGCCGGAGCATAACAAATTAAATGCGACTTTATTGTGTTGTCTGGCTGTTTTAGGCTCTTTTTATCTGGATTTCGACGAATTTTTAGAAGAGTCACTGTAATAACACCTAACTTTTGCATAAGTTTTCCAACGAATCGCTAAGATCCATTGTAGCTTTCAAAATCCTAAATACAAAGTGTATATTGCGGTACAATTAAAGGATTATGGTAGTGTTTTCTTCGAAGTAGCACTACCTTACCATTGTGAAGATGCCTGTGTATCCCAATGAACAGTGGAACTATGCTAGACAGATGCATACATACTAAACAGTTTCGCCGTCACGGATTAGACGAAAAGTCTTCCTCTCGCAGTATTTGCCTAAACCAGCTTTGTGAGGTATCAGCTAAACCCTCCATTTAAGACCTTAACCCATGACCCTAGTAACCTGCAGCAATGGAGTTCCTGGCAGTGGTGGGAGTCAGACCTGCTCCAAAGCAAGGGATGCTAAAAATCTCTAGTGGAGGAAAGTTGACATTCTTTTGAAATACAGGATGATTGGGTAGAGTTAGGCCTCCGAATAACACTAATATATTCGTAATTAATGAACGCATTAAAATAAAATTCCATACTTACAAAGTTCAGTCATTGTCAATCATACACTTTGCTTCAAAAGTTTCTTTGATATCTGAGATAAATGAGACAAACTGCAAATTAAATGTTCTTATTCACCAGCTCAGCATGGAGTGAACAGCAGTTAATCAACAGCCCTAATTCAGTTATCATGCCATACTGGATACCTAACTGCAAACATAACTCATTTTTTTCTTTCTTCTTCTTGGCGTTAAGGGCACCATAAAGGGAAAGGATTACAAACAAGCCATGCACACATCACCAGCTATAAAATACTTTATAAAGGATTTAGCAGCCCACCCCGTGGATTACATGCAACGGCAGTTCGCCAGTCTGGAGGACGTGGTTCAATTGTATTACAGCACTTAAAAAGACGACGTTCAAACATTTATATAACATTGGATAAACTGTTATGAAATGGAGAACTTAAAGATCAGGTTTACTTATTTCGATTCGTTAATAACAAAAATATTGAAATTATTCAGGGACCTCGGAGTGTTGAATCACTCTATAGATATCAAAATTATCACCTAGTCAGAAGACCAGGCGAACAATTCATAAAACTAACTGATGGTCACATACTATGTTATAGAAGCAAACAAGTAAACAAGGAACATGGTTTAGGATTTCTGGTCAAGAAATACACAGCTGACAATAATGAAGAATTCTTTAGTTTCAGTGAAAGAGCTGTAGGCCTAATAATAAAACTGAACATGAGAAAGAAGTGGAATTTAATCCAAATCTTTGCATCAACATCATCCTATAATGAATTTAATAATGTAAAAAAAAAATAATATGAAGATGAAGAGGAAGCAATGAATCACCCAAATCCATTATGCATTTGAAATGGGATACGAATACGTAAGTTGACAATATGTCGGTGAAACTGCTGTAGGGCAATCTGAAGTTGATGTTCAGAGTGCGAGGTGTAATATGCTAAAGGATTTTTTTTTTTTTTAAATGGAAGCAGAGCAGGAAAAGGGCTTCGAATGGACCATGTGGTGTAGCAAAAAACTAAGCAGATTTCATCGTCACTGACAAATCATATGCTGATATAGCAAAAGACGTAACTGCACTAGATATAGTAAATGTAGGGAGCGACCACAGAATGGTGAGATGCCAAGTAATTTTTGATCTCAGAAGAGAGAGAGAGAGAGAGAGAGAGAGAGAGAGAGAGAGAGAGAGAGAGAGAGAGAGAGAGAGAGAGAGAGAGAGATTAAACAGAAACGTCAAATATTGTAGCAGTGAGGGAACAGCAACAGAAAATATACTAGAAGTTGATGCGGTAAGCAAACAGCAACACAACACATACGAATGAAAACTACACGAGCATAGTAAACAAGGCAGCACTAGAAGTATGAGACAGGATACCTCAAAGCAACAATAAACACACACACACACACACACACACACACACACACACACACACACACACACACACACACACACACACACACACACACACACACACACACACAGAATACAAAGAAAATTCTAACGAACAAAAAAAAAAAAAAAATATGATTGGAAGCACAAAGAGAAATCACACTGAAGCAGTTGAATTATTAAACATATCAGCAAGAAGGAATGTGAAATTATTCGAAAGTTTAACATAAATAACAGAACTGAAGAAACTGCAAGGAATGGAGGAAACCTGATGGCATCGAAGCAGGGGCTTGGCATAGGAAGACACTAAACGATTGGAAAGACATACTCCACTGAAGAAATAAATAAAAATGAAGTGATTTAAACAGCAGGAGAATTATATTCAAACCTTCAATGTACCAGTAACGCGGTGAAGGAGCCAATTCAGGATAGAGAAATAATGGACGGTCATCCTCAGCGTTGCACTAGTTACAGTCAAGAACGCTTTGAGAGGAATGAAGAGGGATAAAGCAGTAGGTGACGATTATACCACCGCTGATCTTATTAAGAATGCAGGTGACAGTGTCTTCATAGAACGAACAAAGCTTTTATGAAATGTTTAACTCCGTGCTGTGGCCAAATCTAAGAAAAATGCTTGACAAAAAGAGGTCACAACAAAGACCTACAGGACTACCATCCAGTGAGCCTTCTATCCGTTTTGTACAAACCTTTCACAGCAGTTCTGGCAAATCCAATTAGTCCTACCTCAGATGAAACCAGACAAGAAAACGGGAAGGATATTGAGGTGGTTTCTCGTCAACAGACCATATTCACCTTATTAATCAGGTGACAGAAAAAAAAAAATCAAAATATAAGAATGCTTTGTGCAGGGCATTTATTGATCATGGAAAAAGTACTGATTCTGTTAAAGCAATTGCAGTGATGTGAGCATTTCGAGGAAATGGTGTAGTGAAAAGGTGTATTGAAGTACTAAAAGATATTTACAGAGATAACACGACCACCATAAAACTTCACAAGTACAGTCAGAAAATGCCAATAAAAAAAGGTGTTAAACAAGGAGAAACAATTTTATGCAAATCATTCACTGCGTGCCCAGCAGACGTTTTCAGAAATCTGTATTGGGATGACAAACGAATTAACATACATTGTGAGAGAGTGAACATTTTTAGAATGCAGAAGACATAGTCCGTTTAGGTAAACCAAGGAAGAAACTGCAAGGAATGACAGGTGACCCGATCTGGGAGAGAATTTGAAGGTAGGCGTGAAAATGCTTGTAAAGAAAATGCAATATATGTTTATCAGACATGTCCGTTCCCGTTCAATATCAAACAGGGGATGAAGAACGAGAACGTGTTGAGGGATTCATATGCCGAGGGTAGGCAGTTCAGTTCATGTTAATAAAGTCAAGCGAAGAACAGTAATTGGGTGGAGAGATTTTAACATACTACATGAGCAACAAGCAATTTCCATTTTGCCAAAAGTGATGGTAATATATTCAATGTATCCTTCCTGCTATTAATCACGTGTTGAAAACATAGTCTAACAAAATTCTTGGAGCGTACATTAGCAATGGTCAGATAGGAATGGGAAAGATTGTTAACGGTCACATGGAGAGAGAAACGGGGAGCTTCCTGCATAAGGGAACAGACGAAAGTAATGGATATAATTATAAGTGTTAAAAGCATTAATGGATGATGGCAGGACACATCATTTCTAGAATAGATAGCAGATAAACGGTCCTGGGTCACTGATTGGCACCCCGAAGACAGAATGGTAAGAAGAGGCGGACAGAGCAATGGATGGCAATATATTCGTAAATTCGCTGAAATTGGCTGGAACAGACTGACGGCCAATAGATCAGAGTAGAAAAGGATGGAAAAGACCTTTTTCTTGCACTGGACTGACTCAGGTTGATAATGATGACAATGATGAAGAAGATGACAATGATGACAATAAAGGTGACAGCGCAGTGTTGTATAGTATTTTTTGTAGCATTAAAATACCTGTTTGTATGGTGGTTTAGTAATATACGAGTAACGTTACATACTGTAGTTTTGTGTGTGATGATATGGATTGCATGATGGGCACGTCTCTGTGTAGTAGGAGTGGTATAGTGTGTTTCGTGATGCTAAGTATATATTATGGTTATGGTGAGGGTGTATTGATGGCTTTGTAGTCTGTGTGGTGAGAGTGTAGTATAATAAATTATTGTAGAGTGATGTGATACACAGTATGTACTACGATGAGGTCGTGTAGTGTACAGTATATCGTTGTATCGTGTACGTTATGGCTCTGGTGACTATATAGGGTAGGTGTAGTTCTTCTTGTGATGAGGCATTGTAGTGTTGTGAGGTTCAAAAAGTAGTGCTGACTGAAAGGCAGTTTTTATTGTGGTTAGCTAGAGTAATGTGCATTGATATGTAGTTCATAGTGTAGATGTGGTGGGGTATAGGGTTGGCTTGGTGCTTTGTGTGGTGAGGTTAGAGCCACTTTACCGTGCTAAGCTTCCCTCTGTAACGAGAGGTGAGTAATGAGGTCTTGTTAGCAAGTTCAGTGGGGGAAGCTCACCCCTATTCCAGTATGACGTTTTTACGACCTTAATATAACCTTTGTACACATGTAAGATGATCTTGGATCAAGACTGAGAACTGGGTTGGTGAAATTTGCATAATACGTCAGAACATATTACCAGTATACAATGGTCAGAGTTATCAAACTTTACAGAGTGGGGTATGTTTATCGGTTTAACCTTATGCATTTGATATGCTTACAAAATAAAGCTTTTTTTTTTTTTTTTACTCAACTGGGTGGCTAGTAATTTCGTGATAAGTATGCTGATATGAAGTACTGAGAAATAAAAAACAAACTGACTTTACATTTTTGGTCAACTCTATGCCGCCTTTATTGTTAGTCGCGTTTTCTTTCTCTCTTGTAGTCTTTCTTGTACTCTTCTTTATTGTGGCATGCACTTCTACCCTTTTGATTAAGCGATTCCGGCCAAACCTGGACACAATGTCCAGCCTTTGACTTAGCTGTATCTGCAAGGTTTCGGTTGCAACGGACGGAAAACCACCTTTGTTTCTTGTTAAATTGTGACAGACACTTCTACCCATTAAAATTAACCGATTCCCACCAATCCTGGACGCAGTGACCAGCCTATGATCTAGTTGTTACCACAAGGTTCTTGTTGCTAGGCAACTACTCGTTGTCTAGCAATGTCCGATTTTTTTTTTTCTCGTACTTTTCACGTTTTGACCTGTAGAAGGATTATTAATGGGCAAAGAAAGCTCTGACTTCTTTAGCTGTAATCTTGAGGTCATTCCCTGTTGGCAGTGTTTCATCCATTTTTCCCCTCTCTCCTCTGGTTTTCGAGTGGCAACCCTGTGAAGATTGACCTCAACACCCCTAGCAGTCTTGTTTAATTGTGGCAGGCATTTCTGCCCTTCATAATTAACCGATTCTGACCAAAACTGGACACAAGAATCAGCTTTTGATATAGTTGTGTTTGCAAAGTTTTGTTGCTGGGCAGCTACTCACTGCCTAGAAACGGCCTCCTTAGCCTCACCGTGGCAGTGGGTCCGGAAATTGTCAGTACCCCGTGGCCGGCCCTGGCACCATTTTTTCAGATTTTGAAAATCCATTTTTTTTTTTTTTACCAAAATGAGCGGCGCACCTGGCAATGCAATTTTCAGCTGCCTAAACCCATCCTGTTCTCTGCAATGAAGCGTGAAACATATCACAAAATGACTGTACACGCCGAAGAAAAATCAGCAGAGGAAAGATCATCGCACAATGAAATATCCCCATTTTAACCCCACCAAAAAAAAAAAAAAAAAAAAAAAAAATCACTCCTGCTGGAATGGTTGGAAATTACTAGATATGTGTACAGCATTACGAACAAACGCAGTACATAACATAAAATGTTTCATAAAATATTACTGTCTATATGTATTATTTTTCATATTTTTTTATATTTATTGTCTTTATGAATGTATCGAGTTATTTCTGTTTTCTCAGTGGTTTAGACTGGGTTCAAAGAGAGGCGAAAGATGGTATTTTTAGAGTCAGAACAGATAAGGATCTTCCTTTGTGTATACAGGCTGAACAGCAGCTGATAAAATTTGATAGGCCCGCTTAGAGCTGGCCATCGTCCCTACTGGCTTGTCTACTTAACCCTTGATATTCATACAAGATGACGTCAACCCTGAGTCACTTTTGGGAGGTAAGTAATTTTATTTTGTTCCAAATACCAGATATACCTCGTGAACTCAATTCCTGGCACACAGCTAAAAGATGAATAATATAGTACCGATAATGTTCTCTCTCGATAGATAGATAGATAGATAGATAGACAGATAGATAGACAATAGGTAGATAGATAAATATGATCATCAGGCAGAACTCAAACATTAAGACGAAGTTTGGATCTTTATTGACTAATGATTCGAACCAATGCATTATATATCGCTCTCTTCTTTTTTTTAGCGATTATTCAAAAATTAACTCAGGTTTTGACCGCAGTCTTTTACTGCACTTCGGTAATATACTTTAAGTGTTTTAGTATAAAGATTAATTGTCACGAGATAAGATATTCATGTATATTTCTCGTTTTCTAAGAATGGTTGAAAAGATTGAATAAGATATTTCTGAAACATGAGCCAGTAACGATCCAAACTTTGACATGATGTTTGTGTTGTGCCTGGTGATAATGTCCCTACTATATCTGCAATTTCGATGCTAGAAGGTTATAGATGAAATTTAATTCACTCTACAAGACGGTCAAAAGACTACAGAAGTGGGGACGATACAGCCAATGTATCTCTACCAAGTGGTTTAGGCTGTCTGTAGGGTGAGAAGTGCTTGTAACTGATGCGATGGAGTGGCTTTGGATGTGTGTGCAGTCTGTGAACCAAGTGTAATCGGCCCACGCAAGCCGACTGGGTGTGAACATACTTTACTGTATGCGACACTGGTTAAACCACAGCACCCCTTGTGTCCGCCAATGCAGTACGTGGCATGAAGAACTCTCCCAAAGTTTATTACCCTGGCGGGGCGCGGACCCTCGTTCTTCAGTGTACGAAAACGCACACTTTACCACTGTACCACAGAGGCTCATATATATATATTTCATCATCATCATCAGCCGTTTGAGTATCCACTGCAGGACCGGCCTATCCCGACCGAAGTCGGGACGATACAGCCAATGTATCTCTACCAAGTGGCTTAGGCTGTCTGGTAGAGATTGTGTGTAGGGTGAAAAGTGCTTGTAAGTGTAATTGTAGTGTTGGAGTGGCTTTGGATGTGTGTAGTCTGTGAACCAAGTGTAATCTGCCCACGCAAGCCGACTGGGTGTGAACATACTTTACTGTATGCGACACTGGTTCAACCACAGCACCCCTTGTGTCCGCCAATGCAGTACGTGGCATGAAGAACGCTCCCAAATTTGATTACCCTGGCGGGGTGCGAACCCTGGTTCACCCGTGTACGAAACGCACACTCTACCACTGTACCACAGAGGCTCCATATATATATATATATATATATATATATATATATATATATATGTGTGTGTGTGTGTGTGTGTGTGTGTGTGTGTGTGTGCGCGCAAACATTTTAACATAATAAGAAAGTGCACTACTGAAATCCATGATGTTACAGGCCAAAATAATAATAATAATAATAATGTCAACTTTATACATATATTCGTGTAAGCGGAGAAGAGGTGGAGGGTGAAGGAGGAAGATAGTTGGGTGTGAGAAGTGTCCATCCGTTAGTACCTGGTCACTGGTCAGCAGCGGAGACGGAACTTCACACCGCCATGCTGAACTTCATATTGCCTTTACTCCATAATCGTTGTGAATCAATCGTAATATCACAGAACATGTTTGTCTTAGAACGCCCACATCTACCACTTCAAAGTTTTGATCTCTCATCATGCGACACTCTGTATAAGTACGGTTGTATGTTCTTGCTTTCAATTTTTGCGTGTGAAGATGAACATTTCTTTTCTTTACATAAGTACATGAACCATTAACAAAATTAGAGTATAGTTTTTAAAGAATGTACCTTTATTATACTAAAGCAAATTGACAAGACAAATATTGTGACACATCGGCTGGAACTGTTTTCGTGAAATTCGAATCCGGAAACTGTTGATTCGGAAACTGTTTCATCGCCAGCCTGGGATCGATCTTGTTTCCTTTCACTCAGCAGTCCAACACATTAATTCACTAAGGAATTCAATTATGTTCGGGGATTAGCAGACATCAAATGACCGCTCTGCGTGTCTAAAGGTTTAATTATAACGCCATGAACGACATAATTGTAAAGTGTAAAACAACCACAGTAACTGGATTCACGCTGCTCTTCATTCATACCTGGCAGTCTCTCTTGAATCATGACGCCACTGCCTTTTCATTATCCCCGCCTTCTGATGCATGGCCCGCTTCTTTATTTACCGTCATTATTCATGCCAGCGTCTTGCATGCATGGTCCCGCTAGTAATCATTCTCGTTGTTTCTTTTATCTCATTTACTACACAGTTTGGCTCGTGACTTCATCAAATTTTTCTGCTTTATAAGAATCTGACCTCGAGGCTTTCTTGTTCTCTAAGCACATTCGTCTGTCAGTGGTTACAGTAAGAGATTAATATAAACGCTGGTCTGAATGGAATATATATTTAATAAAAACGAAACTAGATGGATCTTTCCAAGTTTTGCTGAACTGTTGCCTGACTGAAACTGACCTGTTTATCTCGTAAGCACAAATCGTCTTCCTGGTCCATATCCCTCTCACAAAATTCATGTCCCCGTTCATGTCAGCACCTCTGTCTCCTAACCCAGTAATCAATACCCCACGGTCCAATATCCCCACCACCACTCTGTCTCATTTTTTGATACCTTGAGACGATTTTTTTTTTCTTCAGCTTAAGAGAGCCCGCCCAGCTGTGAATGGGCGAAAGAAAGTTAGATGGAAAAATCTATCCTACGTCAAAGTCGTCAGAAGATAGCAAGAATCAACCCTCATCTATACTACAAGCATCTACTCACTACCATCTACTTTCTCCGTAGCGTTTCTACCATAAGATATTCAGTCCATTTTCGTGTTAAATTTTTGCTGCCTCTTCACGAAATTATTGTGACATTCCTACATTAATGAAGAGCTAATGAAGGCTGCATCCAACTTCTCCAGAAAGAAATTTCTCCAAAACAGTGAAGTCATCCGGTGGTAGCATTAAATTAAACAAGTCATTGGAGAAAAGTGGTTGAAGAAAATCAGGCCCTCTATGGTTTACCCAGGACACTTCATTTTTATTCATCACGTGTATTATTCACTATTATCTTCAATTATCCCAGTAAGATCAGTGGAAACTCTCTCTCTCTCTCTCTCTCTCTCTCTCTCTCTCTCTCTCTCTCTCTCTCTCTCTCTCTCTCTCTCTCTCTCTCTCTCTCTCTCTCTCTCTCTCTCTCTCTCTCTCTCTCTCTCTCTCTCTCTCTCTCTCTCTCTCTCTCTCTCTCTCTCTCTCTCTCTCTCTCTTATTTGATATAAACCAATCTATAAGCAAATATCAACTTCCTTAAAACTCATCTGTCATATAAATTCCAGACCCCGGAGTCATGATGTAAAAAAGCAATGCTTTGACTTATGAACTGCTACATAATTACTCCCTTGATTTATAACCTGCTAATCTGACCCAATATCCTATCAGCACCCGTTCAATCACATCGAAACGATGTAGGACGAGCCGATAACCGCAGGTTCGTAGATGTTGTCCATCTTCATATTCAGAATACGTTTATCAAGGTTTTCCACAAAAGACAGTTTTATAAACTGACAGGGCTGGATATAAGTGACAGTGTGCTCAAACAGTAAGACAATTGGTTTATAGACATAAAAAGTCATAATAATATGGAAAAGTACAGTATCAGACCAGCATGGCGCTAAACGTTAAGTACCGGATGGTTCGTGTTGGGTCACATACTACAGTATATAAATATTGCTAAAGAAGGCAGGGCGTACCTAGAGATTTGGGGGCCCAGGGGGCTAGGTTCTTTGCGGGACCCCTCTCCAACATCTAGTGAGATTTGATGAAAAAGATTTGCAATATGTATATTTCTAAATATTAATAAAAAAGCTTATAAATGTTTAAGGCTTTTGTGGGTCCCCCTCAATTGGGGGCCCGGGGGGCAGTTTCAAACAGCCCCCCCCCCCTCCTCGGGTGCGCCACTGAACGAAGGCATGTACTGTTAGTATCTAAATTATTAATGATACAAACACTGCTAACATGGTGTCTGTATCTTTACAAAGGCAGGTGAAGTGGAGAGATCCGTATAAACGTTTTAACTGAATACAAACATGATTGAGATTGCCAAATGACAAACACTGACAGTATAAAAGAAGCCACCCAAACTGAAAATATTTAACTTTTACTTAAGAGCCATAACGTCGGCTCTGCTAAGTTGGTATATCTATGAGCGTGCAGCGGGGGCTCCAGGGTTCTAATACGGCGCTTCGCTAAAGTTAAGTCTACCGGAATGAATATATTCTTTTCGAAGAAACTAGTCTTAGACGGACTGGACTACTCGTATAGATGCTTCTGCATCTAAAACCTGATAATTATACAAATTATCTGGAAAACGCAGAGTGTTAATATTCTGCATACAAAAACCGCAGATGCAGTGGATTCGTCAGGAAAGCATTCGATTACTTGTAAGAAATTCTCTTTTTGAATGTTACTATGGTCACTGACTGTTTTCCAGGTTTTGGCCACTTTACTGGAGAGAGAGAGAGAGAGAGAGAGTTTATTCACATGTACGTATGAATTGCCTCTTCATGACTACTTTAATTCAGAGCCCAGTCATCAGTTGCTTCTGATTCAATATCCCTGTCGCTACCATTTCAGTCT
>NC_136983.1:10364337-10391837 GCF_032717465.1 Coenobita brevimanus | reverse complement strand
ATCCCGCTACGGCTTGTAGCAGCTAAGCATATAGATGGAATAAATATAAACTAACTAATAGACGAATAGTCTAATAAATAAAATGAAGAAGGTCTTGTATTAACTCTTGCTTTATTTAGGCACTGTCAGAAGTCTTTGTTCAGCATGTGAGACTCTCTCTTATGGGGTAAATAAAGGCGATGCCTAACCTCTGCATTGCGCAGTTCTTTCTAAATTGAGTAAGATGCTTGGAACATAACAAAATTAACTGAAAATGACATCCTCTGACAAACAGAATATGATCGTGATTGAGTGAGGGAACGTAGGTGACCTTGCATAGCAAATAATAGGGACTCAGCCAAAAATAGAAAAAAACAATTACTTAATTGCTTGCCCTTACCTTTAGTGACGCTCCAGGGAGGACAATCTGTGGCTTCACATCGCCTGTTGGAAATTTGATATTAGAATGTGACATAGACAGAGCCACGTGTGGATGGAATAATGTGTGGGATGGAGCCAGTATTGTGACTGGCTTCAATGAAGATTGGATGGATGTGATATGAAAGGACTGAATGATGATCAAATGGATGTAGGATGAGTCTAAATATTATGTGAGGCTTGAATTAGATGAATGGAATGTGGAATAAGTTTAAATATTATGGACCGTTTGGATGATGAGTAAATGAAGAAGGAGTGACACTTAATATTAAAGGAGAGCATTATGCCTGAGTGGATGTGGAATGAATCTAGTGGTACTGATGGTTTGACAAATGACTTAATCGATGTGAAATGAGTCTAGGAGGCTTCAGTGATTGGACGGGTGTGGAATGAATGAATGTAATAGATGGCTTGAATGACGATTCATTGAATGTGAAATGAGTCGGCAGTAAATATCATGTGGAGTTTGAACGATGGTCACATGGATGTATAATTATGCTAATATTATGAAGGGACTGCAAAATTAGTACTAAATGGATGTTGTTAGAGTCTAATGTTATAAGGCTTGAAAAACAAGTGCCCAAATAATTGTGGGATGTCTCTAACTCAGTACCATGAGAGGATATCTCTGCTACTGGTACACCCTCTCATGGCTAAATGGTTTAATGGAGTTTATGTTCACCATCGCACGTCCCACCTCTCTTAACAAAATCATCCTGTACTAGTCTTTTTATTTATTTTTTTTTTCGTCTGACAGTACCGGAACACTCACAGCTTGAATACGATGTCTCAATTTTTTGAAAGCCGTTCAGCTATAAGAAGGAAGTCAGATTTGGTCTCCCTGATCACTAGCCAAATATACCGTCCAGTCTGAAAGGAACTGGCTATTAACTGAGCTGTAAAGGGACAGGAATCTTTGTTAGGACAGGAGAAACGTGCTATACCAAGAGTAACATTTAAAAGAAACCATTGTCTTGAAGAAATTAACTTTTCACTGCAATGTTGCATTTTCACCTGCGGTCGCGAAGCTGCAGCGAATGTTGTATTTTATCAACGTGTGTGTGTGTGTGTGTGTGTGTGTGTGTGTGTGTGTAATACTCTAGATCTCACCCAAACACAGTAACATCACCTGGCTGTTAGAAGAACACAATAAAATGACCTCATTATCCTTATTTTTAGCCGTGGTTAGAATGATATATATATATATATATATATAAGAATACTTTAACCAGTGAAGAGCGAACGTTCATCAGGTTGATTCTGATATATATATATATATATATAAAGTATTTATATATGGCAGGCATGATCTTGCAGGTCCTCTAAGTCCCTTTAGGTCCATCTGATCGATTCTCTGTTGACACAGATCGTGTCACATCCTGCGTGTGGAGGAATGTGCCAAACAACAGACCATTATGTGGAGAGATATTTAAGACGTACCACTTCAGGTATTTCAGGATTAGGTTCCGTGGTTGGAGAGAAAATGGCGGGATGGGCTGGGGTGGTGGTGGGTGACAGTGCGTTGTAGGTAAAGAATGAGCTGTGAAGATGGGTGTCGTAGGTAGACCAATAAAGATTAAGTCAAAGCTGGGGTATTAAAAATGAATGGGGTGGGCAGAAAGGAGTGAGTGAGTGGGGTTATGATGGTGGTAGGATAAAGTGGGAAGATGGCACCCTGTGATGTGGAGAATTGTATGATGAATGACACTGGCAATGGTAACAGACTTTTACATTATACAGGGGGTAGAAAAAGGTGGAGTGAATGAAGAGGGAAGGACGAGATGGGTATGGGCAATGCTGTGTACTGGGTAGGGAAAAAGTAGTACAGCCTGCTAAATTGGGCGTTTATGGACGTGGCAATGATCTCCTTTAATATATTGTTGGAGCAAAACAATAATGATTCATAGCAGAAACAACTAAGCAAGCGTCGATGTCATATAGCTTGGTTCTCATGACTCGAAGGAAGAGAGGTCATCACATTGGAATGGTTAATGGAGACTACATAATCCATTCAGCACGTTACGGGGAAGGGAGAGGGCTGTAATAAACTGAGTCTATTAATTGGAGGTACCAAGTAAATAAGAATAAGAGTAAAGTGATGAAGTGTGTGAGGTTGGTAGATGGTAGGAGGATGAATATAGTTTTGAATGGTGAGTTACTTGAGGAGGTCGAGTGTTTTAAGTATTTAGGGTCACACGTTGCTGTGGATGAAAGAATAGATGCCGAAGTGAAGTTTAGAATGAATGAAGTATGAATGGTGCTGGGAGGAATGAAAAAAGTTTTTAGATGTCGTTCGCTCAGAATGAATGTAAAGAGAAGTCTGTATGAGGGTGTTGTGGTACCGACTGCGTTATATGGGGCTGAAACATGGAATATAGGTGTAGCAGAGAGGAAAAGTTTGAATGTGATGGAGACGAGGTGTCTGAGGAGTATGTGTGGAGTGACGCGTATGGATCGAGTGCAAAATGATAGAGAACTGGAGTTGTGCGGGAGATGGCTGATCGAGTAGAGCGGAGGGTGTTGCGATGATTTGGGCTTATGGAGAGAATGGATGATTAGCGATTGGTTAAAAAGATAACTAGATCTGATGTGAGAGGAGTAAGGCTGAGAGGAAGACCATGAATAGGATGGATGGACAGCGTGAAGAGAGCGTTGGACGTGAGAGGAATGTTTGTTGAGCAAGGAAGAGTGGCTGTGCGTGATAGAAATGATTAGAGAGAAATTGTGAATGAATAAATGATGACACAGCCCAGGGGGTATATTCTCCCGCATTTGGTCTGATCAGCTGACGGGTCCAATACGATGTGGGAGGGATAAACCATCTCTGCTGTCGGACCCTGCTGTGGATGTCACTGATTACACTGCGCAGTTGACCCGCGTGCGTATCTGTCCCTTCTCCCCTAGGGGCTAAGATGCTAATGAATGTGTTTGAGTGGATGAGTAAATTGGGAGTGTGTCGTCCTGTCTCAGCTACCTCCCTTTCCTTGGAGGAAGCAGCCTAGGTATATAGATAGATATATAGATACATCAAGCACGTACAAGGACTATCGTACAACAGAGGACAAAAACTAATATATAATGAATATATCCAAGAAATGAAAACACCACAAAACGTTATTAAGTAATTAGGCTACAAATAATATCCACACCCCCAGCTTTCCACTCTCCTATTCAACCATCCCAAAAAAATACTCTACAGTACATGGGCAGTTTTAACAAATTCATTGTACCAGATAGGTTAACAGACTCCTGTCCCGTTCGCCACAAGGGAACCTGTCCTAAGCTATATACATCGTCTGGAGGCAAAAAGAACTGAAACAGGCATCCTTATACTAAAGGTACTGATGTAAACTCATTCTAATCCTTCCATGGGGAAACACTCCTAAGGTGAGCGAAATGAAATAAAAAGTATACATAAGCAGTGATCAACAAATCAGCCACTAACGTAATCCACTAATGTAATGTACTGTAATTCTGTGTGTGTGTGTGTGTGTGTGTGTGTGTGTGTGTGTGTGTGTGTGTGTGTGTGTGCGTGTGTGTGTGTGTGTGTGTGTGTGTGTGTGTGTGTGTGTGTGTGTGTGTGTGTGTGTGTGTGTGTGTGTGTGTGTGTGTGTGTGTGTGTGTGTACATAATGCAACCGAAACTGGAACACTGATTTTGATGACGCATGGCAGGATGGTTGGAACCGGGACATAGATAGGCTCATTTCGGTTTTATGTCTACTAAAATAGCTATTTTGACCCCTAATAAATATCCACGTTGATGTTAATAATCGAATATTTCGGGGGAGGGGGGATCTCCGGGGAGTTGCATGCTTTTCCTCAGAAGCAAATGCTTCACAACATTACTGGGCCGAGAAGTACTTGCTCCTGCGAAAACACACGAATCGTTGGCTTCGAGCAAAGCGAATCACGTTTCGGAAGTGGCTCTCATTTGGACAAATGCTGAGTGTCCCGATGGGGTTGGAAGGTGCTTCCCTAAAATACCATAATCCTAGCTGTGTGTCTGCCTGTGTGTGCAGTGCAAGTCTATCTATCTATCTATAGTCCGACGCCCTAATCCAGCAATGGGTGGCCACAGACAAAACGCCTCCAAGTCGCTCTCTCACCCACCATTTGACTATCCTCCCCCCAACTCACCCCCCCTCCCTCATATGCCTCTCAACTCCATCCCTCCACCTCATCCTCGGTCTACCCCTCCCCCTTCCTCCCTCCTCCTCACCTACATACACCCTCTTAGTCAGTCTTTCATTCTCCATTCTTTCCACATGTCCAAACCACCTCAGTGTATTTCTCCTAATCTTCTTAACTACATCCACATCCACCCCACAACGTTCCTTCACTTCTTCATTCGTCAACCTGTCCCTCCATGTCACTCCACATGCTCCTCTCAAGTAACTCATTTCCAGTGCTCTCACTCTTGACTTATTCCCCTCTTGCAAGGTCCATGCCTCGCTTCCATACGTCAGGGTAGGGATCACAATACTATCATGTAGTGAATTCTTAATTCCCATACTCACCTCCCTATTTCTCATCACTGCTTTCAGTGAACCAACAACCTTCCTTCCCTGCTGTACCCTTTCATGCACTTCATCCCCCAAAGTTCCATCCTTACTCATCACACTACCCAAGTACTTGAATGCACTCACATTCTCCATATCCTCACCATCCAACCTCACTGTACATTCTGTGACTTCATTCCTCTAAAACACCTTAACTTTACTTTTTGTTTGCATTAACTTTCAGCTTCCTCCTCCTACACACTGTCCCAAATTCATTCACCAAACCTTGCAACTCCCATTCATCTTCACTCAACAATACTGTATCTTCAGCAAACAGCAACACCGGAATCTTCCAAATCTCACCCTCATTCATTAGAACCACCCCTACATCCACTGCCCTACCTTGCACCTCCTTTACAACCCCATCCATGTATATACTGTATTAAACAGCCATGGAGACATCACACAACCCTGTTTCAGTCCCACACTGAGATCAAAGAACTCACTCAGCTCACCAACCACTCGCCCTGTAGCCCTACCTCCTTCGTACATACTCTTCACAGCACTCAACAAATTCCCCCCCACTCCATATATTCTGAATACCTTCCACATACCTTGCCTATCTATTCTGTCATAAGCTTTCTCCAAGTCCATGAAGGCAACATACACTTTCTTTCCCTTCTCTAGATACTTCTCCACTAAACATCTTAGAACAAATATCTGATTTACACACCCTTTTCCCTTCCTAAATCCTTCTTGTTCTTCTCCGACTAGCTCCTCTGTCATATGCCTAACCCTATCAATGAGTATTCTACCATATATTTTACCAGTCACATTAAGAAGGCAAATACCCCTATGGTTACCACATACTTCGCTCCCCCCTTTTCCTTTGTATAAAGGAACAATTATACCTGATTTCCAGTCCTCTGGAACCCTTCCCTCTTCCCAAGCCAGTCTACACAACTTCCATATCCATTCCACAACAATCTCACCCCCATACCTAAGCATTTCACCTCACACTCCATCAATTTCTGGGGCCTTTCCCAACTTGATTTTCTTCATTGCTTCCGCTACTTCTGCCCTACTGATCTCTTCCTCCCTCCTCTCATCTCTTCTTCTCCCAGCCATTCCGCAACCACTTATACTCGCACTGCTCTAACTCTCTACATTCAACAAATCCTCAAAGTGCTCCTTCCATCTCCTCAATTTCTCTCTCTTCTCTACCAACAATCTATTATTCCTATCTTTCACTCCCCTACTATTTCCCCTTTCACACTGCCTTACTTTCTTTACCAAAACAATTTCTAACTCTCCCTCCATTTCACACTCAGATTCCTCCCAAACTCTTCATCCACTTTCTTTTTACTCTCCTTCACCATTCTCTTCACCTCCCTTCTCCTACTTCCATATACCTCTCTCTTCTCTCTCTCATCTTCTCCCCTACCTCTACTCGCTAACCATTCACTATATGCCTTCGTCTTTTGTTCCACAGCTCGTTTCACCTCATCATTCCACCATGCTGTCCCTTGCACAGCCTTGCATCTCCTCCTCACTCTTCAAACCACATCACACGCTGCGCCTATCTCTTCCGTGAATATCTTACATATGTCTTCCACCCCTTCCATCTGCTCTAGCTCATACCTTCCCAATCTTTCCTCCACTATGCTCTTATATTCTGCCATTTTCTCACTATCTTGCAATCTCTCCACTCTTCCCACAGGAGCTGCTTCCTCCTGTCTTTGCCTTTGTCTCCTCAACCACTTTCTTTGCATCTCTACCTTGGCCATCACTAAGTGGTGGTTCGAGACTCCATTCTCCTACCCTCTCCACACTCTTGCATCCAACACTTGTCTTCTCATTCGCTCATCCACACACACGTAGTCTATCATTGCCTTTCGTTCAACAAGTTCACCATCCATCCTCCTCATTACCTTCCATGTATACCGGTGGATCGTTTTATGCCGAAAGTAGGTGTTGGCTATTGCCAATCCCTTACCAGAACAGATGTCCTCCAAAGCACTACCATTCCTATCTACTTCAGCTGGCACACCCCACTGACCAACCACTCCATCCACTCGTACATTCCCAGCTTTGCCATTCATGTCTCCAATCAAAAGCACTCTCTCACTCCTCTCAAATTTGTCCATACATGCTTCTACTCTCGGCCAAAACTCATCTATCACTCTTGCCACTCAGTCCTCTGTCGGAGCATACACACATACAATCGCACATGCTTGTATACCTACTTTCATCCTCACCCATACAACTCTTGCACCCACTGTTCCATACTCTCTTATATTCTCCTACTTCTTGCTTATCATCAGACATACTCCCTCTCTTGCCCTCTCATTCTCATTAACTCCCGCACATATACCTAAACCATATTCCCATTCTCTCACTCTTTCACCTTTCATTTAGTTTCAGTCAATCTACATATATCCACTCTTGCATCCTCAAGCACCTGCACAATCTCTCTCTCTTTCACTTCATCATTCACTCCTCTCACATTCCACGTTCCCACCCTCAGAATGTCCTTTGTCTGTTCCTTAGTTGTCAACGTATGGTCCGTCCTGGTCCGAGGCACTTTATTCACTTGTTTAGTTAGTTCTTTTTACGGGGTGAGGCTCTAACCCACCACCAACCCTTTTAATCGCCTCGTATGACAAGCAGGGATACTGGGGGATTATTCTTGAAACCCCCTACCCCCAGGGGGTAAGTGAAACTGAAAAAAGGATTATGATGAAACTTGGCAGGATGGCTGCAACATGACTGCAGATGGGTCCATTTCATTCATGTCTACAGGAAATTTTTAAGGGTACTTTTGCCCCTAATAATTGTCCCCATTCACTTGACGTTATGCGGAATACGTCAAGCGAGGGTTGTTCAGTGTTGAAGCGGCTATTCATCAGTTTTGAGCAGCGTAGTGCGGTTCAAAAACGGCACTCATTTGAAAAGTCAAATATTGTACAAAACCATGTTTTCCTTAACAGAATGGATATCACTGGCATCGACATACAATTCTGTGTGCAGTGGTTGAAAAGCTATTGCAAGCAGATGTAAAATTATTGAGCAAGTCATGTGTAACTAACTGAAACCACTCCTGGAGATGGAGGTAAACATGAATAACTGAAAATTGATCATATTCAGCACTATGACTATACGACACATGAATTGTACACATAATGGTATAATTAAGCGCTGGTCCTATGTTTACCAATCCCTTATATAAACAGAATTCTCATATATTCAGCTGTTTGTATGCGCTTGCGAGATGAGTGAAGCTGAATCCTTGTAGTTACAAGTGACAGGTTCAAGAGCCCCCCACAGGAGCAAGTGCGCAGTGGTGTGGAAATTCTTCATAGCACCTACTGTATATAACCACCATTCTTAGTGGCACTACTAAAATGCAATTTCCGAGTGAACCCATAATACCGTCTCCATCCTACTGCATAACTTGAAGCCTAATTAAGGGAAGCTCTATCTAGCTATCGATCTATCTCTCTATAGCTGACTCCCTAATCCCATAAGAGGTGCCCACAAAGAAATAATCTCCATGTTCCTCTGTTCCCTGCCATTTCGATGCTCCCCACCCCAACTTTTACCCCCCTCTCTCTTAGACCTCTCCACTCCTCTTGTCTTAAAAGACTTTGTAGTTACTTGTAGAGAAGTTATATATATATATTGAACTTGTGGACGAGCGGTTGTTATACTTGAGTAGTTTTGTAAGTAGATAATCTTGGTTCCCTTTTGTCATCCAATGACAGGAGAGGCAAAGAATAGTATGGGACTATTTTTATTTGTCTTGGAATATTAACAAAGTCTCTCACACACGAGTGAAGTATAAATAGAGTCTTGCTAGCTACCTCCCTGTCTCGCTCTCTCTCTCTCTCTCTTCCAAGTTGCTAAGCCTTTCTCCCTACTACCTGCCGATTCTATGGCCTGTCTCCTTCTGACTTCTTGACTCCTTAATTCTGGTGTAGCAGGGGTCGTGTCACGTGTGTTACACTGTGGTTGGAAAGTTCCAGAAACCTGTGTGTGAGTATGTGTGCATGTGTGTGTATGGTCACGAGGCGCTGTCGTGCGCCTATAAAGTATTCCTTGAGTTAAGAGTGTGTAAGCATGTTTAGCATTGCTCGATTCTCGGAGACACAATACCTTCTCATCATCTGACTTCCTGCTTCTATCTGTCTCTCTATCAATCTATTTATCTATTTATCTAATATGATTTGTAATTATAACATGGAGACCTGACATTACTCGGCCGTGCCGCTGAAGGTCCTCCGACAGCAATTATCATTGACATATGCTAATCTATTAGTACATAATATAGATTATAATATTGTATATATATAATATTCATAGTAAATTGCAATTATCAAGTAATATTATATTTTAAACAAGTTGTATACATAACTGAACAAATGCAGTGGTTGTTGTATGACATTTTGTGAGAAGTGTATGTATAACAGACGTACGCATATAATTGTGCAATGGTAATGCTGCTAGGTTATACATTACATATTGAGTTATCCCTTTAGTAATGTCTATTATTTCATCTAATTTGTAAGATGATTCTGGTAACAGAGAATTGTGGTATAATTGTATGACTTTACATAATATTGTAGTAATATTGTGGTAATACATAATTGTAACATTTTATGAATTGTTACATAATATTGTGGTAATGCATAATTGTGTTGGCCTTATAATTGTAGTTACATTTTGTTAATGCAACTGTTACATAATTGTGTTGGCCTTATAATTGTAGTTAAAGTTACATAAAAGTTACATCTTGTTAATGCAACTGTTACATAATTGTTACATATTATTTGTAGTTACATAATTGTAGTTAAAGTTACATAAAGGTTACATCTTGTTAATGCAACTGTTACATAATTGTTACATATTGTTTGTAGTTACATAATTGTAGTTAAAGTTACATAAAAGTTACATCTTGTTAATGCAACTGTTACATAATTGTTACATATCGTTTGTAGTTACATAATTGTAATAATTGCAGTCCTGACATTGAATCCGGTCATGCTGCTGTCGATGATATGATGTGCCATGCCACTAGCTTGTGGAGACAACAATTTGCTTTTCGTTTCACTTATAGAAGGAGTTTATGTGATGATGTGGAATGCCACTAGCTTGTGGAGACAATAATTTGCTCTTTGTTTCACTTATAGAAGGAGTTTATGTGGTATTTTGGCATTTGTAGTAACATTTACACTTATTTTCATTTGTTTGTTATGTGATCTTACTCTATTTCTTTTTCTTTCATTCTTTCTTTTCTTTTTTTTGTATGTATTGATTTTCTATAATTTGTTTTTTCTTCGTTTGTCTACGCTTTTTCTGTGTTGTTCATGGTTGCATAATTGCTGGCTAATTTCCTAGGAATCCTTTTTTAAGGTTTAGTTTATATTGCACAGATATTACTGAAAATGATATCATATAGCCCCATATTTTGTTATTTAAAAATATATATATATATATATATATATATATATATATATATATATATATATATATATATATATATATATATATATATATATATATATATATATATATATATATATATATATATATATATATATATACAGTATTAACTATATACACTGACTTGTTCACTTGTACCTATCGTGGGCAATATATGTGTCAGCACTGTGTGGAAATCTTTGTCTTTACGATTGTGTTGAAGATGTTCATTCTTGCTAACGTCATTTGTGTTGGCCATTTTTTTGGTAACTTTAATTAATAAATTTTTAATACAGTTCTTTTAATCGCTCACTGAGTAACTGTGATGGTATATTTTCTTTATCACTTTGTAGATGTATTAATGTATAGCTGTATGTATGAAACACGTATTTTATGTAGGTATAAATGGTAACACTCGTTGGTAGTAAATAATTGCTATAATAAATGAATGAATATATACAGTGTAGAATATTTATTGTTGGTGATTATTTAGTGTTTGAGTTATGCAGATAGTTGAAGTAAGTATGTGTATGTAAGTTGTAATTATACAGCAGGTTTTATATGTTTGTGCAAAATGTGTTGTCTATCACTGTGTATCGTATGAATGAAGTAACTATGTAACTCACTAATTTTTACCGTGGTGGGAATGGTGTTAGTCATGGTGCAGGTGGTGAGTTGACTGACGTGGCGTCTTTTCAGCAAGCACGCATGATGACGTCGACTTCCCACACTGGTAGCTGTGGTGAGTGAATGAGTAGCGATGAGTAACTTGAGTGAAGATGAGTGAGTAAGATGAGTTGTGAATATGGGCTTGGTATTTGCTTCGTCGTCTTGACCTCTTCACTCCTGTGTCAGCGGTGGAGGTTGGGTGGATGTAGCAGAGAAAGGAGGGTGAGGTCTGGTGGTTGTGAGTTGTGAGTCGTGTCTCACTCTTCGTTTGTTTGTTTTGTTTTTCTTTCTCGATGTTTTCTCTGTCCTTTTCTCCTGTGATTTACTCGTTGTGGGATGAAGACTGCCGCTACTTGTAGGAGCGTGTAGAAGATTATACAGACGACTCGTGGAGTTGTTATTTGTAGTTGATTGTAGATGGTTGTAGTTCGTTGGTTCGTCGTAGAAATTGCAAGATTGTTTGTATCAGTATTTTGTTAAACTACTTGCAAGACGTCGTGTGATCTCTTCACCTCTACCTTAGCATGATGATCGGAGAGACGGAGGGGGCTGGTTGGAGAGAATACTGTCAGGAGCTAGTTGTGAGTTGTTGGTTGTGAGAGGTATTCTTGTTTTCAATCTTGATATTTTGTAGGAATTCACTGTTGATTCGTAGACGAGGTTCGTATACGTTCACTGCTACCAAATGTCTTAAAAGACTTTGTATAAACTTGTAGAGAAGTTATATATATATATATATATATATTGAACTTGTGGACGAGCAGTTGTTATACTTGAGTAGTTTTGTAAGTAGATAATCTTGGTTCCCTTTTGTCATGCAATGACTATCTATCTATCTATCTATATACCTAGGCTGCTTCCCCCAAGGAAAGGGAGGTAGCCGAGACAGGACGACACACTCCCCATTCACTCATCCATTCAAACACATTCATTCGCATCTTAGCCCCAAAGGGGAGAACGGACAGATCCTCACTACACCACACCGCACAAGGGTCAACTGCGCAATGCAATCAGTGACATCCACAGCAGGGCCTGACAGCAGAACTGGTTTACCCCTGCCACATCATAACAGACCCATCCCCATACCCGCACCCGACCTGACTAGCTGATCAGACCAAATGCAGGAGAATATCCCCTCAGGGCTGCGTCATTCACAATTTCTCTTCATTTATTTCTGTCACGCACAGCCACTCTTCCTTGCTCAACAGACATCCCTCTCGCATCCAGCGCTCTCTTCACACTGTCCATCCATCCTATTCGTGCTCTTCCTCTCAGCCTTACACCTCTCACATCAGATCTAGTTATCTTTTTCACCAATCGCTCATTATCCATTCTCTCCATATGCCCAAACCATCGCAACACCCTCTGCTCAACTCTACCAGCCATCTCCCGAACAACTCCAGTTCTCCTTCGCACTTCATCATTTCGCACCCGATCCATACACGTCACTCCACACATACTCCTCAGACACCTCATCTTCATTACATTCAAACTTTTCCTCTCTGCTACACCCATATTCCATGTTTCAGCCCCATATAATGTAGTCGGTACCACAACACCCTCATACAGCCTTCTCTTTACATCCATTCTAAGCGAACGACATTTAAACACTTTTTTCATTCCTCCCAGCACCTTTCCTTCTTCATTCATTCTAAACTTCACTTCTGCATCTATTCTTCCATCCACAGCAACCTGTGACCCTAGATATTTAAAACAATCTACCTCCTCAAGCAACTCACCATTCAAAACTATATTCATCCCCCTACCATCTATCAACCTCGTACACTTCATCACTTTACTCTTATTCTCATTTACTTTCAATTTCCTCCTTTCACACACCCTTCCAAACTCCTCTACCAACTGTCTCAATCTCTCCTCTGAATCAGTCACCAGTGCAGTATCATCTGCAAACAGCAGCTGCTTCAGATTCCACTGCAATGACAGGAGAGGTAAAGAATAGTATGGGACTATTTTTATTTGTCTTGGAATATTAACAAAGTCTCTCACACACGAGTGAAGTATAAGTAGAGTCCCGCTAGCTACCTCCCTGTCTCGCTCTCTCTCTCTCTCTCTCTCTCTCTCTCTTCCAAGTTGCTAAGCCTTTCTCCCTACTACCTGCCGATTCTATGGCCTGTCTCCTTCTGACTTCTTGACTCCTAAATTCTGGTGTAGCAGGGGTCGTGTCACGTGTGTTACACTGTGGTTGGAAAGTTCCAGAAACCTGTGTGTGAGAATGTGTGCATGTGTGTGTATGGTCACAAGGCGCTGTCGTGTGCCTATAAAGCATTCCTTGAGTTAAGAGTGTGTAAGCATGTTTAGCATTGCTCGATTCTCGCAGACACAATACCTTCTCATCATCTGACTTCCTGCTTCTATCTGTCTCTCTATCAATCTATTTATCTATTTATCTATTATGATTTGTAATTATAATATGGAGACCTGACACTCTCTCCATTTCATCCTGAGTCTCCCCCTCCCTCTTGTCCCTCCCCTTCACATCACTGACATACACTCTCCTAGAGCCTCACTCTCCACCCTTTCCACATGGCTATACCAAATCAGTGTTTTTCTCCAAATGTTTTATATCACATCCACATCCAAACTACAAAGTTCCTTCATTTCCTCATTTGTCAATATGTCTCACCATGTAACTCCACATGCTCCTCCCAAATAACTCATTTCCACTACCTTCGCTCTTAACTTGCGTCCTGCCAGCAAGATTGATGCTTTGCTTCCATACAGTAGGGTGGTTATAATAATTATCATCAGCAACTTTTTACTTCCATGTTCACTACCCTATTTCTTATCACTGCTTTCAATGAACGAGCAATCTTTTTTCCCTACTCTACCCTTTCAAGCACTTCATCGTCGATACTTCCGTCCATATTCATCACACAACCGAAGTTTTTAAATTCACTCATATTTATCCTTTCATCACCATCCAGCTTCACTGAGCATTCAATGACTTCATTTCTTTGAAGACCCCAACTTTTCTCTTCGCTATATTCAACTTTAGATTCCGTTTCTTATAAACTCTCCCAAACTCATTCACCAAACCTTCCAGTTCTCCTTCATCTTCACTTAATACAGTATTTTCTGCAAACAACAGAACAACAAGTTTCCAGATGCTGCCTTCTCTCATTAGGGCGTCTCCATCATCCACAGCCGTACGATGTATCGCTTTTATAACTCCATCAGTATACAAAATGAACACCCATGGACATATGACAAATCACTTTATCAATCCAATATTCAGATAGAAAAATTCACACAGTTCACCATCCACAAGCACTACAGCCACAGCACCCTCATTCATGCACTTCAAGGCATTCAGCAACTTCCCATTACCTCCATATGTTGTTAAGATTTTCCACATTCCTTGTTTATCCACTGTGTCATATGCTTTCTCGAAATCCATGAAGTCCACATACAGCTTATTTCCCTTCTCTAAAAACTTTTCCACTAAAAACCTAAGAATGAATATCTGATCTACACAAACACTTCCCTTCCTAAAATCACCCTGCTCTTCTCCCACTAACTCCTCTGTTATTTCCCTGACTTTGTCAAAGCTATCCTACCATATACTTTGACTATTACACTAAGAAGGGAGATGCCCCTGTGATTACCACACACTTCTTTTCCCCCCTTTCCTTTGTACAGGGGAATTATACCTGACTTCCAATCCTCTAGGACCCTACCTTCCTCCCAGGCCAATCTTCACATCTTCCATATCCATTCTACCACTATCTCACCCCCATGCTTCAGCATCTCATCTCCCACTCCATCAATTCCTGTGGATTTCCCCATTTTGACTTTCTTCATTGCCTCCTCTATTTCTATCCTACTGATCTCTTCCTCCCTTCTCACCACCCTCCTTTTTCCAGCCATTCCCCAGTCACTTGCACTCACATTACTTTCATTGTCTATGTTTAACAGTTCCTTAACCCGTGCCGTCCCGGCGACGTGAATCAACGTCAGCACACGATATGCACTCATGTCCCGGTGACGTGAATTAACGCGGCAACATTGGAAGGTCCCTAATTTGCACAATTTTCAATTTTCGCGAGTGATTTCGCGAGTGATTTTTGGCACGTATACACGGGACACCTTCCTCTATTCCTCTACAAGATGCAAGCAGGGACAATGCCTTACACCGCATAACCTCTCCCCCCCCCCTGCACGCCATTGTCTCGGCAATTCACCTGTTACCAGTGACCTGGCCAATAAAGACATTCAAGGCCAGAGTGATTCCCCAATCGATGACAATGTGGAGGACAAAGTTTACATAGCATTAGAGGAAGAAACAGTCAGAAATGATGATCAGGTAATGTGGGAAAAAAAGGTCATGAATGGTGATGAGTTAGTGAGTGAAACAATGCTTATAATGCCTTTATTACTGTTTGGAAACCAATATACTCTTGTACTACATATAAATTCGTACCAAGTAAAAAAATAAATACTGTTTATGAGTGGATAAAATAGTTACCCTCCCATAGAACTCGTTTTCTTGGGTGCCAGTCTGTTAGAAAACCCAGTCAGGTAAGGAGGTACTCGTACTTAGATCGAGTATTTTAAACCTCAGGTGACCGATTTCTCTATGAATTTTCGATGTTTCTCACCAAAAGCAGATGTTTGAGCCAGAAAAAAAAAAGGTCCAAAAATGTCGTGACTGGGGCGTACCACTGCCCAGAAAATGTCGGGATGAGGCGGGTTAAAGTTTTCTTTCCATCAGCTCACTATTCTCCCTTCTTCACAATCAATCCACCATTTTTATCTTTCACTCCTCTACTAACATCTTTATGACCCTGTCTAGCTCTCTTTACCTCCCTCAGGACAATTTCTTACATTCCCTCTACTTTACACTCAAATTCCTTCCAAATTCCTCATCATCTGGCTTCTTACTCTCTCTCTTACTAATCTTTTCATCTCTTACTTCCTCATTCCATATTACTCTCTCTCTTCTGTCTCTTAACTCCCTCCATGCCTCTGCTTCCCATCCACTTACTATATGCTCTCTTCTATTGCGCCACAGCTTGCTCACCCCTTCATTCCACCATGCTGTTCCTTGCACCCCCTTTCATCTTCTCTTCACTCCACACACCACCTCACATGTTGCACAGATTTTTTCTGTGAAAATCTTGCACACACCTTCCACTTCCCCCATCTGCTCCAGATCATATTTACTCAATATTGCTCCTTCACTTTTCTCTAATATTCTGTCTTTTTTTCCATCCTCTCGTAACCTTTTTACCCTGCTTGTATGGACTACTTCCTTCTGTCCTTCCCTCCTTCTATTCCTCCATTGCACTTGAACCTTGACTTTCATCACCTTCAAGTGGTGGTCATAGTGTCCACTACCCCAACTTCTGTATGTTATTACATCCATTAGGCTTACATACCTTCTCATTCTGTCATCCACACTCACATTTTTATCACCTTCCGTTCGTTCAGTTCACCACCTACCCTTTTCATCAGTCGCAACGTATACCTGTCGATTATTCTGTGCCTAAAAAGGGTATTGGCCAACCCCAACCCCCTTCCTGCACAAATGTCCAATAGAGCACTGTCATTCTCATCCACTTCTGTAAGGACACCCCACTCACCAACTACTCCTTCCACCTTCACATTTCCTACTTCTCAGTTCATATCTCCAGTCAAAAACACTCTTTCATGCCTCTCAAAGTTTTTCATACACGCTTCCAATTTTCCTCAAAACTCTTCTTTCACTCTGCTTTCATGATTTTGCGTTGGCTCATACACACACACACACACAATCGTCCACGTATTTATTCCCTCTTTCAGTCTTACCCACACAATCCCTGAACCAACCGATCCATATTCTCTTTTCTTCTCCCATCTCTTACAAACACCAATACATACACCCTCTTTCGCCCTGTCATTCTTACCTACTTCCGCGCTTAAATCCCATCCATACGCCCACTCTCACACTCTCACCTTGCCATTTAGTCTCAGTTTATCCATATGTGTCCGCTTTTGCACCCTCAAGTACCTGGACAATCTCTCTTTCTCTCTCTCGCACCTCGTCGTTCACACCTCTTATATTCCATGTTGCAATCCGTACCATGTCCTTTGCCGTGTTCGTGGTCGTCACTTGTTCGTCAGTCCTAATCCGAGGCTTCTTGTTTATATTTTTAGTTGTTTTCCGGGGAGGGGTACGAGCCCTCCGCCAACCCACGTGTTGACACGTAGGAAACAAGTGTTGGTTGATTATAATGTTACCACCCAGCGTATTACATGATTTCCTGGTTTACAGGAAATCTTGGCTTGTCACTCAGTGTAGAGTTCCCCAAAATACCACCACAGTGAGTGAGTGGTTGATGGGCGCCCCAACGGACAGAGGCTAGTATTGGAGTAAAATATTTTTACATTCATAAGGATATTCAGCTCATTTGTGTGCAATAATAATAAACAAAATTTGTTCCTACAGCCTCCAGACATTAGTACTCATCTTGAAAAGAAATGTTTCTTCCTGACCCCTATCTATACTGATGTATTTTTCTATTCTTGTCATGGTTGTACCAAATGATTTTATTCACCATATATTACTACAGGAAGAGAAACCTATTCATTAGCTCTCTCAAAACTATGACTTATTTATTAGACCAGTTTTTGCTTCTGCTACTGTTGGATTATTTTATTCATCACTGAAACGCCATGCCTTGGAACAACCACCCCAATCCTACAGTCGTATTCCCGTGAGCTTGGGATCTCTGTCTGTCTGTCTGTACTAGTTTATATTTTGTGTGGTATATTATTTTTAAGTGAGTGTGATCAGTGTCGAAATTAGAAAAACTTGGGACTGTATTCTTGCGAACTACGAGCCCTTTCTAGCACTTCTATAAAGGTTGACTTTCCACACCACACCTACATACTCTCTACGTTATACAAGTCTTTTCATTACTGACATAGATTGTATCCCTAATACTAAAGATAATACTGACCTCCTTTATGAAAAAATAAACTGGAAAGGAGGACGTGCCAGGGATCCTCCTTATCCAACTGGAATAGAACCAGCGGATGACATGCTGCGTGGTGCCCAAAATAAATCACTAAAGATGATGTGTTATAAATCCTCCTAAATCTGTTTGAATACGAATCCCAGCCAGTAAGCTGAATGAGGGCTTGTGGGGATGAAGGAGGTTAAGAAAGAAAACTACTACTTAGCAGATGTGTCGGCGTAGACTGTACTGGCCAGTAGGTAGTCAGTCAATCCTGGGTTCTATCTCCTCTCAGTGTGGTCGGTCTACATAACACCAACTATATCAAGGCAAGGTCAGACTTAGTTAACTATAAACCCTGGTGATATTTGTTAAAAGACCAGTGTGTGTAAATTTTCTCTCCTAAATGATTAATTCTTTATTGCTCCCTCAGCAACGTAGGGGCCCGAAGCTTGGCTACTATGTCAGAAAGTTTAAGGCGATTGGCCAGTCCCTCTTTCTTGAGTGGCATTCGGTAAGATTATGATCAAGCCATCTTTTCGAGTTACACTTTTATGGGCCACATCCGGGTGGAGCTCCTCAGTCTACTACATCAATACTTTTGGCCTCATGGGCATCACCCAAGACAGTAAATGATTTTCGGGGATTCGGAAAACCAATGGGCTTGTTACACAGTGAGATCTGTACATCGAGTGAGTGGGCGAGGGCGTCCCCATTTACCAAAAAAAAATATGAAATGGGAAAATACTTGGCTTCGCCGGGGTATAACCATCTTACTGGGGGCCTCCTTGGACTGAGGGAATCAAGGTATGTTTTTCCAGCTCGTCTTTGAGTTAATCCCTTTATCCGGAAGATATAATTTCTATTGTTCCTATTTCCTGACGATTTTATTTAGCTTATGGGTGGACTTATGCGCTGTTAGGGTAATATACAGCCATCTTCAGCCCACTTCTGAAATTGATGTCTCCCATAGCCTATACCGAAAAAAAAAAAAAAGACTATAAACAACAGGAACAAAATTCAAGTACAAAGCCCGTTCTCCGGGTTAAGGTGTTAATTACTGGAAGAGGCTCGCCAAGACAAAGGATTTCTTCCACAAGTACATCAGATTCGTGCAGTTACGATTTTCTTTATTTAATGGAAAAGAACAACAACGATGACAACAGCAATAATGAAGGCTGGAATCCTGCAGTTCTTGAGAAAAATTAACAAGAACCAAAATCAAAACCCGTTCATTTAGAGACTCCTGGATACATTACGCTTAAATGACTGGTTGTCATAAACAAGGGAAAATTAGAGATTGAGGAAGATAGCACCACAGTTCACATGTACCATACTTGAAGGACTGAGAGTTCTGCTTAACTCTTGGATCAGGTAGTTGGGAAGAAACCCGCCGGAACGCATTAGACGGGCACCGCATACCCGTAGAACTGGGTATGGTATGTAGCCAGTTCTTAAGGGCAATGACGTCTGCAGCAGAGACACCGATGCGGCCACTGACTCATGACTCTTCTCTACTACGAAGCCAACACAAAATACAATTAACAAACACTCCATTATGCCCTCATTGTCATGCAGGACCTCTCCCCGACACCACACGCACACACACACACACACACACACACACACACACACACACACACACACACACACACACACACACACACACACACACACACACACACACACAAAACCATGGCACCATTAATAAAAATTTCATGTACCGCACCTCAGTATCATGACACAGTCCTTCAAAATAACTTTGGATTTTTGAGAGCGATCGGTTGAAGTGGTTGGTTTCCTGTTGTCCTTGTGTTCATGTCCAGATGACGCTGTGATTGCGACAACAACAAGAGGAGAGACATGGAATACTGTGGTGAATAAAAGGAGTTTGAAGAGTGTCAGTGAAAGGAGTGCAGTTGATAAGCTAAATGCTTTTGAAACCATCTGTTCAGAAGTGATGTTAGTGGTGAGCAACCCTTACACTTGAGATTCTCATTCCACAAAGCTGCTGGTATTATTTGAAAAGATAAGACGGCCTTATATGTAAGGGACTTTAGCCTGCCCTAGTGAAGGAATTTAATAAAACACATGGGGTACTTTAGCGGTCTAGAGCAAAATAAAGTATAGATTACAAGGAAAGAATTTATACGTGAATTTAGCCCAAATTCCACAGTTCTTCCATGTACGGTATATACGGTAGAACCGGGATCTGGAGAAGAAAGGAGGAAAATCAAACCCATACGTAACTCTGAGAGATTGGAGTGGGGAAAAAATCGCCCCAGTGAGTGCAGGATATGAATCAAGCATGTGTAACTTTAATATTACCTGGAAGAGGAAACTTATTCGATATCTTTTTGTGGAGAAATCGACAGACATGAAAAAGAACTTTAACCTGGCTTAGAGCTAAATCACATTCACGAAACTCTGGCAGCCGGCAGTAAGAAATAAGTTTCGTCTCACACGTAGGAATCTGGCAGGCTGAATTTGGTGGAGCAGAAAAAGTTGTGGAGGTGTATGTGTAGGTAAATTGTTTCGCATGTAAGGAATTTCAGACACATAGAAAATACTTATATTGCACACATACGACACTCAAAGGATGGGAAAAAAATGTCTTGTATTTAGAGAACTGAGAGTGTGAATTCAATGGAGCAGAAAAAAAGGTTCTCAGGGAACCGTTAGGAGAGAGCCTGACAATGCTGGGAGATTTGACTTCCGAGCCACCTAAAAGCCGCTTTCAGGGCTCATGAGACGGGCAGCAGGAAGGGGAAGAGAGGAGGGGGGGGAGAGGAATGAAAAGGAGAGGAGGGCAAGAGAATGAAGAAGAAGAGGCGAGAAAGGAGAAGAGTAAGAAAAAGCAAAGGAAGTGAGGGGAGGAGAAATGGGGAGGTAAATGATGAATAGAAGTAGAGGGGATGTACATTCGAAAAATAATGTAGAAGAAACGTATATACTGTATATACATACATACATACATACATATATAGATAGATAGATAGATAGATAGACAGATACATAGATAGATAGATAGATAGATATACAGTATATCATCATCATCATCATCACCCATTACAAGTCCACTGCTGAACAATGGCCTCCCCCAGCCTTCACGAATTCCTTGACTAAGCCAATCTTTGCCACGTTCTCAATACAAATTCCTCCATCTCATCTTTCCACCTCCTGCCTGGCCTTTTTCTGCTATGCTTACAGTCTCTTAGTGTCCAGCCAGTCAGCCTCTTGCTCCATAGGTTATCCCTTATTCCTGCTACATGGCCAGCCTACCTCCATTTCTGTTCTTTTATAACTTCAGTAATATCTTTGACTTTAGTCTGCTCTCTCACCCAAATTGATTTTTTCCTTTCTCTTGAAGATGTACTCAACATTGACCTTTCTATTACTCTCTGAGAACTGATTAATATATTTTCCATCGATTTTGTCAGTTTTCAGGTCTCACAACCATACTTCATAGCTGGAGTTATATATTCGTTATATACTTCTTGTTTCATACAAACTGGAAGCTACTTTTCATGTTTCTATGTTTACCAAAAGCTTTCCGTCGAATTGTAATGCTTCTTTTTATTTCGCTATCATGATATTTCGTTAATTTCAGTATTTGTCCCAAGTAATCGTACTCCTCGACTTCCTCAAGAATTTCTCAGCTTATTCTGATGATGCTCTTTGGTGTTTGTGGATTAAACATTAGTTTTATTCAGGTTCATCTTTAGCCCTACTTTGAGACTTTCTCTGTTCATGTCATTTAACATTTTTTGCAATGTATCTGCTGTTTCCGAGTGAAGGACAATGTCATCTGCAAATCTTAAATGGTTTAGCTTTTCTCCATCTATGTTCACTCCTTTGTTTTCCCAGTCTAGCCTTCTGAAAATACTTTCTAGGCTTGCTATAAATAATTTTGGTGAAATTGTATCTCCATGATGCACGCCCTTCTCAGTCTTAATTTTTTCCTAGAGCTTATGTAATTTAACTGTAGCAGTTCCCTCTCTGTATATGTTCTCGAGCAGCTTTACAATGTTCTCATTCACTCCTTGTTCTCGCAATGAATTTATAATTGCTATGTACTCCAGTGAGTCGAAAGCCTTTTCGTAATCAACAAAACCTAAGCACAGTGGTTTATTATATTCTGCAGTTTTCTCAATTAGCTGATTCATTGTGTGTAGATGATCAGTAGTCGAATACCCACTTCGGATGGAAGAGTGGACGAGTGAGTGGGAGAGGAAGAAGAAGATGAGGAGAGTGGAAGGGGCAGAAGGAGAAAGATAGAGAATGTGGAGAAGAGGCTGAAATTTAGTGGGCTGGTTTCAGAAGCTGGTTGGATCCCCACACTTTTGTTAGAAGACTCGTGGCTTTTCGAGATATTATGGTTTTGCTAAAGCCCGTGTCACACGACAGTACGAACCCGCGCGAATTGGGATGATTTGCACTTTCCTCGGATTTTGCAAGTCATTGACCGAACAGGCCACGAAAAATCGTCCACACGAACCCAACACAAATGCCCACGAACCCCAAACAATCGCCACATGATAATCGTTACAATCATACGAACGCAGTCAGAACAAAATAAGATAACAAACGAATTCAACACGAACTTTACATGAATGCCTCACGAACATACACAGACATTGACGAACATTAGTCGAAGTTGGTCATTTTCCACACGAAGCGCACACGAAAGCCGAACGATGCACAGGAAACGCACACGAATCACACAAATAACTGGAACCAACCATGAACCCAATACGACTGCAATAGTGTCATATATATATAACTGGGGGGCGCCCTTTGATTACCTGCCATTCTATCACTTGACCCCCTGCCGATCACTACTAGCCTTCATGGAGTCTGAGGAGCTTATCTTAAACAAGTTCACCTACGACGAAGCTGCCAAGGCCCTAGCCCTCTACACCCCCAACAAATCTAACAATAATCTGCTGCGTTTGTACATACCACCTGCTGTTACTCAGGAGACGACGGAGGAAGAGGCAACAACTTCTGTGGATTCGCGCCAAATTCGAGCGAGTCGCGCGGAAGTGGAGTGCATCACGCGTGAACTTCCTGTGTTTTGTGTGCAAGTTGAGCTCAGTTCGGACGGTATTCGTCCTACAATATATTTCAAGAGATACGCGGATAATCGGATTCAGTTCGTGTGCTAGTCTGTTGCAATTCGAGTGCTAACTGTGTGATTCGTGTGCAGGTTGAGTGCAATTTGGACGGAATTCGTCCTACAGGGAAAGCGTACTCGATTAATCAGGTACAGTTCGGTTGCCAGACTGGCCCAATTCATGTGCTAATTGTGTGATTCGTGTGCAAGTTGAGTGCCATTCGGACGACATTCGTCTTGAATGTGACCGGGGTAAAGACACATGAATAATCGGCGTCAGTTCGTTTGGCATTCTGATGTATTTCGAGTGATATTTGTGTGACTGGTGTTCAGTTCGGTCAAAGATAAACTGGCCGAACTGAGCCGAATCACGACAGATCCCCATACAAATCACACGAACATCAGATGAACATTACACGAAGCCAGGACGACAAAATTTAACGGTTTTTTCCCACGAGCATTCGGCTTAAAAATAAGGAGACTCTTATTTTTTTGCCGAACTTGGCCGCGTCCCAGACACCCGTCCGACTCACCCACGACTCTCCCGAATCAAGAGACGAATAGAGGCGAATAGAGGCGATTTTTGGGCATACCGTAAAAATTTTTGATTTTTTTTTTTTTGCTAGTCATTCTGATTCGTGGCGGTTCGTACTGTCATGTAACACGGATTTAAGCACTGGCTGGTTTGGAAGCTTGTATTGATCTGAGAGCAAACTTTTGCGGAATAGGTCTGTCATGAAGAATCATGTAGTTCTTGATGGAAACAGTTTTTACTGGAACTGTTGTTATGATTAGATGTTATTTGAATGGAAGGAAGGATACAAAGGTAGTTATATGGTTTTGTGGACAGTGGTAAAAATTGACAATTGGTAAATGGATGCACAAACTGATAACAGATTTGACTGGTGGGTGGATGGATATATTGGTGGAGAGATACATAGAAATATAAGGAGTAACGGCATCCAGTGACTCTACAGGGTGAGGCGGCGATGTGCCATGTATCACGAGACCATCCGTTCACTTTCTTCAGAGATTGAAGATAAAGTAAAATACTTTTTGTTGAACCCTCATGTCTTTAATTATCCTTTTCTCTCTGGGTCCGGCATGGAACAGCGTGGAACACCATTAATCCCTTCACTACCAGACGGCTCTCCGAAGCTGAGTAAAAATCACCTGGATTTAGTAGGAACTTACAAAAGAAAAAGAAGGCTCATATTTGTCCATGATCATTACAGAAGGGTCCATAACGCAGACAATGTTAACCACCACCATCATCATCATCATCATCATCATTCTTTCCCACAGTCTTAAATAAGATCGGGTTAAACTTTGAAGAATTTATATTTCTTAATTTCAGTGTTCATCCCTGCTAGTGATAACCCGGTTAAGAATGTGTGATAATGTAAGGACTTTAGTATGATGAGGAAAGCTGCATGAGCATAAATGCAGGCATTTTTCACACGGTATGCAATTACCTAAGGGAAATTATTGAAAAATGCATTAAACTGGTTGAGAGAGAGAGAGAGAGAGAGAGAGAGAGAGAGAGAGAGAGAGAAAGGCAGATGAGTACAACTCCTTAGAGGCAGGGGAAAACAAAGAAAAAAATATATGCAATAACAAAGAGGTGAACATATTCTAATACCGTCTGACCAGTATATTTAGCATGTCAAAACAACTGATCATCACCGGGTGTTTCCTCTCGTGGTCGAAGCACACTACCATTGCACTCCATGACCGACAGACGCTTGTATTAACCTTAGAGTACCTCAATGGAGTCTAAAAATGTTCTTATGATACATACACAGTAACCTTCTAGCGACTGAATACATACAGTATTCTCCTCCAGCCAACGCCAGACGATCTTATCCAGTTGAGACTTCCTTACAGTCGCCAAAGAGTATATTTTGTCACAATTGAGTGTCCCAAGTGATATTCATAAATTGGTAACTAACAATCTTGGAGCTTGGTTGCCATTCGCCACAACCAGTTTTGAAAGTACAACGGTGACCTTTCAATATTCCTCTTAGGACCTGAAGATTTTTTTTCTCTGTCAGGAAATACATGTTGTATCCCGCGTTTGTTTGTTTCTTTGTCTGTTTGTCTGTCTGCATGTCTGTCTGCATGTCTGTCTTCTGTCTGTCTGTTAGCAGGATTACTTAAGAAGTTATGAACGGATTTTGCAGAATTTTTGTTTTATTGAAAGACAGGGTTTGGCCCAATGAACAATCGATAAAATTTTGGTTTGGATCCGGATTTTTTTTTTCTTGTTCACACCATATGTCCAAAAGTTCTCGAAGAATTTCAATGAAACTTTGTGAAAGAGTGGACCATGGGCCAAGAAACAAATGAATAAATTTCGTGGCACAGTATCTCCAAAAGTTCTCAATGAATTTCAATGAATGTTTGTGGCAGGCTGGGCCATGGGCCAAGAAAGAATCCTTTAAATTTGGTGGCGGATCCGGATCCGATATTGGCGGAGGTATGCGCTCTCTAAGTGCTGCTCTAGTTGTAAGTATAATCGTCTTCCTACAACCAATTTCATTCAACTTAATGTTTTGCCTCGCCCATGTGTATATGAAGGGAATCAATTTCATTTATTCAATTAACAGGTCAACAGAGGTAGGCAACTTAATATTTATTTTGGCGTTCATTTTACACCCCTTCAGTCCGAGTGACGTGTTATTACCTTATACTTGTTATCGGCAAACGATTTCCTCCGGCAATGAGAAGAAACTTTCACCATGGAGGCGTTAGAAATTACCTTTATAACTTCATGACAGTTCTTTCTTAAAGTTGAAGATAACTATTGTATCAGCTGGCTGGAACCCCACAGCTGATCACCAAATTTATATTTCGGTTTGTGTGGATCCCTCAACTGACCACCAATATGTATCAGCTTAAGCGTGACTGCACTATTCCATCCCGCTGGTTGAAGTCACTTCCTCACCGACACTCTCCACCAATGTCTCTCCGTCACAACAGATGGTGGGAATATCGGTGTAGATCCTGTTGAAGGAAAGTATTTTTTTTTTTTTTTAATTATTATTAAGAGAATGGAGCAAGGAAAAACAAATGAATAAAAAGAAAATAATCCATACACCAGATTACTGGTGTCCTCTGTTCATAAAATATCTGTAACAGTGAGACTTGAACAGCTGTGGGTTGAAATTTGGAGGGAAACAACACTGGGGAAGCGAGTTTCAGAGAGATGCAGTTCGGGGAATGAAAAAATTCTGATAGGCAGAAGTTCTGCAATATGGCTGAGTGACATTCCAGTCATGAGCACTACCAGATGCCCGTGTAGCACGAGGAAAGGCATGGAGAGGTGGCACCATGGACACAACTTCGTCTGAGCATTTGCCATAAAAATATCTGTAAAATAATGCAAGGAAGGCAACATTCGTTCTTACTTGCAGAGGAGGCAGTTTATTTGTAATGGCAAGGTTGTAAATAATTCTAACAGCTTTGTTCTGAATTTCGTCTAGTTGTTTTAATGCAACCTCTCCACATCCATTCCACAAGGATGAGCAATATTCAAGCTGAGAGCGCACATGACTGCTCGTCAGTGAAGACGTTACGGACTCAGTACAATAATCCAAGTTCTTTTTTTTTAGGCGGTTTTAGCAAGTGATCTAACATGAGAGGTCCAGCTGAGGGCATTGTTAAGTGAGACGCCAAGAATTTCAATACTTTTGGAGATGGGAATATTAGTAGCACCGAAGGTAATATACGAATCTGGCAATATCTATTAGTAAACTGTATATATTTAGTTTGACTGGCATTAAATGAGACAAGGTTGTTTTGTCCTCATTCACTGATCGTAGATATGTCTTGATTTATGGAGATAGCTGTACTGAGTTGAGAGGTAGAGCCATTAGACTTTGTAAATGGATGTCTGAGTGTGAATGAACTATGTAGTGTTGAGTCATCTGCGTATGAGTGGATGGGATTGTGGGTAGCAGATAAGAGATCATTTATATTAACCAGGAATAGGGTTGGCGCCAGAAATGATCCCTGCTGCACGCCAGCGTTAATTGAGTGGAAATTGGAATATACATCATCTACTTTTACTCTTATTTTCCTGTCACTAAGATATGAAGAAATCAAAAGAACAAAAGACGTTAGTCCATAGCAAGGGAGTTTGGACAGCAGGGTAGCATATGCAGGTGAAGCAGAAAACTGAGCAGATTTATCTCTCTTTATTGGCCACAGAAAGATACAGCTGCGACACAGAGAGATCTCAGAGTAATACGTCCCTCTCGTTTGAGTGATAAGTGCGTTCTGCCTCACGTCTGCCCTGCTCCCCACTGGGCGTGGTCAGATCTGCATAAAATAGAGGTGCCAATCCTCAGATATT
>NC_136983.1:10256837-10359337 GCF_032717465.1 Coenobita brevimanus | reverse complement strand
GATAAGTGGGTGCATAAGAGCTGTAGTGGTATTAGAGGTACACTGCGAGATAATGCTGATTTCTTGTGTGCTGTGTATCAGGGAAACCATGTCAGGTGTGAAAGGGTTGAGCTTGCTGGTGATTCTCTTGAGTCTGTGGAAGAGTGTTACTTGGAAGACACGTTATGTGCTGAAGGTGGGGCTGGAGTGAGGAGTGGTTGGAAGAAGTTCAAGGAGCTGTTGCCTCTCCCGGCATTGAGGGGGACCCTCCCTCTTTGCTACAGGATCTTTGTATGCGACATTTGTTAGGAGTGTTATGCTGTATGGCAGTGAGACCTCGGCAGTAAAGGAGGAGGATATTTGCAAGCTCAAGCGTACGGATGTGACAATGATTCAATGGACGTGTAATGTTTCCTTGAATGCAAGGCCTGGCGGGGACTAGGATTACGACTGGAGAGTTGAGAGGAAGGATGGGACTGGATAGGATTAGCATTGTGATGAAGAATGGTCGACTGAGATGGTTTAGGCATGTAGAGAGGATAGGGGATGACTGTTGGATGCGGAAAGTGAGAAGTGTAAACATATGGAGCAGGATCGAGAAAGCCAGACAGAGAAAGTCCTAGGACAAGGTCAAAGAGTGTGACCTCCGGGGTGAGAGATCGTATAGGGAGGCTGCCCGAGATCGAACAGCATGGAGATACGCCATTAGGTGACCAAGGCCGACGCATGCAAGCATGTTGGAGCTTTAACCCTTACACCACGGGCATGTTACCCAATGTTTTGCGTGTCCCGCTGGGTTATTCGGGCTCCGACAGACTCTTAAAAAATATTTGCCAAAAATCAGTTATTAGTCTTAGAATACTAAAATTACATACTTATGGCATATACCTTCAGCTTTCTCCTGGGATGTTTGTTGAGCCTTCGTCGATTACTGTAGGACTTGTGGAGACCTCTGAAGTTGGGTAACGAAGTCTCCACTTTACACTTCCCGACAACCTGTAAAATGATTACCACAGCCAGATATTAACACTATAAACACTACTCTATGATTATCAAGTAGTTTGGGATCCATACTAAAAAAAAAAAAACACTGTGAAAGCAATGAAAATTACGAGCGCGTATGACCTTCCCACTTGCGCTAGTTCGATGTTGGTATTCTGTCATTTATTATTCATAAAACCCCTCACACTTTATATTTCTTTTACTATATAACACTTATATATATCTGGAGACTTTATTCATAAGTTTCCTTCAGTAGTATTAGTTTATTGTCACTGAAGTCATTCAATTTTTCATTCAGTAAAATACGTAGAGAGCCACGGATTCACTTTCACTGTTATGAAGTATTTGTATTCATATTCTTATATTACTAATTACTTACATTACTATTTACATTTTCTATTGTATTTTCAATATTTACACTTCTATTTTACTTACACTATGTTATTCACTGTCACTTTCAGTAACATAAAACTATATTACACTGTTCAGTCATATGTACTGTACATCCATTGCTTTCACTTGCTATTTACACATTATTTTCACATTACTTTCCTTTCACACTTACACTTTTAGAACTGCTTCTGGCTGTGGTAATCAAAGATGCATGTAACACAGAGGGGAACCTGGCACTCAGCGCACTGCCAAGAGGTGCGTTTGTGCTCAGGTGTGCGTCAGGTGGTATGTGCACACACCTGGCTCCTGTGGATCGCAGCCTTCCTCTTGCCTGTGGCAGGCATTTGCACCAGTCTGTGCCGATCCATGTACGCCCTTTGCTCAATTCTGTCGGGAAGTGTTACTGGATGGCACCTTGGAGTTGCTGCTGTCACCCTACCATATCTTTCGAGCAGCTGCTGAACACATGTCCTGGCGAACAACCTCAGGGAGAAGGACTTGGGTGGCTTGACCTTCATCTTGTACAGGATGAAGGCGTTCAGCATCGTCATGTCTATGAGATGCAGAAAAACTTTCCTGTACCACCTAGTATTCTTCCTGAGGCAGTCAATCTCTCCAATCATCATGTCGGACTTGTCCACCAGCCGCATGTTGATATTGTAGTCCAACACAGCATCAGGTTTCATCACAGGTTCGCCTGTCCTACGGTCGACCTTCCCACTGTCTGTCATTTCCCCCTTATGTACGGTGGTGAGCATGTGCACGACCCTCTTGTCATGCCACCATATTGCCAGCATCTTCTCAGACTTGCGTAGGTGCACGTCTCCTCGCTGCGAGGTTCCTGCCTCTGGGAATTTAGGGAAGTGGGCACGATTACTCTTGACAGTGCCGCAGGAGCCGATGCCGTGCTCTGAAAGGTATTTGGCAGGTTTCGGTGCTGTATAATAGTTGTCTGTATACAGCACATGATTCCCACCAAAATACCTTTCAAGAGCACTTTCACTACACAGCCTGAGAAGCCAAGGGGGTGTGTTTTATCCAGATCGACAGTGCTGGCTGAATAAATGACGAAGTCAAGGATGTACCCCGTCTTACAATTGCACAGTACAAAGAACTTGATTCCAAAGCGATGGCGTTTGCTTGGAATGTACTGCACAAACCTAAGACGTCCTCTGAGCAAAACCAAGGATTCGTCAATGACAACCTTCTGAAAGGGGTGGAAGAATGTCATAAACTTATCCTTCATTCTGCTCAGAATCTCCCGGATCTTCCACAGTGTGTCGGTTTGGGAAGGTACATTGTTGTCAGCAAAGTGCAGGTTTCCCATGATGTTTCAGAAGTGATCTCTGGCCATGCATGTACTTATTGAAGGTGGGTGAGGGTAGTAAGGGGTCCATGGACCAGTATTCTTCCAACTCATGCTTCTTTGAGTGTGGCATGAGAAGCATGAGGGGGAAGAACACATACAGCTCCTGCACTCCCAGCATGGACCACTGTTGCATCTTGGCTGCACCTCATTGTGATTCATACCTGTTGTTCTCATCACATATGTGCTGCATGACTTCGTCATCTAGGAAGGCCAAAAGGAAATCCACACACTCAGCATCCTCGTCAAGAGTGAAGGCAGGCTGTACTCCTGAGGAACTCTCGTCAAAATCTAGATGTTCTGGGACAAAATCGGACCCTTCCGTCCACGCGAAGGCCTCCAGGATTCCCTGTCATGGCGGTGTAGGGTGGGTGAGGGTGGTGGGTGGCTGTGAGGCAGATTTACCACGTTCAAGGTCACTCGCACTGACCCTGAACTACCGTACAACACTAGCAGCCCTTACTCTACTAGCAACTCTACTTTTACGGGTCAGGGATTTACCTCTTCCTCTACGGTCTGCCTTCACTGTTGATGCTGGTGGTGACTCCGATGACGAAGACTCCGGGGATAATTCAGCAGAAGAAGAGGAAGAAATGAGTGAAGTGGGGCTTGGGGAATGGGGAGATGAATCAACTCGGGACTCATGGCGGGCTGGGTCACGCGGGGCCATTGTTCCGGGGCTAATACGCTGCCTTTTCACTCCCTTCCCAAATTCCTTGCCTTGCTGCACTAACGATTCCTTTCCCTTGGAGCTAGGGATACCTTTGGACACTGAAGCACTCGTACTAGTACTTTCTGGCACGATTTCCTCACCTGGCTTGTCACACAAATCCCCCGAAGAGTCAAAATCACTATCCATCATCACCATTGGTAATTCCGCTAGTTCACGTTCCACTGTAGGGTCACTTAGTCCTTTCCTGCTTCCCTCACAAGTTTTTCTGGGTGTAGAGGTCACAGGGCCCTTTGCAATGGGCGCAGAAGCGGCAGAAATGATGGGGCGCGAGTGCGACGTGCTTTGACCACAGCGGAGGACAAGGAACTAAATGCCGCAATTATCTGAGAAGGGAAGGGTTGACAGTGACAATGGAGATGACAGCTGATAACTTACATGCTAATAAATTGTTGGTAGAAAATCTTGGCAATACATAAAGAAATAGGTAGTTCCAGGTGAATGTAAATGTCACTTAGGCTTCTCCCTCCCTTTCTGATATATATTTTTATTACAGAAATAGATTACAAGGCATAATTCAAAGGGGAAATTACCATGATAATGTAGCGAATGAATGCATGTGAGGTGTTGTCAGGTGATAATTAGCCAATTCCTGGTGAATACCACTATCACTTACCTTATTTTTTTTTGGTATATTTTATCTTGTATAAGTATAGGGCATAGGGCTTATTTCAATCGATGAAATCTGTGGAAAAATCCAGGGGAAATTTGCTTAGCGCAGTGCGGCCAGGGAGGTGAGAGGACGGGGTAATGGAGGGGAGGTAGGGAGGGAAGTCAGGAACGGGGGAAAATCGCTAAAATGTCAACAATGGATGGGAGTACAGATGAGATTTGGAGTGCTGACTAGTGTTGGACATTGGCAGTACTGATAGATGATACAAGCCACCACTTGAAAGCCTGGGATAATTCAAAATAACACAGAATCACAAAAGTGACGCCCCGCGGTATGATCCATTGCGCCCGAGCATCACGAAAGTGATGCCCTGCAGTTAAGGGGTTAATAAACAAAGCATTGGCATTTATGCCTGATGTCTACACAGTTCAGTAAATTTCATCTCGAATTATTTGGTGAGTATTATACAAAACATTTATCATCATCATTATTATAAATCATTTTCATCAATGTTCAGCACAGCTTTAGTACTTTCTTCCAGGTTGCGTCAGACAGATTTTCCCCGAGATGACTGAGTCAAGGGAGCCTTAACAATATTAATATTCTCTCCATTAATCGTCTCATGCCTGTGTCAATTCTGGTATTTCGTTTGTGCTAACACTAGATAATTTTTTATATGTATTAGGTGAGTCATCGGAGCCTCTGAATGTCACCAAACTGTTGATATTGACACCGCCAATACAAGTACCTCACGTGTACTGTGCGAATATTTTCCCTGATACCAGACGATTTTTATTCGACTTTTGAAGCCCCCTAGTAGTGAAGGGTTGATGAATGCTATCTCAAACCACTCAAGTAGGAAACTCTTCTAAGTTAAATGAAAATGGTGTGTGTGTGTGTGTGTGTGTGTGTGTGTGTGTGTGTGTGTGTATGTGTGTGTGTGTGTGTGTGTGTGTGTGTGTGTGTGTGTGTGTGTGTGTGTGTGTGTAATGTAGCAAAAACTGGAAATACGATTTGGATGAAACTTGACTGGATGGCTGGGACTGGGTCTCAGATAAGCCAGTCACAATTTCTTGTCGATTGATGGTTTCGGATAGGATGTTTTGGCCTCTAGATATTGTCCCCATAATTATCCCCACTGTTGCCACAAATCGCGCATGTAGAAGTGGAGGAGGCGCGTGTCCATGAAGTTTCATACTTCTCTGCAGAGAGAGAGAGAGACAGGAGGGAGGGGGAGGGTACTGTACATCTACATTCCAGTGTCTGTTATTCACTTACACTAAGAACAAATGATTTTATTCAGCAGAAAATGGTGGTAATGGTGGGAGTGATGGTGGTTGTAGCTGTGGTGGTAGCTCTTGTGGTGGTGGTGGTTACTGTGGTGATGTCGGTGGTAGCTGTGATCATGATGGTGGTGGTGGCTGTTATGGTAGTCTCGTAGCTGTGACGATGATGGTGGCAGTGGTGTTGGTGGAGGTGGAAGCTGTGATGGTGGTGGCAGTAGCTGTGGTGGTAGTGGTGGTGGTGGTATTTGTTAAAAAATGACACGCATTTGGGCTTGTGTTTTGCAGATTGATAGGGCACAACACTTGATCCCAAGCAGTCCATGGTTCAGAGAAGGCTTAAATTTGGACAAGTGCTGTGTGGCCTAATAGGACTGCAAGGCTCTGGTAAATGGTAATAAATACGTGGTGGCATAGCAATTGTACACATGCGCATAGTCTGTCGTCTTTATATGTCCGGGATGTTTGCAAAAAAAAAAAAAAAAAAAAAAAATCGTCCTTATAGCTGATACTTTAAAATGAGAACAAAGAAATTCAGCTTTAAAGGTAACAATGGAACCTCAAAGGGGCACTCTTACTGCAATATATATTGAACTTAACAACATAAATTATCATAACGTAATTCATGATGAAGACTTCCGGTATTTGGCAGATATCAACTCATTCAGGTTTCTGCGATTCATATTCAGCTGAATGAAGTCTTGTTGCATCAGCTGGAGTATAGTACTAGGGTAGTTCAGACACTGAGAGGAGAGATGTATTCTCAAGTTTTTGTGGCTCACTTTAAGTTGAATATTGCCCTCTGGTGCAAGCTCGAGGAGAATCCTAGATTTGTCCCGGCCACGGTACCAGTATTAACACTGAGGTTTCTACTGTATACATACTCATCTTAGAAAAAAAAAACTGTCCCACGTTAGCTTGAATATGATACTAGAAGAGTCCTGACCATGAAAGAGTTAATGGTAACAGTCAGCACTCTTAACATTTTATGACCAACCCTCAGATAAAAAAATAAATAAATAAATAAAAATAGTCTGGCGTTAGCTGGAATACGACTTGAGTATCCCAAAGAAGGTAGAGTTTACGACCACAGCGACAGTTAACATCTAAGTTTATATTTTGTTAGCTGATGTTGGCGCTGTTGGTAATGGAGGTGGTGATGAACATAATTACCGCTACGTCAACGGAAATCATGTTCACTGGGTTAATGGCCTTGTGTTTGTGGATGGTGTCAGGATTATGGTGTGGGATTTGTCTGCGATTGTTGATGTGACGAGATTTGGTTAAGAGCAATTAGCTTTGAGATTTTTGGCCACTTTTAACGCTTTTTATCATTCGTCGGTTCATACAGTAGATATATGTCTATCTGTCTATCTATCTATCTATCTACCTGTCTGTCAGCCTACCTGTTTCTATCAGTCTATCTATCTATTTGTCTAGCTTTCTAGCTGTCTGTCTGTCTGTCTCTGTCTTTCTGTCTATCTATAAATCAATCAGTCTATCTATCTACGGTATCTATCTTTCTGTCTGTTTCTGTCTGTCTGTTTGTTTGGCTGCCTGTCTCACTCCCTACCATCTGTCTATCTATCATTCTATCTATCTGTCTGTCTATCTTCATACCTGTCCATATCAGTCTTTCTGTCTCTCTATGTCTGTATGTTTGTAGATGGTGCGTTGATTATAATGTGGATATCTAACTCTGTACAATTCCAGAGCCAGCACCAGTGGAAGAAGCAGCAAATTGAGATTTACATCTAGAATATTAAGAACTGTGTGTGTGTGTGTGTGTGTGTGTGTGTGTGTGTGTGTGTGTGTGTGTGTGTGTGTGTGTGTGTGTGTGTGTGTTTATTAAAATGTTATGCATGAGTTACCTGTCTAACCATCAGTCTATCTATCAATCAGCCAATCTGATTATCTACCTAAGTGTCAATCTCTGTATGTCTCTTTGCGATTCTATTTATCTATGCGTTATCTACTGCATGTTTGTCTCCCAGCCTGTCTGGCTGTATATGGTGTATAAAAATGATTTGCCTCTGAAGTTGAGAAAAATACATTTTGAGGAATGTGGTGATTATCATGCTTTCCTGATCTGTCTGTCTGTCTTTCTGTTTTTAATGTCTGTCTTTGTATGTATTCAATGGATTATTTCAGTTTTATGTTGGGAATAAAACACAATAAATCTCTAACTGTCTGCCCGTTAAATTGTAGAAATGGCTAATTTGGAGCTTACTATAATAATGGTAGGCTTCAGTTTGTGTGATATTTTGTTTGGTCTATATTGATATGAACGATTTTAGTCACACTGATATGCAGGATGGAAGAGGAGGGAAGTTGATGGAGAGACAGATAGCAAGAAATATAGGTAGAAAGATTATATATATATATATATATATATATATATATATATATATATATATATATATATATATATATATATATATATATATGTCTGAACATTGCTACTCCTCACCCTGCCCTAGGGTGGGAATGGAGGTCCGGGTGATGATGTAGATGATGATGATATACATAGATATAAAATGTGTGTGTGTGTGTGTGTGTGTGTGTGTGTGTGTGTGTGTGTGTGTGTGTGTGTATTAAATGACAGCGGTGGGCAGCTCAAACGAAAAAGGACTTTGCACAAGCACAATGCGCAATCCACAGTTCACTACCTTGCATAAGTGCGCTAAAGTTCAGTACAGTAATCCCTTTAATATCCAATGTAATTCAGGCAAAGGCATGTCCGGAAATTGAGACCGTCCGGATATTGGGCCCATGCCTCCTGGACTGGTACTTATCGACCCTAACCCAGCCTAACTCAGAGAAAACATCTATATAACTCCCTACCGGACATGCATAGCTCCTAATTAAGACCCTATTCACACCATAAGGGACATAAAAGAGTTAAATAAATGCAAAGGAACCAGGGAATGAGGTTTTAGAGGTAAGTACGGAAAGTACAGTACACTATTAAACATTCTGGGTACTTACAACAAGTCCGTGGCCATCTTGATGAATAACCCTCCCCCTCTCAAGCTCTGGAAAATGACAAGGTGTACCTGAAGCACCTACAGTAATCAAGTCTTGCACTGACTTAGTCATTTGCACTCTGAACTCTAATTTCTTAACACTGCACATCCTTTTCTCACTTATGCTCAATTGTACTGTACAGTATTCTCATGTAACCAGTGTTGAACTCTGCACTTAAGTCTTTGCACTCTGAATTCTAATTTCTTAACACTGTGCCTTGTTCTTTACACTGCACAACACTGTAAATTCACGTGTGGTCTAGTGGCGAGTTCTTGCTGTTTGTTCACAGTCAGAATCCAAGAGTAGGTAAGGCAGGTGGCCTAGGGGTGCATTGCTGGGACATGGTGATGGAGTACCCACTGCAGACGACTCTGAAGAGAGGCGTAAAGTCATGTCCAGTGGCGACTACATCGTGGCTGATGTGCTAGGCTGTGGCTCGGAGGTGGAAGGCCTGTCTTGGGGAGGCAGAGGTGTGGAGCCAGGGTTTGGCACGGCGGGGATAATGGGCCTGAAAAAACTGTCATTGGTTGATTGACGCAAGGAACGGCGATTCTGGTGATTGATGATGCGCTGTCTGAAAGCGTGCAGTTCCTCCACAAGTCCCAAGAGCCCCATTTTCCTGTCACAGTCCGGGTGTTCCAGGTAGTTGAGAAAGAACTCAACATGCTCCCAGAGCGCACTCAGCTTGGGGATGGCTGGAAAAGTGGCATGCTGAGAGGAATCCGCATCATCGTCGATTTCCTCGTCAGAATCTTCAAGCTGGGTACTTGTACAGTCGCCCCAAGAAGTGATGGCAGAGTTTCAGACTGCTTCGGTCACTCTGCAGTGCCATACGTTCAATGAAACAGTGAATATAAGGTAAATATTCAATGCCTTCATCACTTCATATCAAATAAAATAGATATTATATCACGCCAAGAATGATGTTAAATGAATAACAGGAGGCAGTGGTATATTAGAAGTTAACACTTATATAGTTACCTTTCCCGATTTGAATGAATGTGAAATGTATTACTTCGCGTGCGGTGGGCATTAGGCCTATAACTCCGTGTTCCTGATTTATTTGTTTCCCATGTTTTCAAATACAGATGCTCTAGTTTTGAAGACCAGTTAAGGAAAATTCTTGTGACTGCAATACACTGCCTTATTTTCAAATGCTATGGTGATGAAACAGCAACAATAAGGATGCCATAACAATGAAATTATTATTCGTAATGATGCCCTACCTGAGGTAGCAGCAAGACCGTACTTCCTTTTTTTCCGTCTTTCTCTCGCCAATAATAATTATAAATAGCAACTTTATTCCCAACTGATGCAAAATTATTTTTACTTGTAAGGAGGTATGACAAATTCTGCCTTTTTCTCTTACACTAGGCAATAAACATGACCAAAACATGAGTTCATAAACTTTTGCAATGCAAAAGCACGCACTCTTAACTCCATCTTTTAACCTTAATATCTGTCTTTTTAAATAAACTGTAATGTCCTGCTGAACAGAAAATGAAGATTTGGAAGTTTTGAACTCAATGATTTGTTTATGAACCTCTGCATTTTATTACTTTTGCTAATCGATTATGCACTGAGGATATCAGACTATGACAGAAGTTGGTATTCTCCAAGGAGTTCCGACTCTAGGGAAATTTCGAGGTTCTTTTTTTTTACTTCTTTCACCGATAGCCCTCTGGCATATACTAAATAATCCAGAGATTTTTTTGTGTGGAAAACTGGCCAAAGGCAGTGTAATAACTTTATATCTTTCAGTAAATGTTATCTCCTTTCGTGCGTGTTGATCAAAACATTTAAAATAACTTATTGGCTTGCGCCGCCTTCCCGCTTTTTGTCGTCGTCCATGGAGACATTGGAAACGGAAATAAATGACTTTAAGTTATTCCCTAGTATTGTAACGGAAATTATTTTATAAACAATAATTATGAATTTTAATTGTTTATTGAAGCACCCTTTTGTTCATTCTTACACTACTATGAAATTATTGTGTGTTACCATACTAGACTTGAACGCCACAAATTATTCCTGACTGTCCCTGAGCGATAGTTGTGGAATTTCAATTAGTTCCGTTTAGGATTTCCTATTATCATAACTAACGAACTGCTTCCCACAGTTTTGAAATATACAGGTACTTTAGCATTGATTTATTGTTTTTTGTAACAGTTTTACGTATTAGGTTTCACCTCGTAGCGATATAAGCAAGAGTATGTGCACCATCGCTGACCGAAAACTTCTGGATACTCCGCCGTCACTTCTTAGGCCGACTGTACCTGCAATTGAAGATGCGATCTCAATATCAGACATGATCTGATACCCAGGGTCGCCCTTGTTGTCATCCAACCACTCACGCGCTTCGTCCACATCAACGTCGTCACCAGCCGCATGAAGACGTGAATGGGAGCCATTCATGTCAAAACCTAGAAAATCGTGCACCACATCGGCTCCGAGAAGCAGACGAGACCAACCACTTTCCAGAGTCTTGACGGAGACTTCCTTCCATGAACTGGCCCAGTTGTAGATGGCAGACTTGATGTTGTAGCGGTGAAGGTTTTCCAAAGTCCACTGGCCTCGCATGTCCTGTCCCTCCCTGCGCTCATCCTCATCCTCAAGAACAACCATCACCTCATCCAGGAACTTCCGACAGTACAGCCTCTTCGGTGCCACGATCACTCTTTGGTCCATTGGTTGGATGAGACCAGTCGTATTAGGTGGCAGAAACATGCACCTAACATGGTCATTCTTAGCCACCAACTTCTTGTCGGACAGATGCGCTAGTGCACTGTCCAGGAGAAGGAGGGCCTTTACCTGGTCGCGTGGGATTCCCAGTGTCTTCGTCTGGTAATGGATGACCTCCTTGACGAAGTGCTGGTGAAACCAGTCTTTGAAGATCTTGGCTGTGAACCAAGCCTTCACAGAATGGTGTCACACAGCAGGAAGAACACCAACATCCCACGAAGACACCAAGGTTGCTTTGCACGGCCAACAATAACTGGCTTGAGCTGGTGCATGCCGTTTGCATTGGCACAACAAAAAGCAGATATCCTTTGCTTGGAGAGCTTGCAGCCAGGTACGCGCTTCTCCGTCTCCTTGGCTAGAGTGTTCGTTGGCAATGAGCGACAGAATAGACCAGTTTCGTCAGCGTAGTAGACTTGACCGAGAATGAGGCCCTCCCTGTCAATCAAGCCCTTCACTTTCTGCCAAAACTCCTCTACTCCATCCTCGTTGGCCTCCAGAGCTTCGCCATGGGCCTTACAGTTGGTAAGTCCATGCTGTAACTTGAAAGTGAAGAGCCAAACCTTGGATGCTTTGAAGTCTGGGGAGTCGTGGAGCCTTGCGAACTTCTCAGCAGCAGCCTTCAGCTCCGTACCATGCACCAGCACACCAGCAGCTCGTTGTTGATGATATCAAATCAGTGTGGAGTTGTTGATTTCTGCAAACTTGGGAGGGTACATAACCTTCCTCTCCACGTTGCGTTTGGTCTTCGATGCAAAGTTAGCTATGTACTGGGTAAGTTTGTTGTGGGATTTCTTGACATCAAACAATGTAGAGCGGGCCAGGTTGAATTCACGGAGGATGCGTGATGTCGACCATCCTGCGTCCACCTTGTCCTATATCTCCTTCTTCTTCTCCAGAGTCAGAACCACTTGTTTCCTCTTCTTGGGTGGCAGGGCCATCATCACACACATGATTAAGAGGCAGGAGAGGAACAGCAGAGCCAGCAGGAGGTAGGGCACCACCACAAAAGCATGTGGGTGGCCATGGTGATGAACATGCACTCATGATGAAGGATGGCCGGGAAATGGGGAGGATGCAGGGGCGCTCTAGCGGATATCGGCGGAACTATGCACCACACAGCTGGTCTGCACCATGCGCCAGGTTCAAATTACAGGGGGAAAAAAGATTGAATTTTTTTTTTTTAATTTTTTGCGTTTTATGGGCAATTTGCTGGTTACGAAGTCCTGGACCCAAAATGTCCGTAAATTGGGGTTTCCAGGAATTGGGCATCCGGATATTCCAGGGATTGCTGAATTGCGCAATGTCTCGTGTGATGCACAATGCGCAATTGATATTCACTGGAGAGCAACTGTGCGCGATCGCATATTGCGCAAGTCATTGAGCACCTGCCCAGCACTGATAAATGTATATATATTTTATATCTTTCTCTCTCTCTATCTATCTATATAAACATATATATATATATATATATATATATACATAGTACATATATATTTTTTATCTATAATATATATATATATATATATATATATATATATATATATATATATATATATATATATATATATATATATATATATATATATATATATATATATATTTATTACATAGTTTTGTTGTGGCATCACAAGGCACACTTGCTAATTTTTATGATGCATCTGTGCTTACCAAAAGCTTTCCATCCACTTGTAGTGCATCTTTTTATTTCGCTATCATTGTCTTTCGTTAGTTTTAGTATTTGCCCCGGGTAACAGCACCGGGCACTCTTTGACTTTTTCAAAAATTTCTTCTTTCATTATGAAGACGCTCTTTGCTGCATGTGGATGAAGTCTTAGTTTTCTTCCGGCTCATCTTTAGCCCTATTTTGAGACTTTATTCAGGGCATTTAATATTTCTTGCAATATCTATGCTGTTTCTGAAAATAGTACAATGTCATCTGCAAATCCTAAATGGTTTTGGTTTTCACCGTCTAAGTTTACTCCTTTCGTCTTCCAATCTAGCGTTCTGAAAATATTTTCAAAGCATCCTGTAAAGAATTTTGGTGAAATTGTATCTTCACGACGTACGCTCTTCTCAGGATTAATTTTGTTGGAGTCTTTATGTATTAACTGTAGCAGTTCCTACTCTATGCGGTACTCGTGTATGTTTTTGAGCAGCTTTACACTGTTCTCATTTACTCCATGATCCCACTATGAATTTATAAGTTGTATGTGTTCCACTGAGTGGAAAGCCTTTTCGTTATTAAAAAAAAAAAAAAAACTAAACTCTGTGGTTTAATATGTATCTGTAGTTTTCTCAAATAGCTGATTCATTGTGCGTAGATGATTAGTCGTCGAATACCCACTTTGAAATCCTGCTTGTTCACGAGGAAGTTTTTTATTTTGTATTTTTTTCCTTTCTGTTCGTAAGGACAATAGTAAAGAGTTGTCACAAGTGAAATACCTGAGGTAAAACCAGAAGAAATAAACATTTATATCAGGTGTATGAGGAGAGAGAGAGAGAGAGAGATAGAGAGAGAGAGAGAGACAGACAGACAGACAGACAGAGACAGAGAGAGAGACAGAGACAGAGAGAGACAGAGACAGAGAGAGAGAAGGGGGGGAGAGAAGTAAATATTTAGGATATACAGTAGATGATCTTGAGGACCCTCTTAAAAAATTAAATAGAACATGCGGGTTGTAGCGACCTACCTTTATCTGAATAAAGACCTCTTATATTATGTGAAATAAAAAACTAGAATAATCCCTACCATTTGAGGGTTAATGGTGGCAGTATTAAAGGTCTCTATCTCCTGGCACGTACTGTACCCTCAACTGAAAAGAGTCGACTGTCGTTTACTGGATTTGAACACCAGAATAGAATAATACGTCAAGGGATTATAGGATCTAAATTCATTCAAGGATACAGCTTGCGTCACTCTTTTCCACTGCTGTTCACTAAAACCATGTGAAGTTTTGGAGTCATTATGAACATCTACAATTTTTGTCCTTGCAGAGTTTTACTCGTTTCACGAACTTTTGCTATTACGTATCGTATATTTTTGCTTGAACTTGTGGTGCCATGAACTTTTTTTTTTCTCTTCTTCGGAGCTGAACGTAGTTGGGCGGGAAGGGAGAATATAGAATGACCGGAGCTGACTGCTGAGTAATATGTGAAATATGGGTTACATCTTCTCCTGTCTGTTGGTTGGACTCTTTGAAGAAACTTTTGCTACACACACACACACACACACACTGTTGCATGTTTATTTTAAATATTTTCCGCACGAAGGTATTATTCTCAATCCAGTCATTTAATGTCCCCTTCAGGAACAAAGGGATCCGGGGCTAAGCTGTTTAGTCCAGATACTAAGGGTAGCCATTTTGCTCACCTCTAGATAATATTTTGTGAACAGTAAACTCAAGCCATCCCTTGGATGTAACACCTAATGGGACACATCCAACTGACGGTCAACCATTTGATACTTTTTAAAAAGCTACTAAGGTGTAAACTCCAGTCCATGTTCTGCATTCATATAAGGATGGTTGAGGTACCTAGAAAACAATTATTTGACATAATTCTCACTGTTTCGTCGAGGCTTTGAAAAATTACTGTACCGGAAGAAAAAAAAATGGACGGTATATCTTAACATACGTTCAGTTCCATACTTGCCATAGCATCAGACTTATTTGGTAAATTCTCATTTTCACTGGGTTGAACATAATGGTTTCGAACTAACAGCTGTAATCCTGTTTGTTTTATATATTATCATCAGTGGTTGGATATTATTACCAAATGAATCACAAACTGATTGCAGGCGGACCGTTCATGATGATTCTATCAAGCAGGTAACAACAGCAAAGTTGACAAAAACATGCAAATGAAAGAACTCAGAAACTGAAAAATATAGATAGAATCCCTGCTCTAGGGTTAATAAGGCAGATGGTTATGTTATTTTCTGGGTTCCAGTCTTCACGCAGAGTACGACCTTCAACAGTCGAAGTTAGAATTATCCAGGTCACCATGTGTACTGCTGAATGAACAGGGACAAATGGGAAACAAACCATGTTGAAATATTCGATTAGTTATTTGACCTCATGATTTCTTTTTGATGTTCCCACATAATCTGGGTGTAGTTTCTTCAGTAACTGCTTCTCTTGTGGCAAGTGTCAACACACCCGGTTCATTTGTGTCGGCTTCAGTTGATACACCTGATTCATTTGTATCAATTTCAGACTATACTCCTGGTTTATTTGTGTTGGCTTCAACTGACACACCTGGTTCATTTGGGTTGGCTTCAGCTGACACACTTAGTTCATTTGTGTTGGCTTCAGTCAATGCACCTGGTTCAATTGTGTTGGTATCCGTCAATGTTCATTTGTGTTGACTTCATTCGATACGCCTGGTTCGACTGTGTTGGTTTCAGTCAATACACCTGGTTCATTTGTGTTGGCTTAGGTGATAAACCTGGTTCATTTGTGTAGGCATAATTTGTGTTGGCTTAGGCATTACACGTTGTTTTTAATGCTGGTTTCAGTTGACAAACCTGGTTCATCTATTATGGCTTCTGTTGCTACATCAGGCTAGTTGGTGCAGTATGTGAGGGGTCCTTTGCTGAGAGATCACTGATCCTCTGAAGGTAAGAGGTGATAGCATCCAGCTTCTCTGTGAGGGTGGTGACAGTAGTGATGATAACCTGATGAGACATAAGAAGAGAAGTGAGTGTACATTCGGTGTTGGTGTGCTGACTGATCAACCCATCAATGAGTGCCTCAATTGCACCAAAGCATGCAGTAAGCACTGTGCACCGAGATCTCAGAGAAAAAAACGGCTTCAGGAAGGGCAAGTACTTGTGCAGAATAGGGAGTGGAAGAAGAGCCAGGTGAGGTGGCAGCGTCCAGTGGCAGTGACAGTTGAGGTGCGTGTGTTATCGCGGCTCTAGGAGGCACGGCAGGGCCCGAGCATTTGGTACAACCATGCCACACATTAACTTTTGTCTTTTAACAGCAAGGAAATCTCCACTGCGAGGTGTCTTGTACAGGTGAGGGTAGGGGTTCCGAAGTAGAAGTGGTAGCAACAGTTGTGTGTGGTGAAAGGGTGAAATTTAGGCAAGTCTGGGAGGCATGGTTGGCAGAACAGCACGTCCGCTTCTTCAAGGCAGAGCAGTTGTGTGTTTTATATCTGACTCCCCAGCACTTGGAGCACCACGGCTGTTCCTCCTTAATTAGCATAGCTCACAGGTTGGGATACAAGGGAGAAACTGAAATTGACAAGTGATGGAGGGGGGTGTGGGAGATTCCAGGTGACAACAAATCGGTTGATCGGTGTCCCAGTTTGATGGAAATCACAAGCAGTGTAGATGCTAGGGAGTTCTTTGGCCAAGGAAGGGTCAACATTGACAGGTCAGTGGGTAACGAGGTATGGTAGGTTGGGAACTTATGGAGCCTGTCACCTGAGTCCTGAACATCTAGGATCAAGGACGGCAACTTCACCACTCGTGACCCTATGATTCCCGTATGTTGTATTGAGATATAGGTGAAGCAGGAGGTGACAGCAGACATCTTGACCTCAGCTAGCTCCCGATCGAGATGGAATGTCTTGCTGGCCTCAGATAGCCAAGGAAGCTTCATATCGACAGTCAGGTTCTCTTTGAAGAGGAATTTGACATACTCAGCCTGGGGAGCAAATGCTGGAGGAACTGGTGCAGGCTAGGGAGCTGTCTTTTGAGGAGTAAGGCGAGGGAGGAAGTGACCAGGAACTCTGGACCGAGAAGTCTCATTGTGCTTGAGTATTTTTGCAGCAGGAGACGATGGTTCATTGTTGAACTCCACGACGTGCTCCACAGGTCGTTTGGTAGAGGTGGAGCCCTGGGTGACACGATAGAGGGTTACAGGTTGAGGCAACCTGGGAGTCACAGTGATTGCAGTAGGTGTGGAACCTTTGTGTCCATGAAGGTCGAGTTTGGACCTAGCTTCCTCAGACGGGACGTCGTTGTCGCTAAGTGCTAGGTCCACCTCAGGATCAGCAAGGGTGGCAGGTCCAGAGTATTCCATATCATTCTATCAGGGCAGCGTTCAGAGCATAGGCAACACCTTCACCAGTGGAGTGAAGTTGGTGAGTGTGTTCGAACAGAATGGCGTTACCATGACGATGTTACACGTCATGCTCCTCGCACTACGCGTGCGCAGCCACGAGAAATTCCTACCATAGGGGCCTGGCCAGGAGTATGGGTTTTAATATAGTACTGACAGTGGGATTTAAAATAAAAATACGGACAAAGCCCAAAATCCATAATTTCTCAGGTGACACTACACTAAACACTAGGTAGCCTATTGCTATAGTTCTCTGCCAAGGCTGGCGAGTGGCAGCTTCTTGGATCCTTCAGAATTTCATCAAGATCAGGAGAGCTTTCTCACCGTTCGTGACTTGCTGTGAGAACCATCTTTCCCTAGGAAAGAGAATTATTGAGAAGCATATATGAACACATGTTCCCAACATGAGCTTATAATGACTTCAGTGAACAGCAAACATTGTCCATTATTTTGTGAATAAAACAAATATCTGATAGTTTGTTAGGAAGGGCTCTTATTGACATTTGCCAGAGAAAGTGAGAAAAAAATAAGGCTTATTATTTATATTAGAGGAAAATAAAATCCCTATTTTCATTTAGGAGATATATTTGCAATTACTTTAAGTGCTTGTATTTTTCAACCTTGCAAAAAAATCATTTCTATCATATTCTGCATCATGAGATGCTAAATAATAACAATAATAATAGCAATAATAATTTATTATTATTATATTAATTTTATTACTATTATTATTATTATTATTATTATTATTATTATTATTATCATCATCATTATTATTATTATTATTATTATTATTGTTATTATTATTATTAATATTCCTTTTAATATCTTATATTACTAGAATCATTGTTGAGTAACATTCTATAGTCGCGGCGCACGGCTCTGAGGTTGTCATAATCGTACCCTGGCAACGTACCATTCAAAAGTGCGACCGATTTCGTATCATAATATGCACGAATCAAAACATTAAGCCCGAATATATTATACACGAATATTATTATACACGAACATATTATACACGAATCACATGCGTCTCTTATAATACACGAAATCAGACGTACTTTTGAATTGTAGTTGCCAGGGCACGATAATAACAACCTCAGAGTCGCGCGCCGCGACTATAGTGTTCTGCGAAAGGCCTCAAGGAACACTTCCTAATCAACATAAATAATTTGCAAGAACAAAATCCAGACTGAATAAAGCATGACTGTGATGAAATGGAATAAGAACGAGCTTTACCTGATGAGATGATGCTAAATTCTCAAACGAGATTGTATCTAAGTTCTTGAGCCATATATTCAATACGAAGTGACGGATTATTGACAGTGAAGAGGTCACTGAAAGTTATGTCTAACCAACCTAGTTCGAAAAGGCACTGAAACTAGATTTAGTTGTATGACGGTAGGAAGTAGGTATTGCACGTTATCGGACTTACGACGTGAGCCTTTAAATGTGATGACGTCTTTTTACATTTTAGTTTTACTAACTCATGACGACTTATTCATTTGGTATTGAAAACGACAGGAAAGAAAACAAATGATGTACTGGACGTTATTCTGGAGGTCAAGTAGCGGAACTGCAACAAAGAAGGGAAGACAGCAATGATGCGTAATATTTCAGTGCTAAAAGCGGTGGTTGCATCGGTAGAGAGGCGGCCTGCAGTCCTAATGGACCCAGGGTCGAATCCCGGCTGGGACAGGGAACAATTTAAGGGTTTGAATTTCCTAAAAGCAGACTTTCCTGATCTACCAGATGACCCGCCGACATGTAAAAGTACCCCCACTAATATCAATTCACCAGTCCTGTATTAGACAGCCCTACCATGTATTCAATATGGACGGTGGGTGTTAGCGCCGAAGTGGTGACATGTGGAGGTGTAGGAGGACTACTGGGCCTTGGGATAGGTCACTGCCCCCGAGAAATAGGCCCTGAAGCCTTTGCCCAGAGTCGGAGACGTAAAAAAAATATATATACATATATATATATATATATATATATATATATACATATATATATATATATATATATATATATATATAATTCTTCATTCCACCGCCCCACCTCACCCTGGTTACTATTAACCGCCATTGTACCCATGCCAGGGTAGAGAACAGAAACCAGAAAAAAAAAAAAAAACAGCAGTGAGGTATATGGAACTATTAACATAACATCCAGTGAAATGGGATAGATTTCCATCCACTTGGAGAAAAGCTCCATGAATGTTTCTATGACTAAAAAAGAAAGAAAGAAAAAAAAAAGAATCAGTGTATCATAAGGATTACTTTATACCAGGCAGTAACGCCGACGGTACAGCCTGCAGTGGGGTGTGAGTTGGACGTTAGAAGAGAGAGAGAGAGAGAGAGAGAGAGAGAGAGAGAGAGAGAGAGAGAGAGAGAGAGAGATCCGTGGACATTGTGATCAAAGCGGAAAGATGTAAAATACACAGACAGAAAACAATTTGTGTGCGTATGTGCGTGCGTGTATGCATGACTGTTGCTGAGAGGTATGTTTCAGTACAATGATGGTTATTCTGTAGCGGAGCCCTGAAGTGATGCCTTGGTCAGAAACAATCTCGTTTACCAGTTTCTGCACATCTATGTTTTAATGTTTTATTTGAGCAACCGCTGTCATCTTAAAATCAGTTTTCCGTCGTTGTCTAACGAATTCCCAGTAGATCAATGCAGAGTCAGACAAAGCCTCTGCTTCCTTTCCATAGCACCTCCTTTGGACTAGCACGATATTCTTCCATTAATCTCCTTTTGTGACTCGGTATTAAAGAAGAGCAATTGCCAGGTAAAAATAAAGGAACAGTGTTATAACGTGCTGTACATGATACGCCTGCAGCAGGGAATTCAGTGAAACATTTCGCATCTAAGAGGTGATTGGATTTTTTTTTTTTTTTTTTTTTTATATATAAAGTGGTCTCCTTATTCTTAAATGTTCTGGAACACAGAAGTCTGATCTCTGGTCCTTGACCTCATTACGGTTGCTTTTCATCATCATCATCATCATAATCTCGACCTCTTTTCCCCACTTTAGGATTGGGTGAGGTAGGATACAGAAAGTAAGAGAAACGAAAATTGATATGATAAAGGGAGCAACAGTTAACAGCATGCCCAGTGAGATGGGTCGCACACTTACTCACTTATTCAAGTCTTTAGAATCCTCCTTCCACATCACAGGCATTACCTTTCAGCCATTTTTGAATCCTTTTATTTATACACGTGTTTCGTATTTCTGGTCAGTATTGTAAATAATGAATGGGCAGTGTAGCAGAAATCCCGTGGAAATCTCAACCTATTTTTTTTTTTTATCGTATCTCTCCATAGCATGCTAGTACATTACATCTTTTAGGTAGCCTACTTATAATCAGTTATTGACTAGGAAGTAAGAGTGTCCAAAGGGAAATTGTTGTCTTTAGAAACTATAATAAAAAATCATATTGATGATCTCCTCAGACCTCTCCTTCCTTCTTTCTCGTCTCTTACTTCCAAGTCTTCTCCCTCCTGCTTCTCTTTCCTCCTACTAATTTCCCCTCCCCGTCCCTCTCTTCTGTTAGTGCCACCCTCTCTTATCTTCTTTCCTCTCTCACCCCCCTTTCTATCTGTTTCTTTTCTTTCTCACATCCCTCTCTACTTCCCTTCCGTTATCCACCCATCCTTCACTCTTCTTGCGCCCCCTTTCCCCTCTCCCTTCTCTCTCTCTCTCTCTCTCTCTCTCTCTCTCTCTCTCTCTCTCTCTCTCATATCAGCACAATACTACCAAGGTCTGGATGTTTTCGTACTTGTAAGTGGCACTCAGGTATTTCGCACCATGTGCTTGTATCTCAGCTGTTTGTATCACCCAGATCTCCTACCTCTTCAGTAATTATCATCACACTCTCTGCTTCTTCTTTGACTGATATGAACACCAGATAAGATGGTGGTCAAGTGGTTAGCAAAGTGGTCTGTTGTCTGAAAGTAAGCGTCTTGGATCTGTGTGTGTTGCAGGGAGTAATTTGGCTGTTTTAACTGCATGACAATGGAATCTACTGATCTTGCACTAGATCCACCAGTATGTCATTAAGACACAGTCGTCCATTATAGCGGTTTCAAATGAGACAGCCATGCATTGCATTTGTTCACTAAGGAAAGAGGGTATTAACGCCAAGATAATGGCATGTGGAAATGAGTGGCAAATAGGAAAATTGTCGGGCTTTAAGGAACAAATTATTAATTCTAAGCCAAGAGTCAAACATATAAAAAAAATGCTATTGTTTCTAGTCTTCAAAAGAAAAAAAATATGTGTTACTGCATGTCATTTCCACTTTATGCTGTTACACAGCGGCACCTCCTGACCTCTTCACATCACCACCATTTTTTTTTTTTTTTTTTTTTTGTCGACGCCAGCATCGGAAGTCATGTCCTTGGCCATTGCCTTACTTCTGAAGAAATCGTCATAATTTCTTCTTATTTTCCTCTGTTACTTCACAATTTTCCTTGAGTTGTTCTACCACCACCACCGCTACCACCACCACATCTTATGCGAATTATTTCCTATCGACTCTAGCATTATAATTAGTCCATCTTAACTTGCTGGGGCTTTCATAGTTTTGAAGCTTATTTCCTGTAGCTCAGCGTCAGATGAATATAGTGTTAGAGCTTCGTAGCCAACATATTTATATATATGTAACTTTTTAATCTTGTACTAGCTGAGTCTTGAGTTTTGGTTGAAGTTATTTTGGTTACTGAAGAGCAGGAGGAGTTAAAGATGAATACAGGGAGTTGATCTTGATTTATTATTTTCAGTGAAAGTCTAAGTTGAGTAGCGTATGTATTATACAGGGACTTAATATACTAAGTCTAGTTGGACCCCTCTTCTTATTCGCTCTCTCCACTACCTGCCGGTTCTATGGCCAGTCTCCTTCTGAGCTCAGATTCCTACATTCTCGTTTAGCAGGGGGCCATGTCACGTGTACTATACTGTTGTTGAAATGTTCTAGAAGCCTCTGTGTGTGTGCATGTGTGTATGTGTGTGTATGGTCACGAGGCGCTGTTTGTGCTGGTGAGAGGCATTCTAGAGAGAGAGGTGGTAACGTCATTTCCTTTTGGCCCCTAGGTTTGACATTGACCTAACCTCTAGACTATATATATGTATGTTGCTAGCTATTATGTATTAAGATATTTTAGAGTCCTGACAATAGTACTGTGACTTTGTACCTTTCTTACAGCACTTCTTCGTAACTAACAGTTCATGAATGTGTAAATCCTTTCTTGCAGCTCAGATTATCAGGATAAACTAATGATCGTTTTAGGCCAGTTTAAAGTGGACAGAGTATAGATTTAACGCATTTGGTTACTGCCACTGAAAATATTTCAAACAATTAGCGTCCTATTTCCACTGTTTCATTTCTCGACCTGTAAAATAACTCTCATCACACCCCTAGTTTCCTCTCATTTCATCCTCAGGCCAATCAAGATTAATGTATTTACCAATTACTTGCAGCAGTAAAATATCCTTAACCATATCTCTGTTCTCTGCATTAGTCTCTTACACGACCTTGTTGGTTAGCCGTCATCAGCACAATTAGTTTCTCTGGCCTCTTTCTCTCTCTCTTTCTCTCTGGGGGGCGCGGTAGCACAGTGGTAGCGCGCTGAGCTTGTGATAGGGAGGTCACAAGTTCGAGCCTCGCCCGGGCTACCGTTGCCGGTGTCCTATGCACGGAGTGACTTATGCTGAAAGTCACCGTTCCGCTCGGTGCCCATGCGTCAAGTAGCCGTTTAGCTTCGATTTTGAAAGTACCCGCATATTATCTCAAATTTTGTGCCATTTATCAACAACATTGTATGAAATACATGTGTCAGGAAGATAGCTGGATGTCTTATCGACCTGTAGTTAACTATAGGTCGATATATTTTTATATATAAATAAAGATATATATGTATGTTACAAGCAGTTTGTGAAATTAGTCATTTCATGAATTAAAATTAGTTTAGTTTAGGTTTATTTAGGTTAGGTTGATCTAGGATAAGGTTAGGTTAAGGTTAGGTTAGGTTTGGTTAGGTTAGGTTAATTTAGGCTTAGTAGAGAAGAGAACGGTAACTTCCAGCATGAAGTCACTCCGTGCATATGACACCGGGAGGGGTAGCTTCCTCCTGTAACCCCAGCGGGGGTATATGGCCTTAGTTGCCTAGTTCGGGGAATTCATTTCTCCATTTCTCTCTCTCTCTCTCTCTCTCTCTCTCTCTCTCTCTCTCTCTCTTTATCTGCCAGCACCATAGTGGTTTATGTTTTTTTTTTTTTTTTTTTCTTGCCAATGCTTTTGGCAATGTAATATTTGGAGTAATATCACTCTGTTGTTTGCATCTCCCGGCTTCACCCCTCCTCCCCACCACCACCATCACATCCTCTGTCGGCTTCTCTTGTCGATACCAGAACCTGGTTTCATGGATTTGGTCATTGCTTTTGGCACTGAAATATTACGCACCATTGCTGTCTTCCCTTCTTTGTTGCAGTTCCGCTGCTTGACCTCCAGAATAACTTCCAATACATCATTTGTTTTCTTTCCTCTCGTTTTCGTTACCAAATGAATATGTTGTAATGAGTTAGTAAAACAAATATGTATAAAGATGTTATCACATTCAAAGGTTTCACGTCTTAAAGTCCGATAACGTGCTATTCCCACTTCCTACCTTCAGACGACTAAATCTAGTGTCAGAGCCTTTTCGAACTAGGTGGGGTAGACATAACTTTCAGTGACCTCTTCACTGTAAGACGACTCACCTTAGATGAATACAATCTTCTGGACGTTACAAGCATATATCAATAGAATAGGTCTCCTGATTCACGGAGTCAACTTATCTTCTTCGCCGTCACTGCCATTACCACAGAGTCCTTTTTTCACGACGTCCATCTCAAACATATCACAGTTTTCCATAGTGCTCGTAACCTGTCCCATTCTTAACCTCCCTTCTTGTATCTCCTCCACCATCTTTCACTTGACTCCCTCACCGCACATAATCTAATTTGCATTTCAGTCACTGCCATTACCGATCTGTCCCTTTTCCCCTTGGGACTAAGATACAAATAAATGTGTGTATGTGTGTGTGTGTGTGTGTGTGTGTGTGTGTGTGTGTGTGTGTGTGTGTGTGTGTGAATGAGTAAATTGGGAGTGTCCCCTCCTGTCTCGGCTACCACCCTTTCTTTGCGGGAAGTAGCCTAGGTGTATAGAAAGATAGATAGACCATTACCGAATAATTTGTCCCCTTCATTTTACCGTCACCATCCGCCATTCCAAAACCTTCCTTCTTCCTTTTGCCTCTTCCCTCTCATCATCTTCCATTCCACCTCTTAACCACAGATTCATCACTATTACAGTCACCGCCATTACCACACCATTTGACCTCTTCCCTCTACCACCAATCTTCCAATTCAGGTCGTATGTTGTACTAACTCCAGAACTCAAAACTCCACTTCACGCATCTGTCTTCCTGAGCTGAAACCATCTTACATCCTGAGCAACTTCCACATGGCTACAGTCCTGAAAAAATGTGTCTGTATTGTTGTCCAGCCACTGCTCCTAAACGCGCAGACCGATTTTGATGAAACACTGCAGGAACACTCACTAGGTTCCCAGACTATGCATATACTTAGTTCTGAGCTCCGACAAATAATGTATTTGCGAACTATTACGACTGGTTCTTTCATATATTCTAGTTATATCCCTCAAAAGTTACCTGTTTGTTTGCTTGTCCACAAAATATATGTATATAAAAAGTGAATGATTCATTTCAGTTACGTTTTGTGGATACGTGGGTCACGGGCCATGGGAATATTGGTGGTGATACGATCTCAAGTTCCAGTTCTGGATTTGTTTGTTTGTTTGTTTGTCCATATCTCTAAACGTTATTGATGAATTTCATTGAAAATCTGTGGATGTGTAGGTCATGGGCCAGTGAAGAGATAATTCAGTATTGATGGTGATGTGAGTTATATGAAGCATTGGCTGATGGATGAGCACTCCGAATGCTGCTTTTTTGCATTTTTGTAACGGTACCAATGAAGTCAGTTCTACTTTCTTCGAACCTTACCAAATAATAGATTATTAATACGTAATGAGTGCATTAATAAACAATGACGGACCAAACCAGCATAGGCCGCTGTAGGTGGCCATTACATGAGAGCTTCTAAACAAGATTTTTGAGATGTATTAATTAACCAGAGTTCATGGAGGAAATGGAGAACCACGATTATTTTTTTTTTTTTAATCAGTGAAAGACACGAAAGAAAATTAAATTTGAATCTCTCTCTCTCTCTCTCTCTCTCTCTCTCTCTCTCTCTCTCTCTCTCTCTTTCGTTTTACACACACACACAAACACACACACACACACACACACACACACACACACACACACACACACACATATATATATATATACAATTCGTAAAAACATTTTTTTAACATACATTACGCATCATCCAGGGAATAAAACACATTTTTAGTGGGTTACTACCTGACTGCCTGAAAACAAGAGTACAGTATATGGCATATAATTTGTGGTATATATTTACCGTTCTGGTTTTCAGGTACCAGTGGAGCAAGCAGCCTGTGTTTGGAGGTTTGGAGGACGCAGGCAAAGACTATTTAAAAAACACACACACACACACACACACAAACACACATGCACAACACACACACACACACACACACACACACAAAGGTTTTACTCCTGTATATATATTTTTTTGATCAACTCACGAGCTTTTTATTTTTTTCGATAAATGATCTCATGTTTTTTTTCATACCACATACATACCGTATACATACACGTTCTGTTATCAGAGTGTACAGACGAGTTTACATTATACGAAGTTTCATGAATAAATATTGATTATTACTGTTTTTTCTTCCAGGCCGGATGAATAATATCTGGGTATGCCTGTGGTGTTACTAAAAGAGACTCGTGTCCATCCAGTGTCAAGGGCACTATAGTACTGTATACTGTGCGCCAGCCAGCTTGTCTGTTGAACCCTGTCAGCTACCATCTGAGACTTACGGAAGGTCAATGTGAAATTCTTAAAAAATATGAACGTACCGTGTGACATAGGTCACCAGTTTATAAACAAAAAGAATGCTTTAACCAGGTAAAAGCGACTGTTAGAAGGTGTTAATTTAATGACAAGCAGGATAGCACAAAGTATAGAAACACGGAAGGAAATTGCAGATAGATAAATTCACATATTTAAATTCAGTAGATAATTAAGTAACATGTGAATATGCATATAAACATTAATGGAAAATTAATTCTGTGAACAGTATGTAAGTTCAGTGTAAGTGTGTATGTTCTAATACATAGTAGACTGGTAATAATATATATATATATATATATATATATATATATATATATATATATATATATATATATATATATATATCTCCATCCATTATCCAATCCTACATTGCCCCATGAGGAGCGTAGGAGCCCTGGGCTAGGCAGTTGGTCCCGACATTTAGGATGATATATATATATATATATATATATATATACTGTATATATATATATATATATATATATATATATATATATATATATATATATATATATATATATATATATATATACTGTAGATAATTTGCAAACTGCGACGGATGTACTTAGTAAGTTGATAATAGCAGTTTCACGTTAATATTGAATATAGAACGAATACAGTACCAAGTGAATTGTTTCTGTTACCAGTAACAGGACCGTTACAGCGTCTACCTGTGAGAAGTGGATTCTACCTAATGTGGTACATGTCAGTGTAAGTGGTAGTCCATCTATTGCCAGACGCCTTAATCCCGTAAGGGGTGGCCACAAACAAATCACCTCCATGTTGCCCTGTCCCCCGTCATTTCACTGTCCCGCTCCCAGCTCACACCCCCCTTTCTTAGGCTATATACCTCTCCACTCCAAACTTCCATCTCATCCTTGGCCTCCCTTTCCCTCTCCCTCCATCCACCTCACTCACATCCACTCTCCTCGTCAGTGTCTCGCTCTCCATCCTCTCTATATGGCCAAAACACCTCGGTATATTCCTCCTAACGCTTTCTATCACATCCACATCCACGCAACAACACTTCTTCACTTCCTCATTTGTCAGTCTGTCTCTCTATGTGACACCACATGCTCCTCTCAAGTAACTCATTTCCACTGCTTTCACTCTTGACTTGTGTCCCTCCAACTAGGTCCAAGCTTCACTTCCATACGCTAGAGTTGGTATCACAGTTCTGTCATGAGCGGCTTTTTTACTTCCATGCTCACTTCCCTGTTTCTTATCAATGCTTTCAAAGAACCAGCAACCTTTATTCCTTGTTGTATCCTTTGAAGCACTTCACCCTCTAAACTTCCATCCTTACTCATCACACTACCCAAGTACTTAAACGCACCATATATAATTAAAAAGTACGACTATAATCACATAACCAATAAATTGTTACGCAGAGTAGAGTGACTGGTTATTATTGCCTTAAAAAAACTGAACAGAGCAGCCAAGCCTAGGGCCTAAGCGCTCTTGATGGGGCAATAAAAGAATGATCTAGTAAACAGAAGAGATTCCTATCTGTTCAAAAAGTGACAATGGTAAATACCGCAGGTTTTTTTTTTTTTTTTTCATAAATAAGAGTAGTTTTATTGTTCCATCAACTATTAATAAGTTTGTCGGAGAAATGCACACTTTTTGAAAGATAAATCCTTGACTTTCAATTTCCCATCAGTCTTGATCCCACAAAAGTCAATCAGGGAAAAATTTGGAGCTAGAAAGTTGCGAAACGAGATAAAGCGTCCTAGTGAAAGTACTATATATTGGAATATTTGATATTGTCCACGTACAAATATTTACCAAATATCCAATAAAGTGACTGTAGAACTTTTAATATAATCGTAATACAAATTCATATGCTCAAGTGCCAGTACTTGTCATATACGGTATCCAAGTGAATCTACTCCCTTATACGAGTAGCATTCATCTGCCTTTCATTTGCCTTTTTGCTCCTTTACTCTTATCTCAGTTTCCGCTCATGTAACCTATTACCGGTATATATATATATATATATATATATATATATATATATATATATATATATATATATATATATATATATATATATGACGAAGAGAGGAGAGTGTATGTGAGTGAGGTGGAGGGGGGAGGCCGTGGATGAGCTGGTGGGATGGGGTGCCGAGGTATATGAGAAAGGGGCGTGTGAGTTGGGAGCGGGGCAGTGAAATGGCGGGGGATAGGGCGACATGGAGGCGATTTGTTTGTGGCCACCCCGAACGGGATTGAGGCGTCTGGCAAAATATATATATATATATATATATATATATATATATATATAAATATATATATATATATATATATATATATATATATGTGTGTGTGTGTGTGTGTGTGTATCCCAATTGCTCTCATTTTTCTTAGATTTTTGTTATGAGATATTCAGTAAAAATATATCAAGTCAAGATTTCCTTCCATGCGCATTATATATGTTTCACATTTTTTTTTCTCATATTATTCCTTCCCTCCCCAAAAACATCCGTGTCCCTGTGGTTGTAACATGAGAGAGAGAGAGAGAGAGAGAGAGAGAGAGAGAGAGAGAGAGAGAGAGAGAATATTTCAACTTTATTTTTCTCCTAAGTCCACGTTATCACATAATTCTCAACTTTACTCTCATCCTTTACTAATTACATTCCTTCCTTTTCCTTCCTTTTACTTTCTAATTTAACTTTCCACCGGCGAAAGAAATTTTCCCTTGACTCAGAATTTGGTCGTTTCTTACTTCATTGCGCCTGCACCTGCTGTCCATAGCATTTCTTCGTGACTAGGATTACATTTTAGCGTATATTATATCTTCCATTAAGCATTCAAGATGGAAAGATGGTATTTTTCAGCAAAATCTGAGTAAAAGGGCCATACTTTATTCACACTAACGCTAGATGATTATACTCACCTTGAGATTGGCTCCTCGCCCAATATATACATGCTTGTGAGGTGGAATCAAGGTTCCGGGAGCTCACTGAGAATGATTGTGTGGTCCGTATCACTGAGCATATTTTCTTACTTTTTCTTTCCTTGATTCTTGGTCCTTTCTCACGTCTTCATCTTTATGATATTTAAGTCGAGAAAAGATGATAGTGATGGTGATGATGACATTTTTTCAGACTTTTTTAATCCCAGGAGTTCAAGAACGTTACCATTTACATATTCTGACTTTCATTAAGAGATTTACCACATCACCATTATCATTAGTCCCCAGCAGAACGAAGGCCTCTCACATCTTTCATTCTGAACTGCTGGCTATGAACCTGCTCCTTCCAGCGATAGCAAATTTTCTGATGTCGTCCCACCATCGTCTGTCTTCCTTTCTGTTCACCTCAAGTTGCCATATAGTTATCCTGGTTGACTATCAGTTGCTGGTTCTACAAATGATGTGACCTGCTCGCATGCACGTGTGTGTGTGTGTGTGTGTGTGTGTGTGTGTGTGTGTGTGTGTGTGTGTGTGTGTGTGTGTTGATTAAATCTCCTTTAGACGTCTTTTCATGTATCTAGAAATACTCGAATATCAATATCTCTACTTCTCTCTTCCTTCTATCCTCTCTTCCTTCCTCTCCTTTCACAGGTTTATACTACTCAATTCTTCCCTTCTTCTTCACTCCCCTCCATTTTACCCACATGTCACCGCTCTTTCTGTTCCATCCTTCTTTCCTCCCTTCCTTCCTTTCATCAGTTCCCTCCTTTCGTTGTTCCCTCCCTACAGCCTTCCTTAATTCCCTCCTTCATTCATTCATTTCTTTCCTCTGTACCTTCTCTTCTCCCTTCCTTTCTCATTTTCTTTGTTCATTCCTTCTTCCATTCCTTTATTTCTTCGTTCTTTCTTTCCTTTCCTTCGTTAGTTCCTTCCCCTGGCCTGTACTATACTCTCCTCCTGTGTTCTTTATTTCCTCCTGTTACTGTTATCTTATCTGTCTGTACAACACATATTACGTGCATGCAGGAATGCCGTTTTGTCCTTCCTTTGTCTTCTTTTCTTCCTTCCTCTGTGTCGTACCACACCATTTCATGCTCTACCCATCTTCCTCCATTCCGTGCTTCCTTCCTCCCCTTCCACCCCCTCCCCACCCACGCATCCACACCACTTGTTTTCTTCGTCCCTTCCTGTCTGCCCTTCCACACTTCTAAACTACTCCTTCTTTTTGCCTATTTGCAAAATACCCAGGTCATCCTGGTGTGCATTTTCGCCTTTTTGCTTCTTTGTTATTTCCTCATTTTTCTGTTCATCTCTCTTACTCTACCAGTGCCCTTCCCTCTTTTTCTCCTTCTTCCTCCTCCTCCACTCTTCACCTCCGTCCTTCTCCCTGATTTACCCTCTCTCCCTATCCCCTTACTCCATCTCATCTCCTCACCATCCTTCTTCAACTCTTTCCTACAGCCCTTAGCTCCATCTTTACAGCGCTACTTCGTTCCTCCTCCGTTCTGCATCACTTTCTTTCTTTCTCTTGCTGTTCCCCGTTTCCTTCATCTTTATTCTCCATCCCCCAACTACACCTCCACCTCCACCATGGCTTTCCTCCATCCCATCATCCGCGTTTGCTCCATTTTCTCTCCACCATCCTTACTTCACTTTCCTCCTCCTCCACCCTGAGTCCCCTCTTAATCAACCATTTTCTTCCAACAACCCTTACTCTAACAGTAGCCTTTTCCCTATCATATGTCACTCAATTTCATCTTCATCCTACCCACTGCGACAGTACCCTACCACAGACCTGCTTCACCTTTAAGCCCCACCATTTCTTTTTTCAGTCGCCATTGTTTCCTAATTTCCTTCTCCATCCCCTTTCTTCACCTTTACCATTCACCCTTTCTTTCTTTCCTTTCTTCCTCACAGCTTCCCTCCACCTGTGTCCCAACTCTTCCTTCCAGCCTTACTCCACCCTCTGCCCTCCGCCCTTAAGTTATCTGATGAATCTTTGTCTCCACTACGTCACCCCAGCTTCTCCACCAACCCACCTTTTCCACTAGTACCTTCCTCCACCAGTATCCTTTCCACTAGCTCTACCCTCCACCAATGCTTTCGTCGGCCAATGCCCTCATTCACCACCCCACCTCCAGTGCTTCCCTCCACCAATACTTTCCTCCACCCAACCTACTATTTCAGTACTTTCATCCACTCACCTCCACCAATACTTCTTCCGCCCTTTTTTCCCCATTAATGCCTTCCTCCTCCACCACTGCCCTCCACCACAACCTTGTAACTGGCAGAGATTCTGTGGCTTTTTCTTATTGAATTTGGTGTCGCTAAGCTGGGTTGAAGTCGTAGGGTCCTGGCTGTTATTTTTTCAGAAAAACACAGTTTAGAGCGGTGTAACGGGACGCATTTTTGATACACGAAAATTTATTATTAGACAACGTAGAGGGGTGAGAAAACCTGATCTAACTGGAAAAAACAATGTGGAGTAGTGATGGGTTTTTAAGAACAGTTCCTTCCTTCTTTGAGGACCTTTGCCTTGCAATGATCAAGAAACTTGCGAATCTCAGTGACCAGTGAAATCATTTTGATTAGAAGCATTTATGTATGTGTGAACTGTTTCAGCTGGCAAGTCGGTTTCCTGTTTCCAGATGATGTGTTGCCAGTAAAACCCAGTGTACCATACAGGGTTTATCATCACCTTGTTCTACTTGGGCCATTCCGGTTAATGCCAGGCGATTTTACCCAAGTGAGAGTGAATGTAACATACTGAGTGTATTAATTCTGTTACTATTAACCTGTCATGATCAGAATAACTCATATACTTAATCCTTCCTAACATCGGACGATTTAATTCAAATGAAATAAGTCACTGGAGCTTGAGAGTATTGCGTGACCTAACAAGATAATGTTAGAGGAAAGAGGGGACGTCGCTGAGTAGGGTAATAAATTCCTGAACGTCAAGGTTACCTTCAAAAAGGTGCGGCGGACAACAGATACGAAGATGAACATAAAAAAAAAAAAAAAAAAGCTTTTATTCCAGTTACCGAGATATTAATCGCATTATTCTGATGATGTTTTGTGCTGGCTTACTCGTGTAACCTCCTGGCAATCTTATTCAGTTTGGGGGAGACCTCTTGTATCAAGAGGGTAACATGGCTGCATCTACCTCCACCAATTCCAAAAGTCTTTCCCATGCTATATAAAATCGTACGGCGATACCACGATTTCGATACCATGATTCATAGTAAATGCCCTGATAGTGAAGTCATTAAAAAAAGAATGTTTAATAATTCGAATGCCGCCGGTCAGAAAACTGTTTAACTTTATCCCTGACGGTCGCCTCTTTGAAACAACACCTGTACCATTATGAAACCGCACGTTGAAATATATATTTTTAAAAATCTGAATATTCAAGTCAGTTCAGATTCAGAGTACAAACTCTTGCTTTTAAGTGCTTTATGTAAACCTTTGTGCCTCTTGTTTAACCGTTCTTTGGTGTAGCAGCCATCGCTTTAATTTCTATGCAAGACACAAGTGTGTTTTTGTGTGCGTTGCAAACGTCAACCCATTGATGGTCAACCAACAAATCCTACTTAAACTCAAAACAAACCTTTCCTTTCAGTTACAAAGCATTTTGAGAAATGCCAAGAACCATTCCGTACAGAGAAAAGTAACTCATTAAAACTCCCTAAATGAAGTTATGTACCCAAATCAACTTATATGTTCGAATAAAGACAGTTATGTATCATTAGCTATATTAATTTCAGGTCATTTTCCTCTTTGTAATGCATCATTGTAGGTACTGAGTTTTCCAAATGTCTGAAAGTCATTACTAGAAAAAGTATGATCATGAATTAATGCGTTCTCACGAAGAGCTGTCCAGTTCTGTAGCTCTTTCTCATATGTTCAGATATTCTTATTCGGAATGAACGGTTTGCACATCCAAATTACCTATCCAGACAAATAAGGCAAAATTTTCTTGTCCTCCAGTACGATCACGACTTGTATATTTTATTTTTGTTCTCGCCAGGTAAGCTGTGCTAAGTGGATGGATTTCTCACAAAGGAGTTAGATGTCTCATTAACCCATTAATGTCATTTTTTAAATGAAATTTCATGAAAAACAATGACACTTTATTGCAAAAACTATATTATAATGTAATAAGAAGTCTGTTGCAACGATATTTTTATATTTGAGGCTATTTTAAATGTTGGTACTTTTTTTAACGACCATGGACACGTGGATGGCCGACATGACCCAATTCCACTATACTGCTGTCTTTTCATAACATAAATTCTTTCAACCTTTTAACCGTTTTTATTATTTCAGTCTAATGAAATAAAGTTATATGACATGAGTAACACTGAAAATGAAAGGTTCCTTTTGATTTTGGGCTTAGAGTTAAATGTTTCTCTTGATGTGATTCGGTTCATTTATCTATTTTGTATGCCATTGTCGTTCACTGTCGCCCATATGGAGACCAGCGTTGCATTTGGTGCACTACTTACTCACTCTCTTCTTGCACAGTTCACATTAACCATGTTTCCGATGTTCATTTCTTTCAAGTTTGTGTCCCGTATGACCAAGTCTGATGACTTGCAGTACTCTTCCTTGCATCTTCTTGGGATGTCTTGCGAGCTTTGGTGTAGGTGATGAATCCTTTAAGTAATATGCTGCAAGAGGATGCTTGAAGTACAGTGGTGGTGCATGTGTTCCTGAAATTATGGTACTTAGTATCCAGTTGCGATGGTTTGGGCATATGGAGAGAATGGATAATGAGCGATTGGTGAAAAAGATAACTAGATCTGATGTGAGAGGTGTAAGGCTGAGAGGAAGACCACGAATAGGATGGATGGACAGTGTGAAGAGAGCGCTGGATGCGAGAAGGATGTCTGTTGAGCAAGGAAGAGTGGCTGTGCGTGACAGAAATAAATGGAGAGAAATTGTGAATGAATAAATGATGACGCAGCCCTGAGGGGATATTTTCCCTCTTTTGGTCTGATCAGCTAGTCAGGTCAGGTGCGGGTAAGGGGATGGGTCTGTTATGATGTGGCAGGGGTAAACCAGTTCTGCTGTCGGGCCCCGCTGCGGATGTCACTGATTGCATTGCGCAGTTGACCCTTGTGCGGTGTGGTGTGGTGAAGATCTGTCCGTTCTCCCCTTTGGGGCTAAGATGCGAATGAATGTGTTTGAATGGATGAGTAAATGGGGAGTGTGTCGTCCTGTCTCGGCTACCTCCCTTTCCTTGGGGGAAGCAGACTAGGTATATAGATAGATAGTATCCAGGCATCCACCACCGCGATATCAATGAAATTCGTGAAAAGACTGAAGTACCATTTCTTTCCTCTCACACCAATGCTGTATTTCAGAATCAACAAGTCGAGACGGCCTACTCCCCCCATAAACTTTTTATACAGTATTCGCTGATCAGATCTGGCTCTGGGATATGTATAAACTTTTCTTTGCTGCACCAATGTTTGGCAGAGCCAAGTGGTGTGATATGCTGATGATTACTTCCAAATGAGACAAGGCTGTTGCCGTGCCACTTTACAAACGAGATTTCATTTCTTTCATCAGATCTGCAGTCATATACTGAGTGTTCTCTGACGTTCTTGTCTGCGTCGCTCTATAATGGACATTTAGCGGTTCGTGATGCACTATTCTTCCAAGTCAGAGTCAGCAACTTGTAGCTTGTAAAGAAGTCCATGTAGATTTCATGGTATTCTCGATGACTCAGGTGCTCAGTCTTACTAAGAACAGCCTTGCCACCGAGAGTATCTTGAAATTTACTGCCAGGTTTCCTCTTTCCCTTGCCTTGGTAATGATCCATTTGGTAGCTGCATCCTGTTCCACTGCGGCACATCAGCCACTGTTTGAATCCAAATCGTATGGATTTGCCTCGCATGAACTGCTTCATTCCATGTTTTCCATAATACCTTACAATTTGCTCATCATATGTAGAAAATACTCCATACGTCATAATATTCTCATTCATATAATCCATCAGGAGTCTAATTTTGAATGCCCTGTCCTCTTTGTTCTGTGAAGCATTTCCATTGTTTGCAATATGAAGAAATCGCTTGATCTCTGTGTAGCCTACATATTTCTTGGCAAAGCATCCTTCACGATCTTTATATCAAGATCTTCATTTGAGTTCCAGTAATGGCATTCACTTGTTGGTTTGTGATAATCAAACAGTATTAAAAATGCAATGATATTTTTGAGGCAGTCTGTTGTTAGGTTGAGGCCATGCTTATCATTTGTGATGCATAAAGTTCAGACTGCTTTGTTATTATTTCCAGCAACTCTTCTGAGAAGAATAACTCAAAGAGCACTGTGTTACTAATCCCCTTCAATTGTGAAATCATTTAATCTTGTTTCTTTTCTGCTCCATTTGCTCTTTGTTTTAGCTTTTTTATTTTTTATGTGAGGAAGAAGGAACCAAAGGCCATGAGCCTGCAAAACTGTTTCTTCCAAGAGAAAAACAAAATACAAGAGAGAGCCAAATTCAAGATCCATTCATTTCGAGATGCCTGGACACACTGCGTTTGAAAGACTGGAGATCATAGGAAGCAGGAAATACAGACAGAGGGAGACAGTTCCAGAGTTGACTTGTTGCATAAATGAAGGACTGGGAGTAACGGTTAACTCTTGCATTAGAGAGTTGGACAGAAAAGGGGTGAGAGTTTCCTGCTAGACGGGTGCTACGCGCCCGTCATAGAAGTGGAGGAATGCATGCAGACAATTCAGAGGAACAGTGACCATTGACGTAGCGATAGAAAAGAGATAAAGATGCAACAGTGCGGCGAAGAGACAGAGGTTGAAGGGAGTCAGTAAGAGGGGGAGAGTTAATGAGACGAAAAGCTGATGATACTGTGGCTCATTTTTCTTCCAAGGAGCATTCTGAGATCTTGACTTTTTTTTTTTTTTCTTTTAGGTGGCCCATGTGACTGTTGTTCATCGCTTGATGGTGCCTCATTTGTGTTTTCTTCTTACTGATGCAATCAGCTGTACCACCAACATCTGGTGGAAAGAGCATAGGATCCCTGAAATCGTCATCTATGATATCATCATTGACATCTTCATCAGTCAGCTCATCAGCATTTGGAGGAGCTTGAGTACTGTCAGTTCTGTCCACTCTTTCAGGTACAGGGTGTTCTTCAACATGACTGATTGCACTTCGTAAGGAGAAAATAAAAATGTAAAACTATGTGGTGCTTCCACTTTGGCTTGAAAAAAGAAAATATACAGAAAATCAAAACTTATTGCAATAAAAAATTTTTTGAACGTGATGTTACTGCATAAAAATAAGTATTCATGTCAAGTAAATCAATTTTCTCTCATAGCTCCAGGAAAGAAAACAGAGGATTTGGCACTAAGATGCCCATGGTCCTTTTTTTTTTTTTTTTTTTTTTAGGACTAACATTTGTTAAAAGCTTTGTAGCCTTAATTTAGATATATGGTAACTCTTAATTCTTGTAATAGGTGAGTCTTGAGTTTTTATTGTTATTTTGATAATTGAAGAGCAGGAGGAGTTAAAGATGAATACAGGGAGTTCATCTTGATTTATTATCTTCAGAGAAAGTCTTAAGTTGAGCAGCGTATAATAGAGACAATATACTTAGTAAGTCTAGTTGGACCCCTCTTCTTAACCTCCTTCTCCCTACTGCCTTCCGTTTCTATGGTCTGTCTCCTTCTGACCTGAAAATCTTACATTCTCATTTTAGCAGGGGTTGTGTCACGTGGAATAAACTGATGTGAAGTTTCTAGAAGCCTGTGTGTGAGTATGTGTGTATGTGTGTGTATGGTCACGATGCGGTGTTCGTGTGCCTATCTCGCTGACACACTACCTATCTCATTCCCTGACTTGCTGCTTCCGGTGTATTGTCAACATTCCTTCACTTAGAGCTGCAAGCTCATATCCCATTCCCAGGCTTGCCTGGTGCTCTGTTTATCTATGTATCTATCTATTTATCATGTTTTCTATAATGAATTGAATTTATAATATGGAGTCCTGACATCGCTCGGTCACGCCGCTGGAGGTCCTCTGACAGCAGTCATCATTGACATATGCTAATCTATTAGCACATAATATTGATTATAATATTGTATAAATATAATATTCATGTTAATATTGTAATGGTTCAGTAATATTATATGTTAAACAAGTTGTATACATAATTGAACAAATACAATATGATTAAATTGGTTATTGTATGACATTTTGTAAGATGTGTATGTATAACAGACATACGCATATAATTGTGCAATTGTAATACTGCTAGGTTATTACATTACATATTGAGTTATCTCTTTAGTAATGGCTAATATTTCACCTAACTTGTGTGATGATTCTGGTAATACAGAATTGTGGTAAAATTGTATGACTTGTTACATAATATTGTAGTAACATTGTAGTAATAATTGTAACATTGTATGACTTGTTACATAATATTGTAGTAACATTGTAGTAATAATTGTAACATTGTATGACTTGCTACATAATATTGTAGTAATATTGTAGTAATAATTGTAACGTTGTATGAATTGTTACATAATATTGCAGTAATGCATAATTGTGTTGGACTTATAATTGTAGTTACATTTTGTTAATGCAACTGTTACATAATTGTGTTGGCCTTATAATTGTAGTTACATTTTGTTAATGCAACTGTTACATAATTGTGATGGCCTTATAACTGTAGTTACATTTTGTTAATGCAACTGTAACATGTTTGTGTTGGCCTTATAATTGTAGTTACATTTTGTTAATGCAACTGTTACATATTTGTGTTGGCCTTATAATTGTAAAGTTACTTAAAAGTTATATCTTGTTAATGCAACTGTTACATAATTGTTACATATTGTTTGTAGTTACATATTTGTAGCAAGTGTAACATAATGCAATCGTTTGTTGTTACATAATTGTTACATATTGTTTGTAGTTACATAATTGTAGCAAGTGTAACATAATGCGATCGTTTGTCGTTACATAATAATAATAATTGCAGTCCTGACATCGCTAATCCGGTCATGCTGCGGTCGATGATAGTGATGATGTGCCATGCCACTAGCTTGTGGAGACAACAATTTGTTTTTATGTTTGTAGTTTATTTGGTATTTTGGCATTTGTAGTAACACTTACGCTTATTTTCATTTGTTTGTTATGTGATCTTACTCTATTTCTTTTTCTTTCTTTTTTTTTGTATGTAGTTTGTTTTTCTTCGTTTGTCTACGCTTTTTCGGTGTTGTTCGAGGTTGCATAATTGCTGGCTAATTCCCTTGGGACCCTTTTTAAAGGTTTAGTTTATATTGCACAAATATTACTGATAATGATATTATATAGCCCCATATATTGTTATTTTATATAAAAAAAAATATATATATATACACTATATACAGTATTAGCTATATACACTATATACGGTATTAACTATATACACTGACTTGGTGTTCACCTGTACCTACCGTGGGCAATATATGTGTCAGCACTGTGTGGAAATCTTTGTCTTCACGATTGTGTGGAAGATGTTGTTCATTCATGCTAACGTCATTTGTGTTGGCCATTTGTTTTTTATTTTCTTGGTTTTCCTTGTAACTTAATATCTCTGTTTCCACTAGGTAACTTTAATTAATAAATGTTTAATACAGTCCTTTTGATCGCTCACTGAGCAGCTGTGATAGTATATTTTCTTTATTACTTTGTAGATGTAATAATGTATAGTATGAATGAAACACGTACCAGGTATTTTATGTAGGTATAAATGGTAACACTCGTTGATAGTAAATAAATGCTATAATAAATGAGTGAATATATACAGTGTAGAATATTTATTGTTGGTGCAAGTATTTAATGATTGAATTATGAAGATAACTGAATTAGGTATATGTATGTAAGTTGTAACTATACAGCACGTTTTATATGTTTGTGCAGAAGGTGTCTATCACTGTGTCTATCACTGTGTATTGTATAAATGAATAACTATGTAACTCACTAATTTTTACCGTGGTGGGAAAGGTGTGAGTGGTGTTGCACGTGGTGATAGCGTTGTCCTTCATGGGTTGATTGACGTGTTGTGGGGTGTCAGACACAAGTTGATAGGCGTGGCGTCGTGTCAGCAAACACGAATGGTGACGTCGACTTCCCACACTGGTAGCTGTGGTGAGTAATTGAGTAGCGATGAGTAACTTCAGTGAAGATGAGTGAGTGAGATGAGTTGTGAATATGGACTTGGTTTTTGCTTCGTCGTCTTGACCTCGCACTCCTGCGTCAGCGGTGGAGGTTGGGTGGAGGTAGGAGATGGATGGAGAGAAGGGTGGTGGTCTGGTTTATGTTGCCATGTTCTTACTTTTCGTTTGCTTGTTTTGTTTTTCTTTCTCAATTTATTCTCGGTCCTTTTTTCTTGTGATTTACTTGTTGTGGGGTGAAGAATGTCGCTACTTGTAGGTGCGTGTAGAAGATTATAGAGATGTCTTGTAGACTTGTTATTTGTAGTTAATCATAGAGCTTGTTGATCCTCACTCGTAACTCGTCGTTGCTACTGTATGCTCGTAGACTTGTAGACTCATAGGCACGTAGACTCGTAGGCTCGTAGACTCGTAGGCTCGTAGGCTCATAGACTCGTAGGCTCGTAGGTTCGTAGACTCGTAGGCTCGTAGGCTCGTAGGCTAGTAGACTCGTAGGCTCGTAGACTGCTACCATTTAATGTTAAAATCTTTGTAGCCTTGATTTAGATATATGGTAACTTTAATTCTTGTAATAGGTGAGTCTTCAGTTTTATTGTTATTTTGATAATTGAAGAGCAGGAGGAGTTAAAGATGAATACAGGAAGTTGATCTTGATTTATTATCTTCAGAGAAAGTCTTAAATTGAGCAGCATATAATACAGAGACAATATACTTAGTAAGTCTAGTTGGAACCCTTTTCTTAACGTCCTTCTCCATACTACTTTCCTTTTCTATGGTCTGTCTCCTTCTGACCTGAAAATCCTACATTCTCATTTTAGCAGGGGTTGTGTCACGTGGAATAAACTGATGTGAAGTTTCTAGAAGCCTGTGTGTGAGTATGTGTGTATGTGTGTGTATGGTCACGATGTGTTGTTTGTGTGCCTATCTCGCTGACACACTACCTATCTCATTCCCTGACTCGCTGCTTCCGATGTATTGTCAACATTCCTTCACTTAGAGTTGCAAGCTCATATCCCATTCCCAGGCTTGCCTGGTGCTCTGTCTATCTATCTACCTATCTATCTATCATGTTTTCTATAATTTATAAAATGGAGTCCTGACACATTTAAAATGACATAACTTACTTATGTGATTTCAATGAAATTTCATTGTATGGCGGTTAAAAACCATGAACGTTGAACAAAAACTTATGTAAGTTTCATTTCAATCAACGGTATATTTACACTAGAAATTCAATTCAAATTTGGGCAAATAAGAAAATTCCTTACGATCAAGATCCTTTGTGTTTACATATCTTGGTGACGGATCACGAATCTAAATTATTTCTTCTTCTGGAATATAAAAGATACATGAATTCATTGAATCAGTGGTTATTTATACAAAAATCGATGCAATTTTTCACAGAATGACAAAAAAATCAATGGTCCTGAAAAACGGATCATGGGCTATAATAGGTTTCTCTTCAGTATCATGCCTTTTCCTTTGATATATATATATATATATATATATATATATATATATATATATATATATATATATATATATATATATATAATACATCTTTTTTTATTATCAAACGATTTATCATGACTTTAACTTTAATTCTGCTTCCCGAGGAAGTTTCTGGTATCAGTATTACTTTGGGCTGCCTTTCCTTGGCCTTCAGTGGATTCCTACCATGATTATCTTACCGTTCGGTCGCCACAACTCTTGGTGTTTATAGTACGTCAATTAAATAAACGGTCATACAATTAAAACTGAGTGATGTAAGATGTCTGTAAGCCTCCAAATTTTAGCGGTCATGTATAGATCAGATGAAAGCAGATTGCATTCTACAGTACTAGTGTGGAAAGGCTAGAGGTATCCTATCATTATCACATGCATCAGATAGAGTCGTCAAAATTCGAGAGGTTTATCCACAGTTCCGAGCTCGGATATTTAAAAATACGACCGTAAGATTGACAAAATATCGATCTCTCGTAACTAAGAATTGTTCCCGCAGGAAGAACAAGAAACATGTGAAGGTCTACACTCTTTCTTCGTCGTCACTCCTGCAGAAATAAATAATTATGTAAAGAAAATTGTGGTAGACTTGTTTGTGACTGAACGTCCAGGAGGTAGGATTGAGAGGAAGGAGGAAGGAATGGAGGAGGTGGGGAAAAAAAGGAGGGGGAAGAAGAGAAGGAGGAAGGAGAGGGATAGACAGGGGGCTTTAGAAGGGAAAGGGAAGGAAGAAAGAGGAAAAGAGGGACGGAGAGGAAGGGAGTGAGAGAGGAGGCGAGGGAAAGAGGGCAGAGAGACATTGTTTAGAGGGAGTGGGAGGGAAAGGGAGAGTGGGACTGCGATGGAGGGAAAGAAGCCGGAAAGAAGAGGGAGCCGAAGGGAGTGGGAAAAAACGATACAGGAGGAGAGGCAGAGGAGGATCGGACGGGAAGAATAGAGGCTAAATGGACGAAGAACAGAAGGAGGAGGGGAGAGATCAGGACATGGGGACTGAGAAGGAGAGAGGGATGGGGGTTGGGAAGGAGGCGGTGAGGGAGAACGTCAGAAGGAGAGGAAGAGTTGGAGGGAAGGGGAGGAAGAGAGAAAGCGGAAGGTCAGGAGGAAGGGGGGAAAAAAAAGAGAGAGAGAAATGTAAAACCGGGAAGATTATAACAGTCTTTACGATGCAGCGACTTCTTGATTTTTAGAAATTAAAAAGAATGAAAGCAGATTAGATAAGACAGGAGAAGGATCACATAAAAATAAAAGAAAGCAGAGTAAATAAGACAAGAGAAGGTTCACATAAATATATAAGAAAGAAGACTTTGCAAAAAATGTCGAAAAAGAAGGAATTGGGACCGTAAGAACAACACACACACACACACAAAAGGAGACAGAAACACTGGACAACTTACTCGTATTGTGTGTGTGTGTGTGTGTGTGTGTGTGTGTGTGTGTGTGTGTGTGAGAGAGAGAGAGAGAGAGAGAGAGAGAGAGAGAGAGAGAGACGGAGGGGGGGGGGCGAGGGGGTTAGAGAAGAGAGGGAGGGAGGTGGGAAAATTATGAAGCAAGAGGAAACCATTCATGAGGAAGGGATAGAGGCCGAAGAGGTCCGTCAATGAAGAGGAAACTATGGATGATCAAGAAAAGAATAAAGTGGAAAAAAAGGTAGCAATAAACAGGTTAAGAGAAGGAAAATTAGAAGCGAAGAAAGTTTGTGACGATGAGTAAAAGATGGAAGACAGAGGCTAAGGGTGAGAGAGGAGAGAGATGAAGAGCTGAGAGGTCTAAATGAGGGGAATCGACAAGAATTAATTATAAAATTAAAAGGAGGACGGTGAATGAGAGGAAACTTACAATGGAACTAGCCGGAAGGCGACGATGATCAGCTCTAAATGGGCCGTTGCGGTTCAGCCTACACACAAAGGTGGATCCTTATCTGGTTAGGGTCTAAAAATGCCATCTCTCGCCTCTCTTTGGACACAAACTAAACCACCCAGACAACAGAAATAACTCGATACTTGCATAAACACAATATATATATATATATATATATATATATATATATATATATATATATATATATATATATATATATATATATATATATATATATATATATATATATATCATCCATCCATCCATCATCCAACCCTACATTGCCCCACGAGGTGCGTAGGAGCCCGGGTGTAGGCAGTTGGTCTCGACATTTAAGATGAGAGTGGCCAGCCTCACTCATCCCTGAGTGGCATTACATGAGCAATCAACCCCAACCATCCCCTGGACATAAACCTTCACCGGCTCAATCCGACTGGAGCGCAATTTAGACCAATTTCCTCAGACCAAAAATCGTACGTATTATATATATTTTAATGGAAAGTATGTTTAATTTCAATATACTTTTGGTCTTTTAGCTTAAATATGCATCATATATTAAATAAATGCAGTGTTCTTATGGCAAAATATCACTTGACTACGGAACGCGCTGTGATTGGTCGTGACGTCAGAATAATGGCTTGGCAGAGCCACGGCCCAGCTGATCGACAGCTATTGTGTTTACTTGTGTACTGTATCCCTATAAACATGTCCCAGGCAAGCAGACATTATTACTATTGCTTTGTGCCAATGTGCAAAAGCACGACGAAGGCAACACCAATTAAACGTTTTATAAGTGTGCCAAAAGATAAGAATATAAGGAGGCAGTGGTGAGTGTCTGCTCGTCGTGACTTCCCCATGCTGGAATACGACTGTTACTGCTATGAAGACCATTTTAATGTAAGTACTTAATGTATTATATTATATTATATTATATATTTCCCCAAAATTACCATGAAATGCTATGATAAGACTGTGATTGCTTGTTGGCGTGTTGTGCTGACAGGTTATGGTAGTGTTGCTCAGAGTAGCTTGCTTAGTGTTTTATTTTATTTTTATAGTTTCAAGTACTGAAGTATATAAAGCCTGTGATTTAACAGTCTCATACTTGAAACACTGAGTTTACACAAGAATGAAATTTTTTTGATCAAAGTATCTTAAAGTGCACTACTCTCATTCTCGGTGTTCAATAAATCCTTAAAGTGTTCCCTCCATCTATTCACTATCTCACCTTTCTCTACCAACATTCTGCCATTCTTATCTTTCACTTCCCTACTGCTTCCTTTACCACCCTGTCTTACATACGTTACTTCCTTCCAGAACAGTTTCTTGCATTCCCTCCAGTTCTTACTCAGATTTCTGCCAAACTCTTCATCCACTTTCCTCTTGCTTTCTCTTACAAACCTTTTCACTTCTCTCTTCCTTTCTGCTTATAACTCTCTCTTCTGCCTCTCAACGTCTCTCATTCCCTTACTTCCCATCCATTCTCTATAAGCTACCCTCTTTTTTTCCACAGCTTGCTTTATTTCATCATTCCACCATGCTGTCCCTTGCACTCCTTTGCGTCTTCTCCTCACCCCACACACTGCTTCACATGCTGCACATATTTCTACCTTAAATATCTTGCACAATCCTTCCACCTCTTCCATCCGTTCTAACTCATACCTGCCCAATCGTTCTTCCACTATTCTCTTGTACTCTACCCATCTCTCTTTCTCTCGCAACCTCTCTAGTCTCTTCACATTAACAGTTTCCTCCTGTATTCCCCTATACCTATTCATCCATCTCCTTTGCAACCTTATTTTGGCCACTACCATTTAGTGGTCAGACAGTCCAAACATGTTAAAGTTGATGTACTAAATTAAAAAGACTGATAAAGTTGTCAAAATTTTACATCAGCAGCCTGAAAATCTGTTTATTTCTTGTATTATACAGTTCCTACAGCTACCAACTTGAGTAACACACATTTTCAACTTAACATGTTTCATAGCTGGATGACGGAGTCCTTGATAATACTGAATTATCATCAGTATGTCTACTCTTGGTAGACTGCCGTTACAGAACCAGGAAGGAGGCTCACCTTCCGACATGGCTGACTCTGAAAAAATGAGAGAACATTATCTCTTACTGTTACTAATGGTAGTGATCTAAGCAACTCTGAAATGTATGGCACAAATAATATATCCAAACAATGCCTCAGCCTACTGTTATATATGTTTTAGTAAGTTTTGGGAAGTAACCAATCATTTTTGTGTAGAAATTATATTTCTCATATATTGTAGGTTGTGCTTAATCTTACTTATAAAACTAACCTACTCAACCTAACCTTACCTAACCTATTCTTACCCAATATGTACAAGAAAATGTTACTCTAATGTTGGTGGCTTCTACCCAAAAATACCTGTTTTCCTTTCATTATAATACACAACGTAAAACAGATGAAGGACTGCATAGATGTGGCAGTCTTGTGGGTAGGGACGTACTGGTGGGAGGCTTGTGTGAGGGCGGGCAGTGAATGATTTATGTTCATGTGGTGAAAGGAAACCGTATCTTTTCAGCTATTTCCACGTTAAAGTCTCAGTTGGTCTTTATCTATTTATCCATCAGCATTAATGCAAGTTGTTATTAGCTTGCTAAAAAGGCATGATGAAGATACAATAAACACTTACCACATCATTTGAGGAAGGATCGGTGGCCATCATATGATACAGTAGTGTTGACACGGATCGGCTGTGTCGTCTGCAATACCAGCCACTTCGGTAGTGACGTCACAACATGGCGCCAGCTTTTTTTTGTGCGCAGGATTTTTTCCGATTTTAAATTCTGTATCATAAAAAACACCATTCGCATTGAAAAATTACATTCACTACTTTGTTATATGACGCTCTAAGATTTTATTTTATTCATTGCCTCAAGTAGAAGAAACTGGTCCAAGGTGCCAAAATTTGGTTGGAGCGCCTTAATTACCACCCAGCGTAGTAAATGGTTTCCTGGTGTACAGGAAACCATTTGGCTTGTCACTCAGTGTAGAGTCACCCACAAGAAGAAGGAAAAGGAAAGAATGAAGGAAAGAACGAAGAGGGAGTGTAAAGTCACCAGTAGGCAGAAGAACAAGGAAAGAATGAAGGAAAGAAAGACAGAAGAGGAGGAAAGAAGGATGGAAGAGAGGAAAGGGCAGACACCAAAGAGCAGCACTACATCGAGTGAGTGGATGATGAGCGCCCCCACCTACTATATTTATATATATATATATATATATATATATATATATATATATATATATATATATCGTTTCGTTTCGTTTTTAAAGGCTCCAACATGCTTGCATGTGTCGGCCTTGGTCACCTAATGGCGGCTCTCCACGCTGCACGATCCATTGCAGCCTCCCTGTTCAGTCCCTTAACCCTAAGGTCACACTTAATGACCTCGTCCCATGTCTTTCTCGGTCTACCCCTCATAACCCCACCCCCAATATTAACACTTCTCACCTTCCTCACCTAATTATCATCCCCCATCCTCTCCACATGTCCAAACCACCTCAATCTACCTCTCCTCATCACAACACCAATACACTCCAGTCACATCCTACCTCTCAACTCTTCCATTGTAAACCCAGCCCCTCCAGGCCTTGGATGCAGGGACGCACTGCACATCCACCTAATCATTGTCATTTCTGTACGTCTGAGCCGGCGAATGTCTTCCTCCTTCACTGCCCAGGTCTCACTGCCATACAGCATTACACTTCTAACACATGCTGCATACAAAGACCCCTTAGCACGTAGGAAGGGCCCTCTCATTGTCATGAGAGGCAAGAGCTCCCTGAACTTCTTCCAACCACTTCTCACCCTAGCCACAGAGCTAGCTCCAGCCCCACCTCCAGCACACAACATGTCTCCCAAATAACAAAACTCTTCCACACACTCATATATTTATATATATATATATATATATACATATATATATACACACACACAAACATATTCCATTCATCCATCATCCAATCCTATGGCACCCCATGAGAAGCGTAGGAGCCAGGGCCTGGGCAAGTTGGTCCTGACATATAGGATGAAAGGGACCAGCTTCACTCATCCCAGAGTGGCATTATGTGAGCAATAAACCCCAACCACCCTTGGATATAAATCTGCACTGGCTCAATCTGATTGGAGTGCCTTAATTTCCCACTAATCCACCAGGCGCCATAATTCGGTTGTATGGTTACCACCCAGCGTGGCAAATGGTTTCCTGGTGTAAAGGAAACCTTTTGGCTTGTCACTCGGAGTAGTCACCCATAGGCAGAAGGAAGAGGAAATAGTGAAGGAGAGAGAGAGAAAAAAAAAAGGAGTGTAAAATCACCCGTAGGCAGAAGGGCGAGGAAAGAATGATGGAAGGACAAAAGAGGAAGGAGGGATAAAAGGAAGGAGAAGAAAGGGCAGAGACTCGAGAGCAACACTACATCGAAGGGGTGTGGATGGTGAGCGCCCTCAAGTACCACCATTTTATGTGTGTGTATATATATATATATATATATATATATATATATATATATATATATATATATATATATATATATATATATATATATATATATTGTTACATAGCCTATGATTTCATCATCCTTTGTGTAATTTTTTACGTACAGTGTGCTGCATATTTGATCACGAGCGTGTTCTGCCTCAGTCCCCCTTGTACCGTTATAGTAGAGTAAGTCGTCCTTTCCGTTGTTCAGAGCGGGATTGTCAACTCTTTGTCCCCATGGCTTCATTTGCGCGTCCTTCTTACAAGTTGTATCAAGCTCTGCCGGCCCCTATATAATGAGCTCAGTCTCTACATTAATGGCCACTTAGATCTACTCCTCATTTTGTTCACATCTCTGTCCTCCCCTGTACAGTTATTATTGTGAGTGCTCAGGAAGTCTCCAACCATCTAGCAGCTGTGTAATTTGAGTATAAGTGTTATTGCATTTTGTTCTTGTACTGTATAGCATAAGTTGTTAATTTGTAGGCCTAGTGAGATTTTGTAATTCGTGTGGGGTGCTTATTGTTAGCCATTGTTCATAATAATCTGTATCTGTAATAATTTATCTTGCATTAACTGAGCATTACCCAGTGTATTTTCATTTTATCAGGGCTGACTTAGGTAAATTTACTCTTGCTAATTTCGTGTTAATAGAGGCTATTGCAGTTAACCATATATTTAACCTGTTTTTGCCATTACATTATCCTTATGAGTCCTGAATGTTTTGTTGTTAGTTTGAGCATTAAACTTTAACTTGTAATTTTACCTAACTCTTTTGTTTTGAACCTGGAACTTTACGGGACAGTAGTGATTTTTAGTATTCTCACTTAAAGTGTACATTATCTTTCTCTGTTCCGTAACAATATATATATATATATATATATATATATATATATATATATATATATATATATATATATATATACTTATCTCTCTCTCTCTCTATAAATATACATTTCACTCTCACCTTAAATGTCGGGACCAACTGCCTAGGCCCCGGGCTCCTACACTCCTCATGGGGCAATGTAGGATTGGATGATGGATATATATATATATATATATATATATATATATATATATATATATATATATATATATATACATATATACTGTATTTATATATAAAATGAAACATCCCGTAAAATGTACTGATTGTTCGTAATACACATTTGTAATCATTTCAGATCGTTTCAGCAGTACTTACTTTTTTTTTTTTTGGAGGGGGGTGAAAATATGGATATCTCTTAATGCGATGTTTATTTCATCCCTCCCCCTAGTTTTCAACGGTGTGTAGGCAGTCATTTTGTGAAATTTTTCGCGCTTCATTGCGAAGCACAGGAGGGTTTAGGACGCAAAAGAATGCTTTGTCAGGGACGCTGGACGTTTCTCTTCACTCTGATAAGAAAAAAAAACTCAATATTCGAAATTCAAAAAAGTGGTGTCGGGAGCTGTGTCCCAACAATTTCTGGACCCACGGCCACGGAGGGGCTATACGGGCCGTTGTTAGACGTCGAGTTATTGCCTAGCATCCAAAGCCTGGCAGACACAACTAGGGCATAGGCGGATCATTGTGTCCAGGTTTGTTAGGAATCGGTTAATTCTGAATGGTAGAAGTGCCTGACACACTTAAACAAGATTGCTAGGAATGCTGAGGCCAATCTTCGCAGGGTTGCCACTCAAAAACTAGGGAAGTGAGTGGAAATATGGATGGAGCACTTCAGATAAGGAATGGCCTCAAGATTACACCTAATGAAATAAGTTTTTCCATTGTTAATGCTTCTACAGCTCAGTACGTGAAAAGGGCGAAAAAGCGTTTTTTTTGGCCTAGCAACCAAAACCTTGCGAACACAACTGGGTTATAGGATGGTCATTGTCCAGGTTTGGTCGGAATAGGTTAATTCAGATGGGTAGATGTGCCTGCCACAACCCCCCGCAGGTAACCTGGGGTCTATTGTACCCCAGGAAACTTTTCATAGTGTTTCTTGTATAATACTGTAAGGTCTTGGGATCTGGCATTCCCTCTACCTTCCTGACCAGTAGAGTTTTTAAGGAGGTGATGGGGTTAGTTCGGTATCTGGCTCTATTTTTGCTCAATTTTTTTTGTTTTTTTTCATATAAATTTTAAAGACCAGAAATTATTATTTTTTTTTCAATGTGTCCGACACTGGGCATAGACTTCACAGCCTGCTATCAAGGCCCAGTAGTCCTCCTAAATACCATACACCTCTACATGTCACCACTTCGGCGCTAACACCCACCGTCCATATTGAACACATGTTAGGGCTGTCTCATTCAGGACTGGTGTATTGGTATTAGCGGGGGTATTTTTACGACATATCGGCGGGTCTTCTAGTAGATCAGTAAAGTCTACTTTACATGAAATTCAAATCCTTAAACTGTTCCCTGCCCCAGCGGGGATTTGAACCTGGGTCCGTTTGGGCTGCAGGCCACCTCTCTACCGACTGAGACACGTGCTTCATTTTCTTTTCAGAGATACTTTGGCCATTGTTTTACAGCAGGCAGTGATAGATAATTGGTGGAACATTTCAGTTTTGGTATGGCAGCCACTAAATACAGTTGGTATATAAATTTGTCAAAGTTTTTCTTTTTAATTATTCTTGCAATATTTCTTCGTTTATATTTCCATATAATTTGCTCCATATTGAAGAAAACGGGCTCCGGAAGTTGTTCCAGGTAATCAGATTAATCCATTTTAAGCTCTGCATGAAGCTACCATTTATCACTGGGGGAAAGACTTGAACCAGTGTGAATATTTTGTGAACGAACTAGACATGTGATGAAAATGTTTGTGTTAACACAGAGTAGACGAAAAGTGTTCAGAGCCAGGGTAGCCATCCACATGCTCATCTTTGGTATATTAAGTGCGGTCGCGAGATAAACGTTAGTACGCTGTATAGTCCTGTCGTCCAACCAGTACTCGTATATGTTCCTGTTCGGGATGGACTAGCAACAAGTTTGACTTTTTTATACATACTGTCATATCCTGTAACATTAGTATAAATAACTTCTCGCCCTTAAAGTATATTACAACCTGTAACACAACATATGTTGCAGTACAGCTTGGTATCAATTCTCCTGTAAATTGTTTATGCTTACTTTGACAGAAAGGAGCATGTCCACTAGTGTGTACTAAAATCTTCAGTAGCCACTCAAAATATCACATGAAAATGTTTTCTGTATCTTAGGGCTCTTGAATATCCCTGAGTTATTTCGTGTGAGTCTTAGGTCCTGAAAGTCTCTCTATCCCTTCCATACTTCACAGTGGCCTTTAGTATCCAAGAGGATGAGAGGTGTGTTTGGAACAGCAAAGTGAGATGAAAATATTGTGAGTTATATGGCTGTTACTCAATGTCAGTGATCTGCAAAAGGAAGGAAGTACGGTCATGTCTTTTTTTTCCTGCCTTCTGACAATCGTATTAACTTGGGGAAAGACCTCTCGTGCTGTTCAGGATAACTAAAGATATACCTAACTTCACGTTATATAGGTCGTAAAAATACCCCCGCTAATCCCAATACACTAGTCCTGTATGAGACAGCCCTAGCATGTATTCAGTATGGACGGTGGGTGTTAGCGCCGAAGTGGTGACATGTAGAGGTGTATGATATGTAGGAGGACTACTGGGCCTTGGGACCAGGCTGTGAAGCCAATGCCCGGAGTCGAGCACACACCAAAAAAAAAAAAAAAAAAAAAAATCACAGATTGAGTTTTTTTTTTTTTATGTGAGAAAGAAGGAAGCAAAGGCCGCGAGCCCGGAAATTGTTCCTTCCAAGAGAAAAAACAAAATACAAGAGAGAGCCAAATTCAAGATCTGATCATTTCGAGATTCTTGGGGACACTGCGTTTGAAAGACTGGAGATCATAGAAAGCAGGAAATGCAGACAGAGGGAGACAGTTCCAGAGTTGACCTGTTGCATAAATGAAGGACTGGGAGTAATGGTAATGGTAACTCTTGCATCAGAGAGTTGGACAGAAAAGGGATGAGAGTTTCTGCTAGACGGGTGCTACGCGCCCGTCGTAGAGGTGGAGGAATACATGCAGACAGTTCAGAGGAGCAGTGACCATTGAAGTAGCGATAGAAAAGACAAAGATGCAACAGTGCAGCAAAGACACAGAGGTTGAAGGGAGTCAGTAAGAGGAGGAGAGTTAATGAGACGAAAAGCCTTTGACTCCACCCTATTGAGATGAGCTGTATGTGGGGAGCCTCCCCACACATGAGAGTTGAACTCCACACAGGGGCAGATAAAACCCCTTTATAGAGTCAACAATTGTGCAGGGGTAAAGAAGGAACGGAGTCGGCTTAGCACAGCTAATCTCTTGAAAGCACATTTTACAAGAGATGTAATATGATCTTTCCAAGATAAGTCCCGAGTAAATGAAACCCCAAGCATGTTCACGGATGATGCAGGATTAAGCTGAATATTATTAAACATTAGTGGGTACTCCTGTGGAAGATTTTGTTTGGTTGATAGGTGTAATACCTGAGTCTTAGATGTATTAAAAACAACCAGATTATTTTTACCCCACTCAGAGATACGAGCCAAGTCAGACATTAGGTGTGCCATAGCCTCATCTCTTGTTTGTTGAAGTAACTGCTAAGATGGACGTTGCGGGAACCGAATGGAAAGGTGAAGAGTGGAGTCATCAGTGTATGAGTGGATTGGGTTAGATGTACAGCTTAGAAGGTCATTGATGAATGAAAGAAAGAGAGTTGGTGATAGGACAGAGCCCTGAGGAACACCACTGTTAATAGATCTAGGAGAAGAATGATGGCCATCTACAACAGCGGCTATAAAACGACCAGAAAGGAAGCTAGAGATGAAGGCACAGATGGATGGATAGAAACCGTAAGAGGCCAGTTTGGAAATTAAAGATTTATGCCAGACTCGATCGAAAGCCTTTGAGATGTCAAGTGCAATGGCAAAGCTTTTGCCAGAGTCTCAAAATGATGACCAGGAGTCTGAGAGGTAGATGAGAAGCTCGCCAGTGGAGCGTCCCTGACGGAACTCATACTAATGATCAGAAACAAGGTTGTGAGAGGAAAGATGCTTTAAAAATTTTCTATCAAGAATAGACTCGAAAACTTTTGAGATACAGCATGTTAAAGCAATTGGATGATAGTTAGGGGGTTGGGAATGGTTACCTTTCTTTGGGACTGGCTGAATGAGAGCAAACTTCCAGCAAGAAGGAAAGGTACAAGTTGATAGACAAAGGCGAAAGAGATTGCCTAAGCAGGGTGTAAGCACAGAAGCACAGTTCTTGAGAACAACAGGAGGGACTCCATCAGGTCCACATGCCTTATTAGTATTGAGGCCTGTGATGGCAGAAAGTACATCAGTTGAAGAAATTTTAATGTCAGCCACGAGAAAGTCAGAGGGGGGAAGTGATGGAGGAACAGAACCAGAATCGTCTAAGGTGGAATAGGAGGAGAAAGTCTGAGCAAAGAGATCTGCTTTATCAGTAGAAGAAATAGCTACAGAGCCATCAGAGTAGAAAAAAGAAGGGTAGGATGATGTGGTAAAGTTGTTGGAAAGGTTTTTGGTCAGGTGCCAGAAGGAGCAGGAAGAATTCGAGTTAGAGAGTTGAGAGCATTTAGTATGGATGAAATTATTTTTAGCAGAGCGAAGAACAGACTTAGGACGATTCCGGGCAGAAACGTATAGAAGATGTGATTCAGGGGTGGATTGGCTCCAGTACCTTCTATAGGCCCTCTCCTTGTTGCGGACAGCATTAAAACAAGCGTGTTTAAACCAAGGCTTTCTTGCATTAGTCAAAGGATATGAGAAAGGAATGTATGCTTCCATGCCCGAGAGAATAACCTCCATAATGCGCAAGGCACACCCAGATGGCTCCCGGCCATGGAAGCAAAACTATTCCAGGGAAAGCCTGAGGGCCTTCCAATCCGCAGCCCCAAAGTGCCACATACGACATTTCTTTGGTGGGTCCGCAAGCCTTACCAGGGCGATAGGACAGGTTATGGTGATAAGTTCGTGATCAGAGGAGCCCAACAGAGAGAAAGATTAACAATGTAAGCAGAGGGATTAGTTGTAAGGAAGAGGTCAAGTATGTTGGAGCTCTCTCCAAGGCAGTCAGGGATACGGGTAGGGTGCTGTATAAGCTGCTTTAGGTCATTAAGGATAGAAAAAGTGTAGGCTTGTTCACCAGGTGGATCAGTGAAAGGAGAGGATAGCCAATGGTGATGGTGAACATTTAAATCTCCTAGAATGGAGATTTCAGAGAAAGGAGAAATGGATAGAATGCGTTCCATCGTAGAAGTAAGATAGTCAAAGAATTTTTGATAGTCAGTAGAATTAGGAGATTAGTAAACAGCGCAGGTTTATGTAGTCAGAGAATGACAGAAAAGTCGAAGCCAGAGTGTAGAGAATTCAGAAGCATCGAGTTCAGGAACACGAGAGTAAGATAAGTTGTTGCATATATATACACAACAGCCACTTTGGCTTTGAAATGAGTATAGAGAAAGTAGGAGGATACAGAAAAGGGTCTGCTGTCAGTTGCCTCAGACAATTGAGTCTCAGTTAGAAAAAGGTGAGGTTTCGAGAACGAGAGGTGGTGCTCAACAGAGCGAAAGTTAGAGGAGAGGCCACGAATGTTGCAGAAATGAAGAAGAAGAGAGTCAGACAGTGGTTCCAGGCATCTCGAGTCGTCACCGGGAGAGGGGTAGTGGTTGGCGTAATCGATTGCCCGTAATCGATTACATCGATTACATTGATTACAAGGTAAATTTTTTCACTAATCGATTATGGTTCTCAGTAATCGATTACCAAACGATTACTCCCAACATAAATTACACATTGAATATATTTTATAGACACGTCCATTTCAATGGATTTTACCCAATACATGTTAATGTTATACAATAAACGCATTAATTAATAAAGATATATGTAAAAAAAAGAGGTATATAGCTGAGAATTAATAGCGTATATGTTCCAGCAGAATAAAGAGCCGGGGCCTCAGACGTTGGAGAAGACAAATCTAATAGAACAACAAACTCGTATATGCAGTTTCTGCATATTACTGTGTACTGTGTAGAGACTGTGGCGAGTGTGCATTACACAGCTGCCAGCTGTGTGACAGTGTGAGTCGTGTGATTGTGCGGTGGGCGGCTCACCAGATTTGATTACTGGTTAATTAATTTTTCAGGTATTATTAACGTTTTCACTTTTCCAGGATCTTTTTCTTTAACTTAATGCTTGGAGAGAGAGAGAGAGTACAATGAAGCAATAACATTTTACCTTATACTGTACTTTACCAATATACCCATATAAAATACCTATTTTAAGGTAAAAGTAATAAAAAAGATCGATTACTAATCGATTACAGACCACAAAAGTAATCGAAATAATCGATTAGAGGAAAAATCGAGTATCGCCCATCACTAGAGAGGGGCAGAAGGTGGGGGTATTTATGGTCCCCCCCCCCTGGGGACTCCGAGGCCAAATGTTGTGCTGCCATGATTTTTTGTTTTTAATTTTGGAGAAGGAAGTGTGGTGTGACTGTGCATGTAATTTGATGCTGATAGTTAGAAAAACTTGTACTGGAGAGCATGCTGGCCTACTTTCTGTGTTACTGAGAAACTGAAAAAGTACAGCAAAGGGGGATGGTCGGGACCTAGTCCCGAGGGCTGATGAAACGGGAGCTCCAGTTCTCCCTGTCATCAGCTTTCCATCCTCCTTGGGAATACTGCCCTGCTCGACTGGTACTACAGTCTGCTCCTGCAGTGTGAAGGTAACAATATATAAGCAATGATGTCGTGCTGAAGACGTGAAAAATACGTCTTTACTGTCTATTGCATGTGGCACTTACAGAATTCAGAAGGTAAATGATAGTCAAGAGAAAAGCATCAGCCTTGTTTTTATAATAATCTTAGTTTATACCTAACGCAACATCCTCAACCTTCAATGGGTTGCTGACATGACCCCACGTTACCCTCCTCACATCGCCCCATCACACTCCTCTGCACCCTCTCTAAAGTCACTGAACGACTGGTACTACACCTAGTCACACCTCACATTCCCCTTGCCCAGTCACAACATGGCTTTATGCCACTACACTCCACAAACACCCTTCTTACAGACCTTACACAGAGAGTTTTCGATGGCATGAATTCAGCTAGGCCACCACACAGAATAATCCTAATCACACTAGACATTAGCAAAGCTTTTGATGCTATCCTCCGCCACAACCTCACAAACAAAATACTCAACAAAAATATGCACAATAACACAAAAAGATGGCTGGCAAACTACTTAGTAGGCAGATGTGCACACGTAACATTTGCCGGTCAGTCTTCTAACATCAGAAACTTCACAAACGGCGTCTCCCAAGGATCTGTTTTGTCCCCTACACTCTTTAACCTATACATGCACGACGTACCCACACCCTACACACCACAGATACACTAGCTTCCTACGCAAATGATATAACACTTACATGTAGGCACCAAAACGCAAACACAGCTGCACATATCATTCAACCTTACCTCAACACACTACACGAATGGTTCACCAAAAACAGGCTCAAAATAGCCATAGCCAAATCTACAGTGACTCTTCTCACAAACTGGACAGCAGAACACAGTCACATTCCACACCTCACCATAAACAACACTTCCCTACCACACACACACACACACACACACACACACACACACACACGCACACAATATCCTTGGTGTAACATACAATACATCAATGTCATTTAAACAACACATCACAAACATTAAAAATAAAATAACACCAAGCCTCAATGCTTTGAGGGCACTTCCCCATACAACATTCGGACACAACAAAGAAACCACCACCACAATATACAAACAATACATACGTTCAGTGATGAATTATGCAAGCCCTGCCTGGGCTTCTAACCTCACCAAAACACACTACAACACCATACAGAACAAGGCCCTGAAAATAATCACAGGCTGCACAGCTACTACACCCACAGACCACCTACATCAAGAAACCAAAGTCCTCAAAGTCAAGGATCACCTAGACATGAGAGGCACCCAGTTTCTTGCTGCTGCCTCCACAAACCCACAACATCCACGACAGTACATGGCAGCACATCCACCCACACCAAGAAACATCAAAACAACACCCAGCACACGATACCATACACAAATACTGTCATCTCTTCCCCCTCGCCCACCTCAGACCAGCTTTCAGTAGCATATCCACACTCAGATCACTTGCCGCTCCATTCAGTCACTTAAAGACAACACACAGCTGCATACACTGCCTCCTGACATCCACCCTTCTGAATCCTATCTTCCTCGTGAGGACAGGGTCCACCTGGCCAGGCTGAGATGTGGGTACCATCCAGGCCTCTTAAGCTACGAGAAGAGGCTGGATGACTCCCTCACTGATGCCTGTCCAGGATGCAACACAGCACCCCATACTATTAAGCACATTATGGAAGACTGCATTGCACACAATCACCTACGCCAACAACACAACATACACTCTTTGAGAGCTCTGTGGGAAAGCTCGGTCTCGGCCATGGCCTTCCTAAGGGTCTCGGGGCTGTTCGGCCAGACTGCCTTGGGAACAACTATTACTACTACTACTACAGTAAGTGGGCTTTTAGGAAAAGATTGCTGAAAATTTATGTTAAAATGCCAATAATTGCAGAGAGAGAGAGAGAAAGAGAGAGAGAGAGAGAGAGAGAGAGAGAGAGAGAGAGAGAGTACAGTATATGGGATAACCGATGGAGCACGAGGTTGACTGACTGGATATCAAGAGATTGTAAGCGTAGCAGAAAAAGGCCAGACAGGAGATGGAGAAAATTTGCAGGGAAACGTGGCAATGATTGGCTCAGTCAAAGAATTCGTGCAGAAGGTTGAGGTAGGGCTTTGTTAAGCGGTGGACCTGTAATGGCTGATGATGAAAAATATATATATATATATATATATATATATATATATATATATATATATATATATATATATATATATATATATATATATATATATATATATATATATATATATATATATATATATATACATATATATATATATATATATATATATATATATATATATATATATATATATATATATATATATATATATATATATACTGCTACCTGCCGCGTCCTTAGGTGGCGGGTGGATAAGGAAATGTCTTGCAAATATACGAGGTACCACTTTAAATGGCGCGGAACATGGGATCCCCAGTAAATATATAGGGCTCCACCAAAAATACTGAAAAAATTGGCACAAAACATTACATCTCATCAGAAATTATGTGGCAGGGGGATGAGATTATTTGCTGCAATCCCACCAGCCAAATATGAATTCTACTGGTAATGATTTCTCGGGCATTCATGTCGGAACATCGTCTGCTAATGGTCCAAGAGCACTGCTTTCTGTGCTCACGCGCAGTGTGCCACAGAAAGTGAGTAGACACGGTCTCGGCAAAGCAGACACCAGATCATTAAACAAACTAAAGTCCATGAAGATCTACACATACACTGTAAGAAACCTTGCAGAAGATGACAAACTTGATGTCTTTATGACTGAATTAGAAAACATTAGCTGGGATAGTGTAGGTCTGAGTGAGACCCATAGAAAGGAAGAGAAATTAATTTAGTTGAAAGACAGGAACCACCTATTTTGCTCCAGAGGAAGGCAAAATAAAAGAGTTAGTACTGTAGGATATCTAATTAACAGAAAGCTTCCAGAGAACATTCTTAAATTCAGCAATGTACAGTAACTGACAAAGTAGCATGGACTGTAATTAGACTAGGTAAAATATACATCCTGAAAGCATAAGAACATAAGAAGAGAGGATATCTGTAGTAGGCCGGTTGCCCCATGCTAGGCAGCTCCTAGAAGAGTAACTGAGCTACTAGAATGAGATAAGGACAGCAAAGAAGAGGCTCTCCTCCGCCCTCCAAACCCTCCAGCCGAAACCGGCAGGAAAAAGTGAGAAGGAACACCGCGCAGTATAGAAAAACTGGCGTGAACATTTTGTAGGAAAGTGTGAAAGGAGAATGGAGACTACCATGGTGTAACCTGAAAAGGAAAAAAGTATGAATTAGTATTGGTTATAAGATTTTTTTTTTCTATACCCACCCTTTATTTGTCATATGCTTATCTAGCCTATGCTTGAAACTCTCAATGAAAGAGGCAGCAACTACTTTACTAGGTAGCTTATTCCATTCGCCTACTACTCTATTACTAAACCAATTTCTACCTATTTCCTTACTGAAACGGATTTTTCTAGTTTGAAACCATTACTTCTAGTTCTATCCTGTATGCTCACTTTGAGTACCTTGCTCTCCCTTATTTATACCATTCATCCACTTAAACAACTCAATTAAGTCTCCCCTTACTCTACGCCTCTCTAGTGAGTGCAGACTTAGTCTTTTCAGTCTGTCTTCATATGACAGGTTCCAAACATAATGTATCATTTTTGTCAATCTTCTCTGTACATTTTCTAACGAGTTAATAACCATTCTATAGTAAGGACACCAAAATTGTACTGCGTAGTCTAAGTGTGGCCTAACTAATGCTACCATCGATAAAGTTGCAGTATTACTTTTGATGACCTGTTCCTCACGCATCTCGAAATAAATCCTAGGACCCTATTTGCTTTATTTCTCGCATTAATGCACTGTTGCCTTGGTTTGAGGTCGTTACTAACCATAACTCCTAGATCTCTCTCTCATTCCGATTTGCTAATATATATATATATATATATATATATATATATATATATATATATATATATATATATATATATATATATAAATCTATCTATCTATCTATCTATCTATATCTATATATATATATATATCCATATATCTATCTATCTATATATATATATATATATATATATTTATCTATCTATCTATCTATCTATCTATCTATCTATCTATATATATATATATATATATATATATATATATATATATATATATATATTTATCTAAGCTGTATTTAGTATCTCCAATGGACTTGCCTACGTTAAGTACTTCACAGTTTTCAATGTTAAATTCCATTTTCCAAGTTTTACACCATTTGGACAATATATCGAGGTCCTTTTGTAAGTTATGGCAATCGTCAGTCGAGTTAATGATACGCCCTATTTGTGTATCGTCGGCAAATTTGCTGATACTGCTAGTGATTCCTAAGAGTAGATCATTTATATATATAATAAATACTAAGGGACCAAGTACTGAACTCTGTGGTACACCGCTAGTTACTAATCCCCAATCCGACTTAGTTCCATTTATTAATACTCTCTGCTTTTGTCCTTTCAGCCAGGATTCTATCCATTTTAAGATATCGCCGTCTATACCGTGTGATGGAACCTTTCTAACTAATATTTCATGTGGAACCCTATCAAAAGCTTTACTAAAGTCCAGATATATAATATCGTAAGCTTTATCGCTATCATCTGCCTCACAGACCTCCGAGAAGAATGACAACAGGTTTGTGAGGAAGGATTGTCCTTGCCTGAATCCGTGCTGACTTCCGTTTATAGGATTTAATCTTTTAAAGTGTTATCTAATCTTATTTGCCAAAGTTGACTCCAACATTTTTCCTACTATTGACGTTAGACTTATTGGACGATAATTCGATGCAGCTGATTTATCTTCCTTTTTTAAAAATGGGTACTACGTTTGCGGTCCTCCACGCCTCTGGAACTTCTGAAGTTAAAGAGTCATTAAAGAACGTTGAAAGTGGTTGACATAATTCTTCCCTGGTTTCTTTTAAATTTTTCCCTGTTTATCGTCCGGACCTGGCGATTTGGGAAGTTTTACCTTATTAATTTCTTTCAATACGTCCTCCTTACTAATGGTTATTTTACGAAGAATATTTCCCGTATTATCATCGTAAATATTTGCTGGTTGAGGGACCAGGTCTAGATTTTCCTTGATGAATACTGATATGAAGTAATAATTTAGGATGGAGCACATTTCTTTATCTTCACTAGTAATGTCACCTGATTTTGTTCTGAGTGGTCCTATCCTTTCTCTATTTTTCGTATGGTACATTTGATAAAAACCCTTGGGGTTTTCTTTCGATTCACTAGCAACCTTAATTTCATAACTTCTCTTTGCTTTCCGTATCTCTCTCTTTACCTCTCTATTTAAAATCGCGTACCGGTTATGTAAGTGTTCCTCTCCACATTTTATTTTTCTATATACAGTATTCCTCTCCTTTTGCCTATGAGAGATTTTAATCTGTTGTTTAACCATCTTGGTTCTGAATTACTCGTTCTAAACGGTTTTGAAGGGATATATCTATCTTGACCTCCGTGTATTATATTTACTAACTCGTTACATTTCCCAGTGGCCGAACGTCTGCTTGGTACTGGACCTGAGTTAATCCCCGTCACCTGTACTACATTCCCACCTATGACCTCACCTTCCCCAGAGACCTGGCGCACAATCTCACCTGTTTCCTGCCCCTCACAAGTATTATTATGCACCGACTTCTCCTAGCTCAGATGAGGAAATAGGAACATTTTATGACGACATCTTCCAGATCATGGAAGAATAAAAAAAAACACACATACACTATATTCATGAGAGACATCTATGTAAAAACTGGCTATTTAAAAAATGAAGAAGCATGTATGGGAAAATTCGAAGTGGAAGACAGGAATGACAGAGGTGAAATGGTGGTAAATTTTGCTGAAGTGTATAACATGAGAATAATGAACACATTCTTTCACAAAAGGACAAGGAGAAAATTGACCTGGAGAAGACTAAATGGAGAAACAGTGAAATGTCAGAGTTAACAACAAGGTAAGTAAAGGACGTGACCATAGAGTGGTGGGTTGCACAGCCAGATTAAATATTACTAGTTGCACAGCCAGATTAAATATCAGAAGTGAAAGGAAAACACTGATGAAAAATAGAAAGGTACGGCCAATTAAAAAAAAAAAAACAAAAAAAAAACAGCCGTTCACTTAGAATTTACGAACAGATTCCAGGCTTTAAGTTATGCTGAGTTTGACACTGATGAGTTGAATGATAGCCTAATAGAAGTGCTAAGAGAATTAGTGGAGGAAGATGCAATAGAAAGACCAATATTAAATACGCATATCAACAATAGAAAGATATATAAGAAAAAAGAGAAACATTGATCATCCCAAAGAAACCATCAGAAAAGGAAAATTTCTGAAGTAAAATGGTTCTAGAAAGCAATAAATTAGATCACTGAAAGACAAAAACGGTGAAGTAATTAAATGCAGAGATAGGATGGTGCAAAGAGTTGAAGAACTTTACGAAGAACTGTATGAATCAAAGACAATTGTGCAAATAGCTAATTTTTCAGTTGGCACAAGTGAAATACCTGAGGCAACACCAGACAAAGCAAATATTTGGCTTAAATGTTTGAAAAGAGGTGAGGCCCGAAGGGAAGATAAAAAAGTACCAGATTTACTGTCGGATGCAGGAGTAGAGGTGCAAAACTGGCTGGTCCACTTATTTACTCAGTTTTTAAAGAAGAAGAAAATTCTCAAAGCATGGCATAACGCATAACCACTCAAAAGATCTTAGTAACTATCCACCCATTAGCTTAATATCACTTACTTACGAACTCTGCACTAAAGCTCTCACGAACAGAATAACAACAAATTGGGAAGAATACCGACTTCGTGAACAGGCAGGATCCTGAAGCGGGTATTCGACTATTGATCATCTACACACAACGAATCAGGTAGTTGAGAAAGCTACTAAATATAATAACCACTGTGCTAGGCTCTGTTCATTACGGAAAACCTTGCGACTCAGTGGAGCTCACAGCAATTATAAATTCATTGCGAGATATTGGAATGAATGAAAACACTGTTAAACTGTTCGAAAACATATACAGTATAAAACTGCTAGAGTTAAATTATATAGAGACTTGGAGAAAAATAAGATTAAGAAAGGCCTGCTTCAGGGGGATACAATTTCACCAAAATTATTTTCAGCACGCCTAGAAAGTATTTTTAGAAAGGTAGATTGGAAGAACAAAGAAGTAAGCATAAGTGGAGAAAACCTAAACCATTTAATATTTACAGGTAACGCTGTACTAATCTCAGAAACAAGACATTGCAAGAAACATTAAATGACCTAATTAGAGAACTTATAACAGCAGGGCTCAAGATGACCCGGAATAAAACAAATGTTTAATCCAAATACACCAAACAGCGTCATCAGAATAAGCGAAAAAATTCTTGAAGAAGTCGAGAAATACAGTTACTTGGGGCAAATAAACGACCATGTTAGCCAAACAAAAGACGTGTTACAATTGGCTGGAAAGCTTTCGATAAACATAGGGACATTATGAAATTCAGCTTGTCAGCTTGTATGAAACGAAAAGTATAAAACGAATGTGTAACCCCAGCTATAAGGTACGGTTGTGAGACCTGGAAACTGACAAAAATTATGAAAAATCAACTAGCCCGTTCTGAAACAGTAATAGAAAAGTTAATGTTGGGAATATGCTCAAGGGGCAGGAAAAGATCAACTTGGTGAGAGGGCAGACTAAAGTCAAAGACATTAGAGAAGTTATAAACGAACAGAAATGGAGGTGGGCAGGTCATGTAGCAAAAACAAGTGATAGCTAATGGAGCAAGAGGTTTGCTGATTGGAGTGTAAGAGATTGTAAGCATGGCAGAAAAAAATCCAGCCAGGAGGTGAAGAGATGAGATAGAGAAGTTTGCAGGCAAAACGTGGCAGACTTTGCCTCAGTCAAGGAATTCGTGGAAAATGATGGGGGAGGCCTGTGCACAACATTGTACCTGCAATGATTGATGAATTATATATATATATATATATATATATATATATATATATATATATATATATATCAATCAATCAATCAATCATTTCCTGTGGCACCCTCGGGGATGCATAGGGCCTCGATGAACTCACACCACCACATCCTATCCTGTGCTAACTCCTCAAGATCTCCCCAACACTCATCTCCGGCTTCCCGTCTCATTGTCCTCACCCACGTCTCTTTTGGCCTTCCTCTACCTCTCCTACCAAGTGCCACCCACCCTGGTGTACCTCGTACTATTCCTTGTCTCCTATACACATGTCCTAGCCACTTCCATCGTGAGAATCTAACATATTCATCGATCGGCTGCACTCCCGTTATTTCTCTAATTCTACTATTTGGTATCCTTTCCCACCACTGAACTCCTAATATTCTTCTAAGTGCTTTATTTTCAAACACCAAGAATTTATTTTCCATAGTCACTGTGCTGTACCAAGACTCGTGTCCATAAATTAAGATACTCCTAACCATTACCTTATTAAGTTTGATTTTTTGTATGCACAGAGAAATTGTTATTATTCCAAATATTTTTAAGCATTCCCATTGCCTGATTAGCCTTCTTTAACCTTTCCTCGAATTCAAAGTTCAAAGAACCATCCTTGGCTAAATAAGTACCTAAATATTTAAACCTATCAACTTGCTTTACAACCATACCTCCAATTACACATTCCTGCGCATTTTCCATATTCATATTGATTATTTCAGTTTTTCCACAATTAATAACCAAACCCACCTTGTGACCTTCACTCACCAAACAGTCCAACACTCTCTGCATCTCTTCTGGCCCATCACAAATCAAAACTATATCATCTGCATAATCTAAATCCAAAAGTTTCCTGTTCTCTCCCCAAAGTATACCTGCACCGGTTTCTGTTCCGACGCGTTTCATAATGTAATCAATGACTAATATAAATAATAAAGGCGATAGAACACCACCTTGAATTACTCCGGACTTGACTTCAAACGAATCACTCAGACAACCATCAATCATCACTTTACAAAATGTGTCCTCATGCATGTTCATAATGACCCTCACAAACTCCTCTGGTATTCCATAATGTATATATATATATATATATATATATATATATATATATATATATATATATATATATATATATATATATATATATATATGGTATTTAAGGTATGATACTTTGATATCATACTGCAAACAAGCCTCTGACCTCTAAGAGTAGTTCAAGGTCATTCATACTTGGAACATGTAATAAATTTAACCTAAGGTAGCTTATTGTGTAATATCAAAAAGTTCTGAAGACAAAGGTGTGGAAGAAATAAATGAGGCATGGGAACACTTTACATTTCCCTCTATAACTGGCTTACACTGTGCTTAACAGTAACCATATTCCTTTCAGATAATAAGAAAGATCAGTTATATTTTTTTAAAGTCACAGCTTTACAACTTTTGTGATTTCCTCTAAAACATGTTACAAAGAAAACATTGAGCAAATTTGAATTCGGTACTTTCTACTAGGCTAACTGGCAAAATATTCAACTAAAATTCCTAGCAAATTTTTTTATCATAGGATTTTCAACCAAATATCTGGATCTCAAGTAGTTTCTGGGATAATTCAGTTTACAATTTGCCATTATTGCACCAAAAATGATTATTACCTTAAAAATAAGTGAAGGTCATTTATATTTGGCACAAGTACTTGAGTTACCCTAGGATACCATTCAGTATAACATCATCAGGATCTAAGAAAAAAATGCAAAGAAAAATTATAACTAGTTACCTATTTACTTACTGTGTAGCCACAGCAAGGAAGTATTGCCATAATTTCTTATGGTTTATAACATGAAATTTTTGGCATCATAAATATGTCTGAGACCTATAAAAGTAGTCCAAGATCATTCATATTTAGAGCATGTAAAGCAACGTTGGGTCTGGTTAGTACTTGGATGGGTGACCGCCTGGGAACACCAGATGCTGTTGGCATCCCTACGTGTCAAGTGGGGTTGGTGGAGGATTAGTGCCCCTCCCTGTAAAACAATTAACTCTAAGCCCTTGGCCACCCCGTTTGAGATACATGGCGTCTGGCAATGAATGATCAATGATGACTTAGATTAACCTAAGATTAAGGTAACTTCTTGTTTAATATCAACAAGATCTGAAGACAAAGGTGTGAAAGAACTGAAGGGTACATTTTACATTTGTCTCAACAACTGCCTAAATGTATGCTTAACTGTAACCATATTCCTTTCTGAGAATAAGAGGTGACTACTACTATATTTCTGTAAATTTACAGCATTACAGCTTTCATGGTTTTCTCGAAAACGTGTGACAAAGAAAGCACTGAGCATATTCAAATTTGGTAGACTATGTTCCACTCGGCTAAATGGCAAAGTATTCAGCCAAAATTTTGGGCAAATTTTCTTTCATAGAAATTTCAACCAAATAGCTTTATCTCAATTAGTTTCTGAGATATTTCAATTTCAGATATGCAATTTTGGCGCCAAAAGTTAGTATATGGCCTTCACATATAGATCAAGGACACTTATATTTGGCACAAGCACTTGCGTTATCCTAAGGTTCCTTCGTGTATAATATCACGATCTGAGGAAAAAAAAAAAAAGCGCAGAGAAATATAATAATAATTAGAAAAATAATGTTTCTCCATTTATATGGCGACACTTATCTGGTTACCTATTTACTTATTGTGTAGCCACAATAAGGAGGCTTCGCCATAGCTATTTATAGTATTGATTGTCTTTGTAAGCATAGGTTCATTTTACATTTGTCTCAGTAACTGGCTAACTCCATGCTTAACTGTAACCATATTCCTCTCAGAAAATGAAAGGGATCACACCTGTATTTCTGCAAAGTTACAACTTTACAGCCTTTGTGTTTTTTTCTAAAACGTGTTACAAAGAAAGCACAGAGCAGATGTGAATCTGGTACTTTCAACTAGGATAAACGGCAACATATTCAGCCAAATTTCTCAGCAAACTGTTTTGTCACAGGATTTTCAACCAAATAGCTGTATCGTAATTAGTTTCTGAGATATTCAATCTCAAATATGCAACTTTTGCACAAAAAATGAGTATGATTTTCAAAAATAGGTTAAAGTCATTTATATTTAGCACAAGCACTTGGGTTACTCTAGGGTACCTTCCTGTATAATGTCATCAAGATGTGAGACAAAAAATGCGAAAAAGATTATTAATACATACGAAAACAGTATGCTTCGCCATATATATGGCGAAACTTAATGAAATGTCTGTTCTCCCTGCTTCCCCTGTGCCAGACTGAGTAATGGTTACTGAGCCCTCAGTTAGGCTAGGCGTAATACAAGTGAAATAATTGGGAGGGGGAGGGGGTGCTGCAGGGAAGAGAGGGAGGTGGGGAAGGGGTTAGAGCATGTGAAGGCCTCATACATATAAATTAGTGTTTGCAGCCGGTAAAAACTAGTGCTTTCTCTTTAGCGTGACATGCAGCCAGAGTGACAGGAGATCGTGCAGTCCTGTTTGTTCACATTTGAATATTTACACTTTTAACACTGGCAGGTTCTGACTCTCCCTTTTTACTTATTTGTCCTTCCCCAGAAGACTTTTCGGCTTATGGAAGATCTGTATTGGTAAAGCGGGTAACCCTTTATGATCGAGACCACTTTTTGATTTGTGCAAATATCACACTATTTTATTCAGCTGAAAGTGAGTCGTAGAAGTTAGAGGGTCATGATCGGGAACACTCTAGTTTTCTATTCCAGCAAATATCGGATGATCTTATACAGCTAAGAGTGAGCGTTATGAGCCAGAGGGTATTAATACTGTCACCATTAACCCAGTCATGACTGAAGCAAATCTTAATATCATGTCACAGCTAAAGTCATACGATTTTATTCAGCTGACGGTTAATCATACGAGTCTGAGTGTCAAATCATTCAGTTAGTGGACATACTTTTTAATTTTTCCTTTTACTAGACGGTTTATTATGAAATATTAGTCAAGGAATATCCTCCTGAAATCTGCCACACATTTCACGAAACACCCCGTAGCTAAACAAATGGAGCTTAGTAATTAATATCAAAGACCTCACTCACAGATGCAGACCTTTGTTGTTGGCTACAACTAAAACTTTGCTGTGTTTGTCTACACAACAGCAGATTAAATATCAGAATCTTTATGTAAGACATAAAATATTGATGTTAGTTTATGTTTAACGTTTTCAAGAATCAAGTGTTTCAAGAATCAAGTGCTTAAACTGGCGAGAAGAGTTCTTATTCAATTAACCCACTGGTGCCCAGCGTCCAATATAATGGACACTATAATACTTAATAAAGAAGGGAACCCCGGGGTAGGGACCTATGAGCTTCGCGACTATGAGCCGATAGGCGGAGGGCGGTACTCTTAGTACTCGTCCAGCAAAATCCCTCTCACAGGAACTCTGTCCACTAATGGGTTAAACACTGGCTTATCTATCAGCCTCTGTAAGGTGCCTATCGTCCAGTATAATGGACAAAACTGGGCATTTTCAAAATTTAATAAAGAAGGGAACCCCAGCGTAGGGACCTATGAGCTTCGCGACTATGACCTGATAGGCGAGGGCGGTACGGTTAGTACCCGTCCAGCAAAATCCCTCTCACAGGAACTCTGGCCACTAATGGGTTAAGCAGCTTATGAATATTGAATCTTACGTCCTTGTGTGTGGATTAAAGGATTTCAAAATATCAGTGATCAAAACCGTTGCTAATTGAAACAATTAGGCCTCTCCCATCTTCATCTTCTATACCGTAAGATTATTCTATTGTCAGGCCCTTAAGTAGATAGATAGATAGATAGATACACACACACACAAATATATACAGTATATATATATATATATATATATATATATATATATATATATATATAGAGAGATAGATAGATAGATAGATAGATAGATAGATAGATAATAGATAGATAGATACACACACAAATATATACAGTATATACATATATATAGATAGATAGATAGATAGATATTCCTTGTTAGCCAAAAAGTACGTACGGACGTACGGTAACACATTTTGAGAATGGCAATGTTATCATCATGAAGGAATGAATATACGAAAATAACTGCAAATATTTCCCACGAGAACCCAAAGAGTGAATGTTTTTTGTTAAGAATGGCATGACCTTCGTATTGCAGGTGTTAAAAAGAACAATCTACTGTACTTCCCATGAGGCTGTCTGAGGAAATGCTTTAATCACAAGGCGGCAGCATTTGAGCAGGGGTTCACACAAACATTCAGGTCTAGACCTGCCCCGGCAAACAAACTGTACTGGACCTTCACCTAACACTTTTCCTCGCTCTCCTCCACAAATTACAGGAACACTCTCTTACATCCTTTTACCTTAATATAATACTCTTTGACTCTCAGCTTTATCTCATAACATCCAACTTCCGTGTTGTCTGGTTGTCTGTCTGTCTCTCGTTCTGACATTTTTCTTTTGCACAACAACACTGTTTCATACACTTCTCTACCACTATCATACTCGAATTACTTTGCTTGCTCTCTCTCTCTCTCTCTCTCTCTCTCTCTCTCTCGCTGTTGCTATTATGTGTCTCTGTATACCAGATCATTCTCATTTCTCTCGTTCTCATCATGCCTCGTCCATCTTCTATCGTTCGTTCTTCTTTCCTTCCTTCCTTCTGTCTTTTCTTTCAGTCATCTTTCCATCATATCTTCAATCCTCCTTCCAGTCTTTACGTCGATTCTTCTTTATTTCTCGTTTCCATCCTTCCCTTCTTTGCAGAAATCTCACAGGAGCGGGCATACCATCAGTTTTGTCTCCAAGTCATTTCAATTAACCAGGAGTGTCACTCATGTTAACTTAGTCGAGACATCCCCCGGGTCACACCACCAGTGCAGCCAACACTCGTACTGCAATACAAGATCTGTCACGTGAACCTTGTGTTCAAAGCTTCAGGAAATTATAATAACTCTAATGTAAAGAATTATTGTACACATGTTGCCAAAACCGGGTGCAAGGACAAATAAATGACCAGAACAAATGGGAATAAATTTTCAATTTGCAGACCTCTGGCAACGGCAGGCCACGCTCTCTCTCTCTCTCTCTCTCTCTCTCTCTCTCTCACACACACACACACACACACACACACACACACACACAATGTGGTTTTAGAAGTGAACGGGGAGGCATAGACTGTTCTTGCTGTCCCTCGCTCCTAAGTAATGGCACTCAAATATATCGAATCAATATTTCTGTGTAGCTTGGTCGTGCCATATGAGGGTCCAGAAAATACAGTGAACACTTTTCTTGTTTCTTGTCTCCTCCCTTCCTTCCTTCTCTCTTCTTTTTCCTCGCATTCCTTAATTTCTCTTGTTATTCCTTTTCTTTATTCTTTATTCTTTTGTTTAGTATTGCGTAGATTTCTTTACTTTTTCAGTCCTTCGTGTCTTTTGTTTTCATTTTCCCCTTCTTTCGTATCTTTCACCCTTCCTTCATTCTTTCTCTCGTTCCTTCTCTCCTTTCTCCATTTCCTTCCGTCTTAACGACTTTACCCTCCCAGCTTTTTCCTACTGACTTCCTCTTTTATTTCTGCGCTTCATTCCTCTTTCAGCTCTTTCCTTGACACTTCCTTTTTTCTCCCTCATCATTCCTTTATTTTATCTCGCCCAGACAGAGTCCGACTAGGTATTGTTTTTGGTCGAGTTGGTTTGTTTGTAATCAACATTACGGTTGAGTGAAATTACATGAAACTCTCAGGATATGTGGGCACTGGTCCCTAAAGAAAATTATCAAAATTACTGAGGTAATCGAGTGACTCTGAAAGGTCAAAATCAAGGTCACGGATTTCCTGAGGTCTATAACTTGAAAACGGTTGAGGACAAAGATAACTACTATTATGAACATACAGGAACTCGTAAATTGGACTCTCACTTGACATCAAGACATTTGACCTTGGATGACATTGAAATGTCAAACTCAAAGTCACGGATATTTAGGGGGTTATAACTCGAAACTCACTGAAGATTGAGATATTTATTATTAACAAGATATAGGAAGTCTCATATCGGCTTTCATTTGACCTTTGACCATGAGTGACCTTGAAAGACAAAACGCAAGATCATGGTTTTTCAGAGTGCCTAACTTGAAAACATTTGCGCCATTACCTTAGACTTTTATTGTGCACTGACACTAAATGGCAGAAATGAGTCAGTATTTAACAGCAATAAAATAACTGCTGTCGGGCGAGGTTTGTTGTGCCTGGCATCACTTGTTTTTGTTTGCTTTTTTCTTATTTCCATTCATCCCTTTTATTTTCTAATTTACATTCTTTCTTCTATCTCTCCTTACTTTATTGCTTTTTCCTTGTCTTCAGGCTTTTCTTTTTTTTCTTCTCCCCCCCCCCCATTACCTAGCCTTTGCTTCCATTTTCTTTCTAACTTTTCTCTCTTCCTTGATTTTTTTTCATTCCCTATATTCTCATTATATCTCTCATCTATTCTTCTTCCTTCTTTCATTCTTTTCTTTTGTTTTTCCTTCTCTTCTTTTATCCCTCCTTGCTTCCTTCAGTCCTTCCTTTTTTCCTGTGTTTTTTTTCCTTCATTTCTTGTCACCGTCGCGTCTTTCCTCTTTCCTTTTCTCCTTCCTTCCATTCTGCCTTCCTCTTTCATTCTATTCTTTTTCACTGCTTCTTTTCCCCCCTCACCTCTTCCTTTCCATTTTCTCCTCTTAGTCTTGTCTCACACAACACCACATTTTTCACCCCTTTATTTCTCACCGTCTTCATTATCTCCATTCCTCCTGCACTGTATACCAACCTCCTCTCGCACTCTATACCGATCCTGTGTGTGTGTGTGTGTGTGTGTGTGTGTGTGTGTGTGGGTGGGTGGGTGGGTGGGTGGGTGTGAGTGTGTGGGTGTGCATTTTTGTCTGTGTGTGTGTGTGTGTGTGTGTGTGTGTGTGTGTGTGTGTGTGATCGGGAAGACCATAACTGATAAAAATGACAGCTGTAATTATTTGTACAGCAGCAGTTAGAGCAACCAGGCGCGACAGCACACACCAACACTCTAACATACATAATGTTTTGTGCAGAAAATAAGAAAATAACGAATATATCAGTTGACGAAAATAATCGAACAAAAAGGAAAACAGTTTATGAAAAATGGCTGAAAAAAAAAAAATCTGTCTATCTATCTATTGCCAGACGCCTTAATCCCTTATACGGAGTGGCCACAAACAAATCGCCTCCACGTCACCCTGTCCCCCGCCATTTCACTGCCCTGATCCCAATTCTCTCCACCCCCCCCCTCTCTTATATACCTTTCCAATCTATCCCACCATGTCATCCTTGGCCTCCCCCTCCCTCTCTCTCCCTCCACCTCACTCACATATACTCTCCTCGTCAGTCTCTCACTCTCCATCCGCTCCACATGGCCAAACCACCTCAGTGTGTTTCTCCTAACGCTTCCTATCACATCCACATCCACACCACAACGCTCCTTCACATCCTCATTTGTCAGTCTGTCTCTCCATGTGACTCCACATGCTCCTTTCAAATAACTCATTTCCACTGCTCTCACTCTTGACTTATGTCCCTCCACCAACATCCAAGCTTCACTTCCATACATTAGAGTTGATATCACAATACTGTCATATAATAACTTTTTCACTTCCATGCCCACATCTCTGTCTCTTATCACTGCCTTCAAGGAACCAGCAACCTTTCTTCCTTATTGTACCCTTTCAAGCACTTCACCCTCCAAACTTCCATCCCTACTCATCACACTACCCAAGTACTTAAACGTACTCACATTTTCCATTTCCTCATCATCTTATCACACTGTACATTCACTGACTTCACTTCTCTCGAAGACCATAACTTTACTCTCTCCTACATTCACCTTCAAATTCCATTTCTTACACACTCTCCCATACTCATCCACCAAGCCTTGCAGCTCCCTTTCGTCTTCACTTAACAACACAGTATCATCAGGAAACAACAGTACAGGGACTCCACACACTGCCATCTCTCATTAGGGTCACTCCAACATCCACTGCCCTAACTTGTATCTCTTTTAAAACCCCATCCATATACAGATTGGACAACCATGGAGCCATGACACATCCCTGTATCAACCCAACCTTCAGATAGAAAAACTCACTCAGTTCACTATCCACACGCACTGCAGCCTTAGCACCCTCATACATACTCTTCACAGCATTCAACAACTTCCCATCTACTCCATATATTCTTAATACTTTCCACAATCCTTGTCTATCCACCCTGTCATATGCTTTCTTCATATCCATGAAGGCCGCATACAACTTCTTTCCCTTCCTTAGACACTTTTCCACTAAAGATCTAAGAATGAATATCTGATCAACACAACCTCTTCCCATCCTAAAGCCTCCCTGTTCTTCTCCAACTAATTCATTTTATTTCCCTAACTCTGTCAATAAGTATCCTACCATATACTTTGCCTATTACACTAAGAAGACAAATGCCCCCTTGATTACCACAAACTTCTTTTTCCCCTTTCCCTTTGTACAAGGGAATAATTATACCTGACTTCCAATCATCCGGGACTTTGCCTTCCTCCCAGGCCAATCTGCACATCTTCCACATCCATTCTACTACTATCTCTCCCCCATGCTTCAGCATTTCACCACACACTCCATTAATTCCTTGGGCTTTCCCCATTTTGACTTTCTTCATTGGTTCCACAACTTCTGTCGTACTGATTTCTTCCTGTCTTCTCACCTCTCTCCTTCTCCCAGCCATTCCCAAGCCACTTATACTCGCATTACTTCCATCCTCTATGTTCAACAATTAAAGTGTTCTCTCCATCTGCTCACTTTTTCTCCCTTCTCAGCTAGTAATCTACCATTTTTATCTTACATTCCCCTACTAACTTCATTGCCACCCTGTCTGACTCTCTTCACCTTTTTCCAGAACATTTTCTTACATTCCCTCCACTTAATACTCAAATTCCTTCCAAATTCCTCATCCACTCTCATCTTACTCTCTCTCTTTCTAATCTTTTCACCTCTCTCTTCCTTTCTACATATAACTCTCTTTTCTGTCTCTCAACTTCTTCCTCGTTCCTATTTCTCATCCATTCATTATATGCTTTCTTCTTTTGTGCCACAGCCTGTCTCACCTCTTCATTCCACCGTGCTGTTCCTTGCACCCCCTTTCGTCTTTTCTTCACCCCACACACCACGTCACATGCTGCACGTATTTCCTCTGTGAATATCTTGCACATACCTTCCACCTCCCCCATCTACTCCAAATCATATTTACCCAATCGTTCCTCCACTTCTCTCTTATACTCTGCCTTTTTCTCATCCCCTTGTAACCTTTCCACTCTCCTTACATCTACTCCTTCCTCCCGTCCTTCCCTTCTTCTATTTCTCCATTTTACTTGGACCTTGATTCTGACCACCACCAAGTGGTGGTCAGATAATCCACTCCCCCAACCTCTATACGATGTGTGTCAGAAAAGTTCCAGGACTGATGTCACAAAAGATATATTTCAAATCCAAACTAAAAACTACGAGTTGTCCCCTTCGATGTAATCCCCCTGGAGTCTAACACACTTTCCCATCCTTCTCTGCCACGCCTCCATGCACTCCTGGAAGGATTCTTCCGGGATCCTCCGCAGCTCTGTCGTCACGGCCATCTTGATGCCTTCCATGTCTTCAAAACGGGTCCCCTTGATGACCCCCTTGAGCTTGGGGAAGAGGAAAAAATCACACGGAGCCAGGTCGGGTGAGTAGGGAGGGTGTTTCAGCACGGCGATGTTCCTCTCGGCCAGGAACTGTCGGATGCTCAGGGCACTGTGAGCAGGCACGTTGTCATGGTGAAGCAGCCACGAGGTGTCCTGCCACAACTCTCGCCTCTTCTCGCAGACTGAACGAAGCAAACGCTGCAGGATCTCTTTGTAGGCGTGCTGGTTAATCGTCTGGCTCTGTGGCAAGAACTCGGTGTGGACGATGCCCCTCACATCGAAGAATGTGATCAACATGACTTTGACTTTGGACTTCGACTGTCTTGCTTTCTTTGGCCTTGGCGACATCGGACTCTTCCATTGAAGGCTCTGGCGTTTGGTCTCCGGGTCGTACTCGAAGATCCATGACTCATCACCGGTGATGACTCTCCCTAGCAAGTCTGGATGTCCTGACACACCTGCATGCGCCGATCCTTCTGGTCATCATTCAGCAGCTTCGGCACCATCTTTGCGCAGACTTTCCGCGTACCCAAATCTTCAGTGATAATCTTCCAGATGCTGTCCCAGTTCATGCCCAGCTCATTTGCAATCAGTCGAACAGTCAACCGATGATTGCCACGCACAATCTGCCTGACACGCTCAACGTTGGCCTCAGTCCTTCTCGTTAAAGGCCTTCCGCTCCTGATGTCATCTTCCTTGTCCTCGCGTCCGTCTTTGAACCTCTTGTACCACTCAAAAACACGTGAGTGTGACATCGTCTCATCTCCGTACACTTGCTGCAGCATTCCCAATACTTCAGACGGATTTTCCCCAACCGTTCCAGAAACTTCAGGTTGGTTCGTTGCTCTGTGCTCTTCGCTTGACGACCTGAAACAGAGGACATGTATACATAAGCTTGTGAAAAAAAGATCAATGGCTGCAGAGAGCTGAGATCACAGTCATATACTCCCTGGATATTACATCACACAGTGACGCAACCCGCTAATCCCTCTCCCACTCATAGCTCACACAGCACACTCAGTCCTGGAACTTTTCTGACACCACCTTGTATGTTCTTGGATCCATTACACATCTTCGCATCCATTCATCCACGCACACATAATCAATCATTGCCTTCCTTTCATTCAGTTCACCATCCGCCCTTCTTATCACTCGCCATGTATACCTGTGGATCATTTTGTGCCTGAAGAGGGTATTGGCTATCACCAACCCCCTCCCGGCACAAATGTCCACTAACGCACTGCCATTCTCATCTATCTCAGCAGGCACACCCCACTCACCAACTACCCCATCCACCTTCACATTCCCTATTTTACCATTCATATCACCAATCAAAAACACTCTCTTATTCCTTTCAAACTTTTCCATGCACACTTCCACATTTGTCCAGAACTCTTCTCTCACTCTGCTTGCACCATCTTGCGTTGGCGCATACACGCACACAATTGCCCACATTTGTAGTCCAACTTTCAGTCGTACCCACGCAATCCTAGGACCAAGTATCTATACAGTCCTATATTCTCCTCCTATCTGTTACAACAATACACAATCCTTCTTTTGCCCTGTCATTCTTACCTACTCCTGCACATATACCCCATCCATACTCCCATTCTCTTTCACTCTCACCTCACCATTTAGTTTGAATCCAAATACATCCACTTTCGCACCCTCAAGCACCTGGACAATCTCTCTTTCTCTTTCACTTCATCATTTGCACCCCTTACATTCCAGGTTGCCATCCGTATCATGTCCTTTGTACGGTCCTTAGTCGTCATCTTTTGGTCAGTCCTGGTCAGAGGCTTCTTGTTCATATTTTTATTTAGTTATTTTCCGGGGAGGGGCCCTAACCCTCCGCCAACCCAGTTGCTGTCATGTAGGGAACACGTGTCGGTTGGTTATAAGGTTACCACCTAGCGTTGTAAAAGATTTCCTGGTTTACAGGAAATCATTGGGCTTGCCACTCGATGTAGAGCTATCCTAAACACAGGGTACCATTACACTAAGTGGGTGGATGATGGACGCCCCGACCTACCACAGAATATTAAACTACAGAATATATGCTAGGACTACATAAAAAGAAAAATTTATGCAGCAATAATAATAATAATAATAATAATAATAATAATAATAATAAACAAGAAGCCGAACAAATTAAGATATAAATAATGAAATAAACCAATTAGGCTTCAGAGGAGAGAGAGAGAGAGAGAGAGAGAGAGAGAGAGAGAGAGAGAGAGAGAGAGAGAAAGAAAGAGAGAGAGAGATTCCGTGGAACAATGGTAAAGTGTCCGTGTTCGTACACTGAAGACCAAGGGTTCGCACCCCGCCAGGGTGAAAAACTTTGGGAGCATTCTTCAGGCCACGTACTGCATTGGCGGACACAAGGGGTGCTGTGGTTGAACCAGTGTCGCCTACTATAAAGTATGCTTGCCCCCAGTCGGCTTGCGCGGGCCGATTACACTTGGTTCACAGACTACACACACATTCAAAGCCACTCCAACACTACAGTTACACTTACAAGCACTTCTCACCCTACATACAATCTCTACCAGACAGTCTAAGCCACTTGGTAGAGATACATTGGCTGTATCGTCCCCACTTCGGTAGGGATAGGCCGGTCCTGCAGTGGACACTCAAACGGCTGATGAGATGATATTTATATATATATATATATATATATATATATATATATATATATATATATATATATATATATATATATATATATATATATATATATATATATTAATTCTTTTCTAGTTTATGACTGAAACGTCTCTTTTTTTAAATTTCCACCCAGAGCCACCACCAGTGATGATAAATAAATGGCTTCGCTCTTTCTGATATATCGTTTTACGCAACATTGTTGCAAAGAGAAGAACAACAAAAACATTAATCTGCCCTAAAAGTCGAAATAACGCCGCAAGAATGTTCATAACAACACTATTGTTTCACGCGGGCTTGCCTTGCACATACAGTGTACACGTGTTTATCAAACGGGCATCATACATTACAGCTGATGAAAATGGGACGGGGTGTGGCGGTGACACTTTGTTAATCTTGATCTCATGAAGGCTGACCCCGCTGCTAATTTAGTAGTTGGCTTATTTTTAGGGGCTCGTAATTCTGAGTGTGTGTGTATGCGCCAACGCAAGATCGTGCTAGAAGAGTGAGAGAAGAGTTCTGGACAAATGTGGAAGTGTGCATGGAAAAGTTTGGAAGGAGTGAGAGAGTGTTTTTGATTGGTGATATGAATGGTAAAGTTGGTAATGTGAAGGTGGATGGAATAGTTGGTGAGTGGGGTGTGCCTGCTGAGATAGATGAGAATGGGAGTGCGCTAGTGGACATTTGTGCTGGGAGGGGGTTGGTAATAGCCAATACCCTCTTCAGGCATAAAATGATCCACAGGTATACATGGCGAGTGATGAGAAGGGTGGGTGGTGAACTGAATGAAAGGAAGGCAATGATTGATTATGTGTGTGTGGATGAAAGGATGCGAAGATGTGTAAAGGATGCAAGAGTGTATAGAGGTTGGGGGAGTGGACTTTCTGACCACTACTTGGTGGTGGCCAGAATTAGGTTGCAAGTAAGATGGAGGAATAGAAGAAGGGAAAGACGAGAGGAAGGAGTAGTTGCAAGGAGAGTGGAAAGGTTACAAGAGGATGAGAAAAAGGCAGAGTATAAGAGAGAAGTGGAGGAACGATTGGGCAAATATGAATTGGAGCAGATGGGAGACGTGGAAGGTGTGTGTAAGATATTTACAGAAGAAATATGTGCAGCATGTGATGTGGTGTGTGGAAGGAAGAGAAGACGGAGGGGTGCAAGGAACAGCGTGGTGGACTGAAGAGGTGAAACAGGCTGTGGCACAAAAGAAGAAAGCATACAATGAATGGATGAGAAATAGGGGCGTGGAAGAAGTTGAGAGGCGGAAGAAAGAGTTATATGTGGAAAGGAAGAGAGAGGTGAAAAGATTAGTAAGAGAGAGTAAGAAGAGAGTGGATGAGGAATTTGGAAGGAATTTGAGTGTAAAGTGGAGGGACTGTAAGAAAATGTTCTGGAGAGAAGTGAAAAGAGTAAGACAGGGTGGAAGTGAAGTCAGCAGGGGAGTGAAAGATAAAAATGGTAGATTACTAGTGGAGAAGGGAGAAAAAGTGAGCAGATGGAGAGAACACTTTAAGGAATTGTTGAACGTGGAGGATGGAAGTAATGCGAGTATAAGTGGCTGGGGAATGGCTGGGAGAAGGAGGGAGGTGAGAAGACAGGAAGAAATCAGTAGGATGGAAGTTGTGGAAGCAATGAAGAAAGTTAAATCGGGGAAAGCCCCAGGAATTGATGGAGTGTGTGGTGAAATGCTGAAGCATGGGGGAGAGATAGTAGTAGAATGGATGTGGAAGATGTGAAGATTGGCCTGGGAGGAAGGTAGAGTCCCGGAGGATTGGAAGTCAGGTATAATTATTCCCTTGTACAAAGGAAAAGGGGAAAAAGAAGTGTGTGGTAATCATAGGGGCATTTGTCTTCTTAGTATAATAGGAAAAGTGTATGGTAGGTTACTTATAGACAGAGTTAGAGAAAGAACAGAGAAATTAGTTGGAGAAGAACAGGGAGGCTTTAGGAAGGGAAGAGGTTGTGTAGATCAGATATTCATTCTTAGATCTTTAGTGGAAAAGTTTCTAGAGAAGGGAAAGAAGTTGTATGCGGCTTTCATGGATTTGGAGAAAGCATATGACAGGGTGGATAGACAAGGATTGTGGAAAGTGTTAAGAATATATGGAGTAGATGGGAAGTTGTTGAATGCTGTGAAGAGTATGTACGATGGTGCGAAGGCTGCAGTGCGTGTGGATGGTGAACTAAGTGAATTTTTCTCTGTGAAAGTTGGTTTGAAACAGGGATGTGTCATGTCTCCATGGTTGTTCAATCTGTACATGGATGGGGTAATAAAAGAGGTACAAGGTAGGGTAGTGGATGTTGGAGTGGCCCTGGTGAGAGATGATAGTGTTTGGAAACTCCCTGTACTGTTGTTTGCAGATGATACTGTGTTGTTGAGTGAAGACGAAGGGGAGCTGCAAGGCTTGGTGGATGAGTTTGAGAGAGTGTGTAAGAAACGGAACCTAAAGGTGAATGTAGGGAAGAGTAAAGTGATGGTCTTTGAGAGAGGTGAAGTCAGTGAATGTACAGCGAGGTTGGATGGTGAGGAATTGGAAAATGTGAGTACGTTTAAGTATTTGGGTAGTGTGATGAGTAAGGATGGAGGTTTGGAGGGTGAAGTGCTTGAAAGGGTACAGCAGGGAAGAAAGGTTGCTGGTTCCTTAAAAGCAGTGATAAGAAACAGGGAAGTGAGCATGGAAGTAAAAGTTACTACATGACAGTATTGTGATACCAACTCTAACGTACGGAAGTGAAGCTTGGACATTGTTGGAAGGACACAAGTCAAGAGTGAGAGCAGTGGAAATGAGTTATTTAAGAGGAGCCTGTGGAGTCACGTGGAGAGACAGGCTGACGAATGAGGATGTAAAGGAGCGTTGTGGTGTGGATGTGGATGTGATAGGAAGCGTTGTGAGGAACACACTGAGGTGGTTTGGCCATGTGGAGAGGATGGAGGGTGAAAGATTGACGAAGAGAGTGTATGTGAGTGAGGTGGAGGGTGGAAGAGGGAGGGGGAGACCGAGGATGAGATGGAGGGATGGGGTGGAGAGGTATATGAGAGAGGGGGGTGTGAGTTGGGAGCAGGGCAGTGAAATGGCGGGGGACAGGGCGACTTGGAGGCGATTTGTTTGTGGCCACCCCAAACGGGATTGAGGCGTCTGGCAATAGATAGATAGATAGAATTCTGACCCGATTTCTCCATGATTTTACTTATACCCTAACTCAGCCCTACCTCAGACATAACCTGACTCGGATACAAAGCGACATTTCACGATTCACTATAGTAAAGCTAATGCAGCTTCATATTCACGGGCAGGATAATGTCTGGCATCGTGACATTATCCTGACCCTATCTTGACCATATCTTGACCTTAAATTGGATACAAAGGCCGAGTGATAACAAGAATAGGGAAAAAACATGAAAGTTGAAGTCACCTCTAATTTACAGCAGTAACACCTACTGTATGAGGGGTAATGGAAATCTGAACAGTATAATTCGCTTAATAATTGTAGGTATACAAGGATCAATCAGACTCACCAGGACAACTTGTGTAACTATAATTGGTGTTTCAAATGGAGTCTTATCGAGGATCTCTCTCTCTCTCTCTCCCTCCCTCCCTCCCTCCCTCCCTCCCTCCCTCCCTCCCTCCCTCCCTCTCTCTCTCGATAAATTTGTCTATTTAACTTTCTCTTCATTCATATAGTTTTGCGCGAATATTGTTCTGGTATGTAATACATTGGTAGAGAATGCTATATACTGTATAATGAAGTACCAGACTTAGAAAAAAAAAAAGAAAAAAAAAAGAGGGAGCGACAAGAAACTAGTGTCAGTGAATATTGTGGTTTGACGTGGTGGACAGAAACATCGTTGCTGATTAGGGACAGATGTGTGATCTCGGACAGAACCTGATACGGCAAGATGATGGGTGTCGCTTCTTTCCACCCTTGCTTGAAGGCGGTTCGTTATCTAGTCATCCCCCCAGCACAGACTCAACCCGTTCATAAGTCCAGCAATGATATTTTCGTTTCTGAATATGAACCAGGAAGCTGTTATTGTTTTCTATGGCTGATATTTTTTTTTTTACTGTTTACCCATTCTTATTTTATAGTTTTTTTGGATAATGGCACAGAAAATAATATAATCATGGCATTCTTAACGAAACTGAAGCCCCACATGCCAAGGCAAAGGGTTCGTGATATTCCGTCTGATTCACCCACCCGGAATATTACTTCGCAGTCGTAATTTAATGATAAGTATCAATTAATTATGATAATTTGGTGCTGAAGTTACCTCTATCACCTTCCAATAAATTATCCCTATAAGATTTGCCACATATAACCTAGGCGTCTTTCAATGAGATGTGGTGCTATGAATGACGTAATGGGAATGAAGCTGACACATGAGCTACTAAATGTCGAAACTAGATACAGGTCATAAAACCAGTGAACTGAAGGAAGTTGGATGGACTGGTTACTAGATGGCAATTTTAGATAAGTGTAAGAGAATAATAGGAGAAATATAATTTTTATTGTTTTTTTTCCTCTGACGGAAAACACATCATCTTGGGTGACTCTGATGGACTGAAGATATTAATTTGAAATTCCAACCAAGACACAAACTGTAATAAAAGTTTCAGTGTAGTGCATAATGTCATTATTTTCTAACCTGACTATATAATGCAGGCTCTATGATAACCCTTTACCTCGGGCTCTGACTAATTTATTTTGCTGTGGATTGCGCCCAATGATTTACTGTAACTCGTCGCCCTGAATCCTCCCGAGGTTGGAAGGTTACCATTTCGATTTGACACTGATTGCTCCTGCCACTTTACTTAAATGGGTAAATCGTTTCATAAATTAATTACAAAACACAATTCCATGATACAAATTAAAGATCTATGAAAGATTTTAAGCATGACAGGGGAGTGATGAACAGCGCGGCTGCGGTTGGAGGTAGGCCAATAGGCAGACATCGGGGTGTTGCGGGCCTTTTGTGGTATTTCTGCTGAACTGGCTACAGGCTGTTGCTTAACGGCTCGACTTAATGAATGTGAAAATTTTCGTGATATATCTGAAGACAAACCTTGAGAATTCCATGTCTAAATTGCGTTATTATAAAAATTGTGAATAATAACTTATACTCACCACAGTATTAGTAAAGTAACTTCTTGGTACCTATAACCCGCAATAGAGCTTGAACATACTGAGTTCATCTCTGTTTCAGTCTGTCTGTCTGTCTCATATATATATATATATATATATATATATATATATATATATATATATATATATATATATATATATATATATATATTACCCTGATTTAATATTTTCCTTCAAACTAAACTCTAAAATTAATGTCACTGTATCTTTGTATATATTTAGTAGTACGTAGGGTCTACGTGCCAATTCTTGCTTTGATAAACAAACGTCACATTCAAAAACTGCTAACAATATATCTACGACCCAGGGCTGGCCGGCGTTCTGCCTTGCAGCCTCAGTGTGGGGTCAAGTGTCTCAAGAGGAAGACCTGTGATGGACATGACAAAGTAAATACCCGTTAATTTGCATCGGGCTTTTGATTTACCTGTATTGTATATGATCTGTTTAATATATATATATATATATATATATATATATATATATATATATATATGTATGTATATATATATAAAACGTGTGGTTTATTCCTGCAGATCCCAAACGATCTTATTCCTCTTAGAACAACCTAGTGGTAAAGAAATTGCTAAACGCTATACCTAACATCTAAAATTAAGAAACTCTCTTGAGCTTAACATTATCATGAGGAGATGGGAAAAATCTAAATAACAAGAAGTGGTGCAAGGCACAGCAAACCCGTCCCCGGCAGTCATTTTCGTGCTGACGTATAAACGCAACAGGATATCCAGTCAGAGATGTCACATATCAAGTCTGGGGAAGACCTGGGGAAAATTGACGATTTTATGCCCGTATGAAATTTTAGGTCCGACCCACCTAGCATTGCCCCCCCCCCCACCCGCTAACTGGGGTTTAACTCTCCTGATGTACTGAGGCATGTTACTGGATGCTGAATGAAAGATGCACCTTTTGGCTTTGATTTCATGTCGATATGACGAATTTGAAAGCAATTATGGCGAGAAAAGATTTCTTTTTTACATTTTTTTTTTTTTTTACATTTCTTAGGCCAACATCCTGGGCCTTGGCCATTTTGACCCAAAAATAATTCAGGTGATCAGAAGGTCATAGCCTATCATCCCTGTAATTTTAGTCAAAATTGCACCAGTGGTTTTCGCGTGAATTTATTAACAGACAGACAGACATAGACAGACAAGCAGACAGAGAAACCGTGTGAAAACAAAGCCCGTCCCCGAGCTCCTCCGGGGCGGGTACGGGTAACAAGCATATTGTTAACAAGCCGTACATACGACAGACAAACGAAACTCAAAGTGTTCAGATCACTACAATTATTTAATATCGTCAGCGTACTGTATGTTGCCTTGTTGCTGTATGCAAGACAAGAACAAAATCACCACCTGATAAATTTGAGAATCGGATACCGGGAGCACTTAGAAAACAACAGAAAGAATTATGTTAGCTGTTACATGGAGAGGTAAAAAGAGAGCTTCCTGGACAAGGGAAAAGAGAAGAGTAAATGATTAACTAACTACAGTAGAAGCAAAAAGCAGAAATGTTACGTTCTTCGGAGAACAGACAACAGTTGGACGACCAAGGTAACTAAATGGCACCCCAAATATAACGTGAGAGGAAGGGTAGACAAAAAAAAAAATGAAGGGAAATTCTCAGATTGGCTTGTTTTGTTAGAGCAGATTAACAGCCAATAGGACGAGTATGGACAAAGATGATAGGCTTTCGTCCGCCACCGGAATGTTTAGGGCTGTTGATGATGATTATGATCACTAGTTATATTCATGCAGTTCCTGAACGACCTTGGTACAAAGGATATGAGGATAAGTGAAGTGTATTTAACAAAGGTGGAATGACGTAACTATGTTGGCCAGCATCACCAGGAGGAAAAACTTTTCATTCGCGTTTCATGCATCCTGTCTCATGTCTGGCTTGTCTCAACGGCCGACAGACTGAAAGGTCAACACACACACACTATATATATATATATATATATATATATATATATATATATATATATATATATATATATATATATATATATATATATATATATATATATATATATGTTATTAACTTTGTTGGGAATTAAACCCACGACTCTTAGATAGGAATCAAGTACCGTGTCACCATACCATGGTGTGGTGAAAACTAAGCCACTCGAATTCTATGATAAACCAAGTAATTCAGTTTAAATCCATTATAACACAATATTTTTTATCCCGAACCCAGATGAAACATATTTCATAATCATCTGGATTTTTGCTTACCCCCATGCAAATTTCTACATATGTAAGTACGTGTGTTGTGTTTGTCCAGCATATAGAATGGCACAATCTATTTGGAATGTAGTTGTGTCTGTTAAGCACTCATAATTTAGCAATGGCTTGTTTAATCTTCATTTCTGAATCCTCTTTATAATTAACTGTGGTTCAGCATTCATTCCTACATGACATACAGCGACATCGGTCCCCAGAATGCTGGTGCTTAAACATCATCACCATCACCTTAATCATCATCATCATGATCAACGACATCTTCATTACCATTATACTGTATTTTCATAAACTTCTTCAGAAGCAGCAGCAGTGCCATAATTTTTGCCAGCACTGTTATCAACAACTTCATCTCTATCATCACTTCCGATATCATTATCATCACCATCGTGGCCGTTGTCGTTGTTGGCGTAACGCTGATTCCAACAAGCAAATTGCCTGAACAGGATCTACAACTAGCAAAAGGAAAAAAATAACTTGAGGACGTAAGCGCACATGGGAAAATTAAGAAAATAATAAAAAACATATACATCCTTACATCGTTATGTACTGTGTGGTGGACTTACGGCGCACCTGAGTATGCTGGTGCTTAATTAACAGGTGAGTGTAATGCAGACACGCCTTACACACCGCTCAAAATAAGGTTTCGTAGTCACTTCAAAGCACTACAGAGTAAACAGGAACCCTCTCTAACAAGGCCTGGAGAGAGAGAGAGAGAGAGAGAGAGAGAGAGAGAGAGACGTAGTAGTAGTAGTAGTAGTAGTAGTAGTAGTAAATGTAGTAGTAGTAGTGGTGGTAGTAGTAGTAGTAATTAGTAGTAGTTGTAGTACCGGTACTGTAATGGTGGTAGTGGTAGTTGTGGTTGTAACTGTAATTGTAATTGTAGCTGTTGCTGTTGCAGCTGTAAAAGCATTAGTAGTTGTTTGTTGTTACTTATTTTATCAATTTATTTATATATTTATATATCAAACTTAACCATCTTAAAGCCAAGCTCACCTTGATGTGAACCCAGTGGACTGCAAGAATCCGACCACCACATACGCGTCTCTGTGATCTTTTGTTGACATTATATCAAAGGTGTGTTTGTATTGCTGAAGAGAGGTGTACGAAGTGGGCATGTTATGTAAGGCGCTGTTTTATAGTGAGAGGAGAGTTCTTTGATTGTGAGTTGTTGTTTGTGCGTAAGAGTGAACAAACACGTTTGGTTATGGCCCAAATAATATTCCTAAATGAGGCGCCTTCAGAGAAAGTATTTTTTTTTTTCCTATAAAGAACGATATATTTATATCTTAACTTTGCTTAATAATTAACAAACAAGAAAGGATTATACTGCTAACAGAATACACCTTACATCTGACAAACCTTGATGTGGGGGGAAATAAAGACTTTTGTTCTATACATAAGGAATGGAGAGAACTGGGGAAGGGTTGTCGATAAATAAAAACAGTAGAGGAGGGGTGTGTCAAGAAGGAAAGGGAGTGTGTGTGTGTGTGTGTGTGTGTGTGTGTGTGTGTGTGTGTGTGTGTGTGTGTGTGTGTGTGTGTGTGTGTGTGTGTGTGTGTGTGTGTGTGTGTGTGTGTGTGTGTGTGTGTGTGTGTGTGTGTCTGTGTCTGTGTATGTGTGTGTGTGTGTGTGTGTGAGAGAGAGAGAGAGAGAGAGAGAGAGAGAGAGAGAGAGAGAGAGAGATCGGTCCATAAAATGCAAGCGCTTAATTAAGCACCAGCATACTCAGGTGCACCGTAAAACCACCTCACCTACAGTACATAAAGCATATTTATGTTTTTGTTTATTTTCTTAATTTGCCAATGTATGCTTAGTTCCTCAGGTTCATTTTTTCTTTTTGCTAGTTGTGGATCCTGTTCAAGCAATATGCTAGTTGGAATCAGCGTTACGACGACAACGAGACGGCCACGATGGTGATGATGATGTTAATGATGTTGACGAAAGTGGTGATAGAGATGATGAAGTTGTTGATTACAGTGATAGCAAAAAATATGGAACTGCTGCTGCTGAAGTTTATGATAATGATAATGCTGATGAAGATGTTGATCATGATGATCATGATTAAGATGATGGTGATGATGTTATTGATACACCATTCATTTTAACAGGTGGGTGTACTGCAGACCCTCTCTTATACACTGCTTATAATAGGGCTTCGTAGTCACTTCAAAGCAATACAGAGTAAACAGGAACCCTCTCTAACAAGGGCTGGAGAGAGAGAGAGAGAGAGAGAGAGAGAGAGAGAGAGAGAGAGAGAGACGTTGTAGTAGTAGTATTAGATGTAGTAGTAGTAGTGGTGGTGGTAGTAGTAGTAATTAGTAGTAGTTGTAGTACCGGTATTGTAATGGTGGTAGTGGTAGTTGTGGTTGTAACAGTAATTGTAATTGTAGCTGTTGCTGTTGCAGCTGTAAAAGCATTAGTAGTTGTTTGTTGTTACTTATTTTATCAATTTATTTATATATTTAGATATTAAATTTCACCATCTTAAAGCCAAGCTCACCTTGATGTGAACCCAGTGGACTGCAAGAATCCGACCACCACATACGCGTCTCTGTGATCTTTTGTTGACATTATATCAAAGGTGTGATTGTGTTGCTGAAGAGAGGTGTACGAAGTGGGCATGTTATGTAAGGCGCTGTTTTATAGTGAGAGGAGAGTTCTTTGATTGTGAGTTGTTGTTTGTGCTGTAAGAGTGAACAAACACGTTTGGTTATGGCCCAAATAATATTCCTAAATGAGGCGCCTCCAGCGAAAGTATTTTTTTTTCCTATAAAGAACGATATATTTATATCTTAACTTTGCTTAATAATTAACATACAAGATAGGATTATACTGCTAACAGAATACACCTTATATCTGACAAACCTTGATGTGGGGGGAAATAAAGACTTTTGTTCTAAACATAAGGAATGGAGAGAACTGGGGAAGGGTTGTCGATAAATAAAAACAGTAGAGGAGGGGTGTGTCAAGAAGGAAGGGGAGTGTGTGTGTGTGTGTGTGTGTGTGTGTGTGTGTGTGTGTGTGTGTGTGTGTGTGTGTGTGTGTGTCTGTGTATGTGTGTGTGAGAGAGAGAGAGAGAGAGAGAGAGAGAGAGATTGGTCCATAGAATGCTGGAGCTTAAAATGAATGGTGTATCATTAACATCAACACCATCATCTTAATCATGATCATCATGATCAACATCTTCATCAGCATTATCATTATCATAAACTTCAGCAGCAGCAGTTCCATATTTTTTGCCATCACTGTAATCAACAACTTCATCATCTGTATCGCCACTTTCGTCAACATCATTAACATCATCATCATCATCGTGGCCGTCTCGTTGTCGTCGTAACGCTGATTCCAACTAGCTTATTGCTTGAACAGGATCCTATCTATCTATCTATCTATCTATTACCAGACGCCTCAATCCCGTTTAGGGTGGCCACAAACAAATCGCCTCCAAGTCGCCCTGTCCCCCGCCATTTCACTGCCCCGCTCCCAACTCACACCCCCCTCTCTCATATACCTCTCAACCCCATCCCTCCATCACATCGTCGGCCTCCCCCTCCCTCTTCCCCCCTCCACCTCACTCACATACACTCTCTTCGTCAGTCTTTCACCCTCCATCCTCTCCACATGGCCAAACCACCTCATTGTGTTCCTCATAACGCTCCCTATCACATCCACATCAACACCACAACGTTCCTTTATATCCTCATTCGTCAGCCTATCTCTCCATGTGACTCCACAGGCTCCTCTTAAATAACTCATTTCCACTGCTCTCACTCTTGACTTGTGTCCTTCCAACAACGTCCAAGCTTCACTTCCGTACGTTAGAGTTGGTATCACAATACTGTCATGTAGTAACTTTTTCACTTCCATGCTCACTTCCCTGTTTCTTATCACTGCTTTCAAAGAACCAGCAACCTTTCTTCCCTGCTGTACCCTTTCAAGCACTTCACCCTCCAAACCTCCATCCTTACTCATCACACTACCCAAGTACTTAAACGTACTCACATTTTCCAATTCCTCACCATCCAACCTCGCTGTACATTCACTGACTTCACCTCTCTCAAAGACCATCACTTTACTCTTCCCCACATTCACCTTCAGATTCCGTTTCTTACACACTCTCCCAAACTCATCCACCAAGCCTTGCAGCTCCCCTTCGTCTTCATTCAACAACACAGTATCATCTGCAAACAACAGCACAGGGAGTTTCCAAACACTATCCTCTCTCACCAGGGCCCACTCCAACATCCACTACCCTACCTTGTACCTCTTTTATTACCCCATCCATGTACAGATTGAACAACCATGGAGACATGACCCATCCCTGTTTCAACCCAACTTTCAAAGAGAAAAATTCACTTAGTTCACCATCCACAAACACTACAGCCTTCGCACCATCGTACATACTCTTCACAGCATTCAGCAACTTCCCATCTACTCCACATATTCTTAACACTTTCCACAATCCTTGTCTATCCACCCTGTCATATGCTTTCTCCAAATCCATGAAAGCCGCATACAACTTCTTTCTCTTCTCAAGAAACTTTTCCACTAAAGATGTAAGAATGAATATCTGATCAACACAACCTCTTCCCTTCCTAAAGCCTCCCTGTTCTTCTCCAACTAATTTCTCTGTTCTTTCTCTAACTCTGTCAATAAGTATCCTACCATACACTTTTCCGATTATACTAAGAAGACAAATGCCCCTATGATTACCACACACTTCTTTTTCCCCTTTTCCTTTGTACAAGGGAATAATTATACCTGACTTCCAATCCTCCAGGACTCTACCTTCCTCCCAGGCTAATCTGCACATCTTCCACATCCATTCTACTACTACCTCTACCCCATGCTTCAGCATTTCACCACACACTTCATCAATTCCTGGGGCTTTCCCAGATTTAACTTTCTTCATTGCTTCCACAACTTCTATCCTACTGATTTCTTCCTGTCTTCTCACCTTCCTCCTTCTCCCAGCCATTCCCCAGCCACTTATACTCGCATTACTTCCATCCTCTACGTTCAACAATTCCTTAAAGTGTTCTCTCCACCTGCTCACTTTTTCTCCCTTCTCCACTAGTAATCTACCATTTTTATCTTTCACTCCCCTGCTGACTTCACTTCCACCCTGTCTTACTCTTTTCACTTCTCTCCAGAACATTTTCTTACAGTCCCTCCACTTTACACTCAAATTCCTTCCAAATTCCTCATCCACTCTCTTCTTACTCTCTCTTACTAATCTTTTCACCTCTCTCTTCCTTTCCACATATAACTCTTTCTTCCGCCTCTCAACTTCTTCCACGCCCCTATTTCTCATCCATTCATTGTATGCTTTCTTCTTTTGTGCCACAGCCTGTTTCACCTCTTCAGTCCACCACGCTGTTCCTTGCACCCCCCTCCGTCTTCTCTTCCTTCCACACACCACATCACATGCTGCACATATTTCTTCTGTAAACACAACTAGCAAAAAGAGAATATTAACCTGAGGAACTAAGCAAACATTGGCAAATTAAGAAAATAAACAAAAACATAAATATGCTTTATGTACTGTAAGTGAGGTGGCTTTACGGTGCACCTGAGTATGCTGGTGCTTAATTAACAGGTGAGTGTACTGCAGACCCGCTCGTATACACTGCTTATAATAGGGCTTCGTAGGCACTTCAAAGCAATACAGAGTAAACAGGAACCCTCTCTAACAAGGCCTGGAGAGAGAGAGAGAGAGAGAGAGAGAGAGAGAGACGTAGTAGTAGTAGTAGTACTGTAGTGGTGGTTGTTGTAGATGTTGTAGTAATGGTAATTGTAACAGTAGCTGTTGCTGTTGCAGCTGTGAATGTATTAACGGTTGTTTGTTCTAACTTATTTTATCTATCGTTTGTTCAGATATTCATTTATATATTAAACTTAACCATCTTAAAGCCAAGCTCACCTTGATGTGAACCTAGTGGACTGCACGAATCCGACCACCACATACGCGTCTCTGTGATCTTTTGTTGACATTATATCAAAGGAGTGTTTGTGTTGCTAAAGAGAGGTGTACGAAGTGGGTATGTTATGTAAGGCGTTGCTTTATAGTGAGTGCAGAGCTCTTAATTGTGAGTTGTATTTTGTGTTGTGGACGTGAACAAACTCGTCCGGTTATGGCCCGAATAATATTCCTAAATGAGGCGCCTCCAATGAAAATATTTTTGTTTGTATAAAGAACGATTGATTTATATCTAAATTTTGCTTAATAATTAACATACAAGAAAGGATTAAACTGCTAACAAAATACACCTTCCATCTGACAAACACATATTTAGGAGGAAATAAACAGGCATTTGTGCTAAGCATATGGGATGATGAGAACTAGGGAAGGGTTGTTGATAGAAAAAAACAGTAGAGGAGAAACGTGTTAAGAAGGAAAGGGAGTGTGTGTGTGTGTGTGTGTGTGTGTGGAGAGAGAGAGAGAGAGAGAGAGAGAGAGAGGAATGCAAGCACTATAGAAAGAGGGAGGACGGAATAGATAGGTGAAGGGAAGAGGGAAGAGGATATAGAGAGGGGAAGAGAAGGAAAAGATAAAGCGAGGGAGACAGCAAGAGGAGGAGTGCGTGGGAGGGGACAAGAGAGAGAGAAAAAAAAAATGGAGAAGGGTGAGGGTTCGAAGAGAGACCAAAAGGTGACAGGGTAGGGAAATGATGGAAAAAAGGGAAAAAATATCAATGGTTAAGAAAGGAACAGAAGGGAGGAGGAGAATTTCTAAGAAGAGATACTGTTTTTAGCCGACTCAATTAGAGATAAACAGTGGTGATAGACACTAAGACCATACACATATTCTTGGAAAAAAGGCCCATGTATTGGATCACACACACACACACACACACACACACACACACACGCACATACCAAATTTATTAACCCGCCCCGTCCCGACGACGTATGGGTACGTTGCAACGATTTGCATTTGCCAGTCCCAGCGACGTACCAGTACGTCGTGCAATTGCAAGGTCGCTAATTTGCACAATTTTCAATTTTCGCACATGATTTTTCGTACGTATACACGGGACACCTTCCTCTATTCCTGTACAAGATACCAAGCAGGGACAATGCCTTACACTGCATAACCTCCCCCCTCCCCCCCTCACGCCATTGTCTTGGCAAAGGACCTGTTACCAGTGACCTGGCTAGTAAAGTTATTCAGGGCCAGAGTGATTCCCCAATCGATGACAATGTGGAGGACAATGTTTACATAGCATTAGAAGAAGAAACAGCCAGAAATAATGATCAGGTAGTGTGGCAAAAATAGGTCAGGTATGGTGATTAGTTAGTGAGTGAAACAATGCTTATAATGCCTTTATTACTGCTTGAAAACCAATATACTGTCATACTACATATACATTCGTACCAAGTAAATAAATAAATACCGTTTATGAGTGGATAAAATAGTTACCCTCCCATAGAACTCGTTTTCTTTGGTGCCAGCATGTTAGAAAACCCACTCAGGTAAGGAGGAACTCCTACCTGGATTGGGCACTTTAAACCTCAGGTGAGCGATTTCTCTATGAATTTTCGATGTTTCTCACCAAAAGCGAAGGTTTTAGCCAAAAAAAAATTTTTCGAAAATACCTCGGGACTGGGGGATGTCGGAGGTGCGGAAAACCTTGGGACGTGACGGGTTAAAGCATTCAGTACGATGGCGTCTTCATAATCAACAGTTATTCTTGCTACTGTCATTTTATATTCGGGTTAGAGGACTTAGTTTCATTATATCAATCTTTGCTATACTGTCATTTTAGATTTTTCTTGCCATACCAGACGATTATATTTTGGTCACACGAAGACTTTCCTAACAGATGGGTTAATCAGTTGCGTCCAAGGATGGCTCGAGGTACTAGAAAACGCAGAAAAAAATCATTGTAGTGAAGGGGCTATATAAGCAAATGATGTAAAGGGAAGCTGAGAAAATGTTCCAAGAATAGAGAGCAAAACAATGATGCAGAATAAGAACAATACATTGTATGTGTGCCAGGAAAAAAAAAAAGTGAGAAAGGAGTGGTAAGTAGTGAGAGGGGAAAAGAGGGAGTGGATAGAGGTGTACTGTGGGGTCACGGGTTGGATCCCGGTTGTTGCAGGATATATATGGGGATGTATTGTATGTTCAGTACCCCTGTGTTTAACATTGTTCCTTATGTTTCCAGCCATTCTGTTAACTCACTGAGCATTCCAGCCAACACTCAAATCATCATGATCATTTTAAATTCCTCTTTTACCCGCCTTGTGAGTCTTGGGATGATCCTGTGTCTTACTAAGTCGGATTCACGAGCGTTATGGGTGCTGAACAGGCTCCTTGTTTTCAGTAACCATACACAGTTGCTGACTCTGTACAGTGTCCGTACTCACCTGTTTGTGTGTAAAGGCGGGGAGGGGGTATCCCATTATATAACAGGACTTCACTACAAGTTTGAGTCAAAGACTTTTCATCTCATTAACTCTCTCTCTCTCTCTCTCTCTCTCTCTCTCTCTCTCTCTCTTCTTTAAGAAAGATTTGTTAAGTTTCTCTGCACATAGGCGATTTTCTCTGGTATGATACATAAGAGTTACAAACTTGTCCTAAGTTTTAAAGAGACGCAAGAGATCAGTGGCAGAATTTTTATCCCTATCTCTACCAAAAGAACACACTTTCTAACCCATACCGAGGGTCAGATGCATAAAATATAAAGCAGAGTGTTCATTATCCCCGTGTTCATTCGAAGAGACCATGGAAACTGCATTCCCAGTCCTGCAATATGCACTCACCTTCCCTTAAATCTTATGGTTTTTATGTTTGGGTGGGCGGGTGGATAATCGAAGAATCACCGTAAGGAGATCACACTCCTCAAACATCGTATTACGACTGAGAGTCCATTGTACAACATATACTAAGTTATCGGAGCCATGTCTGCCATTCTTTCATTGTTACAGAGAACTGTTGTTTTAGTGAGGGAGCTGATGCCCCCCAGAAAACATGGTTTGAAAACTGCGAGCAGAGGAAACCCATTGGAGTACCAGACAAACTCACCCGGGAACTCTCATTTAAGTTTTTCCCCTATTTTTGATCATTTGTAATTTTGAGGAGAGAGCTGACCCACTGAAGAATTACTGATGGGACCATGTTCCCCAATTATCGCATTACGGATGAGAGTCCTTTGTATACGTACTAAGATATGAAAGCAATATTTGCCCTCATTCCTATATTTTGTGTCCTTTTTTTTTTGGGGGGGGGGAATGGGGCGGGGCCTGACCACCCAAAAAATAATTGTGGGAAATTTTATATAATGAAAGACATTATCAAAGAACCAGACAAACTGAGAAGAGAAATTTTGTTGAAATACATGTACTAACTTTCCCCTTTTCAGGTCGTTTTGCTTTCTTTGATGAGGCTGGCCCCCCAAGAATCATACCAAGGTCATGCTCCCCAAATATCGATTTATGGATGAAACTCCACTGTACAGCATGATCTAAAATATCAAAGCCATATATGCACTCCTTTCAATATTCCTGAAAATTTTTCATTTGGGTAGCGTGTTTAACTATCGCAGCTGGAAAACTGTATACCGTGGAAAACATTTCCAGTAAGTAGACGAACCCGCCTGTAATGTTTCGTTCAAGGCCATCAAATAAACCTAGGTATACCTTCCAGAAATCGGCATACCATTTTCCTGCCTCAATTAGGTTACCCTCTCCTGAGAGGAGAGTATCAGACAAGGCGGCAGTGTCAACTTTATATCTTTTCAGTTCATGGGCAATAAAGGCAGTCCTACGGCGCTGTCGTGTATTTTGCTCAGAGACAAGCAAGGTTCGTTTATTCCAGGTAGGAAAAGTTAGAGGGACTCTTTTGGTTTTTCAGCCGCAATGTGGGATGCTTTTGGCAGACGTGGTTATCTGCCCAGGTGGTATAGAGCAGCAAATGTTTAGGTAACCTTCTCTATGCCCCTTTCCATATTGGATATGTAGTTGGACGTCCGTTTCCGGCAGCTTAGTTGCACTGGATTCTGCTAAAGCCATGACCTGCTCCTGTGCCATCATGTCAGCGACCAACGGGCCAGTGCCGCCTATGAGGTGAACCTGAGCTAGCAAATTCCAGTCACATCCATGACCTGTCCACCGTGCTCTATTCTGTCGCCACAAGTCTTTTGAATTTGGTGAAAGAATGAAATGAGACGTGTGTATTGCAGGTGGCCTGCACAATGAATGGATCTGGTGTGATGGTGGGGTAGCACAGTCCTTACCACCTCATGACTTGGCCTTTCTCAGCCTGTGATAGCGGCATGAAGATTCACGATGACCATCTGCAGATCAGAGTTGCATGAGTCTGCCGCGAATCATGTCTGTTGAGCCACGCCTTCCGTGGGACTCCTCTCAAAGATTTTTCATACTGGGTTTACTCCCGTAGCTTTAACCTATCCAAGGGTAATCCCAAAGGCAGTGGGCCTGGGAATACTTAGTGTGACCCCCACTGATGGCTCCTTCAAGATGGGTAACTCTGTCCTACCTCTCTTCTTTTTAAATCCGTGTTTCGTCATCCCTTTATTTTCCTTCTACTCCTATCGAGTTAGACATTTGGTTTCATAGCATGAATAATTTAAGAACCTCCTATTGACACCAACCTTTCCTCCCTTCCTGGGTTAAGCCTTTCAACCAAATGACCAATCAAAACACTTCACCGCCAAGCCACTTCATTTGCTAAGCCACTTCATCACCAAGTCATTTTACCTCCAAGCCGCTTCAGTGCCAAGTCTTGTCGCCAAGCCACTTCAGCATTAATATTAGTTCACCATCAACGACACTTCTGTGCCAAAATGACCACTTCTAAGCCAAGATCACTTCAACACTAAGACCACATCAACTACAAGGCCATTTCAATGTCAAAACCACTTCTACGCCAAAACCACTTCTTTGCCAAAACCACTTCTTTGCCAAAACCACATTTACATCTTCCTTTTTTTTTTTTTTTTCATTGCTTGGCATGTATCTTGGCTTTGAGTCAGGGCCACTTGGTCTTTGATTCCTGGGGTTATGAATCCATTATTCAATTCAACTCACACCGAACCAAGACCTGTTGTGGAGGTATGATGGATATTTAGGCTGCACGGTTACCAGAGTCATCGTGATCTGTTTCTCATGCAATCTAGCACAACTTCAAAATTCCATCTGAAGATTGGACGGAAGTTTTTTGTTCGGTGCGGAACCCTGACATCGATATCCATCCAGCCTAGTTAGATAATACTGATTGTCTGCCTCTGCCATCACTTAGTCTGATCAGCTCTAACAAAGGATCCCATTTAACTACAGAAAATTAATATGTAATACAGATAGAAGTTGTACCAAGTCTCCAGTGCCATTTAGAATTGCTTCTCTACTTCCTTCTTTCAGTTTGTGGAAGGGATGGTAAGATAAATAACACAGAATGTAACAAATGAAGAGCAGGTAAGACCCTATTTGAATCTCTGAATGAGAAAATGATATCAAGAGCCTAACCCTTTTAGTCCGATGATATACCCATTGTTTTATTCTTGCCACGAGATGATTTTGCTCTATTTAGAATACCCTTATATTGAAGGGGGTTAATGAAAGCTGGATGGTCATCCAGTTATCCCCCCAGCGGTGAACAAATTCGTTGGGATAAAGGATGAAATGAAATTTTCGTCATCGGAGTGAAGGAAGAGGTTTAATCAAGTTCATTAAGCAATTCACGCTCTAGGCTAACTTGTTATTTCTCTTCTTTTCCACTATTGCACAAATCAAGGTAATTCAAAAGAATCAAACAAATACTGGACTTCAAATCCTTCATCAGTGGCTACTGTTGTCTTCTAAATGAACCGTATGCACATTCGCCTGCACCGAGAGCTAGTAAAAAGTGAGCTATGTTTTATCCTAACTTAAGACAGTCGCCATGAAATGCGAAAAGAAATATTAAGTGGCGGTATTTGTTCTACCTATCTATATATCTATAGCGAGACGCCTTATATCCCGTAAGGGGTGGCCACTAACAAATCGCCCCCACTTCGCCCTGTCCCTTGCCATTGCGCTGCCCTCCCCCCAGCTCACCCCCCCCCTCATATACCTCTCCACTCCATCATTCCACCTTATCCTCGGTTTTCTTCCCCCTCTGCCTCCCTCCACTTCACTCACATACACTTCTTGTTAGTCTCTCACTCTCCATCCTCTCCACATGGAGATACTATTAAATTTAAGAAAAGTAAGACAATAGCAAGCTTCAGTAAGGCACTGCTCTTACTCAGAAATACATTACGAATGTACTGTAGATATGAAAACCAGCTCCACTGAGCTCGTTGGCAAAATACGAAATGACTGTGTGTAAGAGAATGCCGAATGGAAGACCAATTTACGCAAATGCAAAACAGCCAGATAAAAGTATTCATTCACGTGTGTGATATTTTCTTTCAAAGAGGAGTTTAGTGACTTGAATGGTCTGTGGTCTTGATATCCATACATACAGAAAAATCACCATAGTTACGTTACTTTTTTGGACCAAGGACCGAATTAGGCTCGCCAGCTAGCTAGCAGACGACACTCGGAAAGTCCCCCATTGATACGTTAGAGGAGTTTGTTGCTATAAAAGTTGGGAGCAACGTGCAGGCGGGCAACACTTTGGTCAAGGGACGGTGTTGCCCAAGGTGACATTGACGCTGTACCCTTCTTGCAGCTGAAACTACTCAACCCCCACATGAATAGGACAATTTTCACCCGGTGCGAAATGATATAAGGACGACATGGACACGGTGCATCTTACCGGTCACAACTTACAATAAATTTCAGATATTAGCCGGTGCTGATGAAGAGACTAATGAGACTCGACTGGTGAAAGGCTCAATCATCTGGAGGCAGCTTGTGAAGTTTTGCGACGAGGCACCAAATAAAGGATGCGATATTGTATTCCAGATGCCGGACATGATGATATAACTGAGGCCATAGAAGCAGTTTCAGAGTGTGCAACTAATGAAAGTCTCCTCATCATTCATGCAGGACCCAACGATGTAATGGGAACCAGGTCTGAAGAGCTCCTAAACAAGTTTAAGTTGATGATCCAGAGATACAAATGGAAGATTAATGACATTCTTATTTCGGCTGCTCTCCCCAGGATTGCTGCAAGTAATATCTTTTATTGCAAGGCTTTCAGCTTGAATAATCGTATTGTCACTTTGTTTACAGGAGGAAACGAAGTTCTTTGACACCTGGGATCGCTAATATAAGCAGAAGGCTCCATTTGCACATGATAGTTTCCACTAAACGATAAAGATGGGGGTTTACTCCGTAAAATATCCAAATTTGCTGAAGATACTAAAGTCGGAAACAGAGAAGACATATGTTCACAGAGGCAGGGAGTTCATAGTGACCTCGATCAACTGTTGAATTGGGTTCAAACCTGACAAAAGACTTTAGTAAATGCAAAGTGCTATACATTGGAAACAGAAATAAGAAAGCCAGTTACATTATGGACAACATTCGACTGGATAATGCCAGTGATGAAAAAGGCTTAAGAATTAGAATAACAAATGATCTTAAACCAAGCAAAAGGTGTAGCCTACGGGGCTTTTAAGAAAACCAGCAAATTAATCGGGTTCATTGGTAAAGCATTCGCATATAAATAAGAAAATATAAATCTCTCATTGCATAATTATCTAGTATTCTCACACTTATAATACTGTCCTGTTCTGGTCACATCATTACAAAAACAGGACAGAGAAACTTGAGAGAGTGCAACGATGGGTGACAAAAAAGATACCTAGATTGAGAAATAAACCATATGAAGAGCGTTTAGAAGCCTGAATCTCTTTGCCTTAACTAAGCGCAGGTTCCTAGGAGATTTAATTCAAGTATTTAAAACATTAAAAGGACATGATATTATGACTGTCAATAAATACTTCACAGTCGATCGCTCGAACAATACGAGTAATGAGCATAAAATCGGAAACGATTCCAGTCCCATGATGCAATGCATTTCTTCCTTAATAGAGCTGTAAATATATGGAAGAAAATGCCCTTTTGTGTATTAAAATGTGATACACTAGCCTCTAAAGGTCGCTTGGTAGGTTTTTGTCTTCTAGCCCCAGCTTAGTATGTTCACTCCTGCATAATACCTCTCTCTCTCTCTCTCTCTCTCTCTCTCTCTCTCTCTCTCTCTACGGTACACTTGGGGTCGAAAGTTCTTTTGCATTGCTTTGTTAAACTAACCATTAATATTCACGGGAGCTGGGAGGCTTAGAATCTTAGTTCATTAGTTCACAGTGTTATAAATGTAAAAAAGATCTCTGCAGCTGAAAATAGATTAACAAAATATCAGAGCCATTCTCTCTCTCTCTCTCTCTCTCTCCCTCCCTCTCTCTCGCTCTCTCTCTCTCTCTCTCTCTCTCTCTCTCTCTCTCTCTCTCATGCAGAGTATATCTAGATATTTGGAAAACTTTTTGGAAAGCTTCTCTCAAAAGACTGATGGAAGAGAGGCACAGGAAATAGCTTAACATGAGCGCGTGCGCACGTTTGCTGCTGATGAAAAATATTGCACAAATTTTCTTCAACGTTTCTAACGTAATGTTAGCGCGTGCGTGCTTAATCATTTTGCAGTAACTGTAGTAAATGAGAAGGAAAATACACAAAATTACCACCAGCACTTTATTACTTTAACTTTTGGACTACACAGATCCAATGCCCGTTGACCAAAACATTAGAAAAGTAAGACCATAATTCTTTCACTCCGGTGTCATATTTTTATTTTAATAATTTCTAGCTCTAGACGATTATATTCATCACTGGAGTGATCCCTCGCAGTAAAGGGATAAATGAACGCTTAATGAAGGAAATTCTCAAGTATGAACAGTCGATGCCAAGCTGAATAAGAGTGCCAGGAGATACCATGAATAAAGTATAGATCACGTCCTCGGTTTCAAAGAGTTAAGGTTTTCACTGAGTTTTTCTCCTTGGAAATCTTGCCCATTCGTCATAATCAGTCATAATTAAATGTTATTTTGTTGTATGGGATTTACTTTCCAAGTTACTTTTTGAAGACTGTAATGTCTTAAAACTCCTTTATTAACTACTATCTCATATTCATTAATGCGTTTCATGTAAGATTGTACAAGAGTATTTTATGAAATCAACCAGAATATATTCAGGCGTTCTTGGACTGTGAGTCTATCTATCTATCTATCTATTGCCAGACGCCTCAGTCCCGTTTGGGGTGGCCACAAACAAATCGCCTCCAAGTCGCCCTGTCCCCAGCCATTTCACTCCCCTGCTCCCAACTCACACCCCCCTCTCTCATATACCTCTCCACTCCATCCTTCCATCTCATCCTCGGCCTCCCCCTCCCTCTTTCCCCCTCCACCTCACTCACATACACTCTCTTCGTCAGTCTTTCACCCTCCATCCTCTCCACATGGCCAAACCACCTCAGTATGTTCCTCATAACGCTTCCTATCACATCCACATCAACACCACAACACTCCTTTATATCCTCATTCGTCAGCCTGTCTCTCCATGTGACTCCACAGGCTCCTCTTAAATAACTCATTTCCACTGCTCTCACTCTTGACTTGTGTCCTTCCAACAACGTCCAAGCTTCACTTCCGTACGTTAGAGTTGGTATCACAATACTGTCATGTAGTAACTTTTTCACTTCCATGCTCACTTCCCTATTTCTTATCACTGCTTTCAAAGAACCAGCAACCTTTCTTCCCTGCTGTACCCTTTCAAGCACTTCACCCTCCAAACCTCCATCCTTACTCATCACACTACCCAAGTACTTAAACGTACTCACATTTTCCAATTCCTCACCATCCAACCTCGCTGTACATTCACTGACTTCACCTCTCTCAAAGACCATCACTTTACTCTTCCCTACATTCACCTTTAGATTCCGTTTCTTACACACTCTCCCAAACTCATCCACCAAGCCTTGCAGCTCCCTTCGTCTTCACTCAACAACACAGTATCATCTGCAAACAACAGCACAGGGAGTTTCCAAACACTATCCTCTCTCACCAGGGCCACTCCAACATCCACTACCCTACCTTGTACCTCTTTTATTACCCCATCCATGTACAGATTGAACAACCATGGAGACATGACACATCCCTGTTTCAACCCAACTTTCAAAGAGAAAAATTCACTTAGTTCACCATCCACACGCACTGCAGCCTTCGCACCATCGTACATACTCTTCAGAGCATTCAACAACTTCCCATCTACTCCATATATTCTTAACACTTTCCACAATCCTAGTCTGTATATATTGTTCTCTCTACACTGTGAGTCGCCAAACAGTAATGGGTGTAGAGAGAACAATATATACAGATTCTTTAACATGGTCACTTCAAGGAGGTCTCCGAATCTGACTGACAACTGAGGTATGTAAAGAAAGAAATCCTCTGGCTGAAGGGGTTGACACCTTCACTGTGTAGGATTTTTTTTCCAAACAAAATGGCGTGGAGTTACTCAAAATTAAATGTCACAGATCTTTCATCTCACTGAGAGTTATAGTCTAATATTAATCTGTTAAATCTACTGATTTTAACAACTGTATTCTAATTATCGCCAGACATTTAAATTTCTTTAAGACAGACTGAGAGGAGATATATTTAATCTTCATTATCTTATACTGTACTGGAGAACTATCCTAACGAGAACAGAATGATATGGTGACAACAAAAATATGTTGCAAATAAGTTGTCAGCCTTCTGAAGCCATCCTCGTAATGAAGAGGTTCAGTGCTCCAGCACGTACACTCGGAAACCACAATCTCCAGCCCACACGGGTAGGGGCCTGAGATCAGGACGGCGGCGGCCCACTTTATCATAAGGCATTACACGCACGAGTACAGATTTTATGAATCCTTCGAAACTTTGCTATCTGTGTCATGTTCTTTTTACCTAGTATCTTGATAACCAATTAAAGTGAGGATAAATAGGTGACAATATAGCCTACGTATTAAAATAATGCTGCTTTTTATTGCAAACCTTTTAAGTTATCGTCATAACAATTGCACGTGAGGGAAAACTCAAAACTCCCACACACTGGAGTTACGACATGAAGATGCAAACCACCGCCATAGAGGTGAGTGAACCACACTGGGATAACCGACCTGATGTCGTGGATTGGAGAATGCCTGCCGTGGATACGTAAGGTAAAAGGGTATTTATTTCGTCCTTCTTTATTGCCTTTCTTGTGACACACACACACACACACACACACACACACACACACACACACACACATATATATATATATATATATATATATATATATATATATATATATATATATATATATATATATATATATATATATATATATATATATATATATATTAATCTGTTGAGTGTGTGGAAGAGTTTTGTTATTTGGGAGACATGTTGTGTGCTGGAGGTGGGGCTGGAGCTAGCTCTGTGGCTAGGGTGAGAAGTGGTTGGAAGAAGTTCAGGGAGCTCTTGCCTCTCCTGACATTGAGAGGGCTCTTCCTACGTGCTAAGGGGTCTTTGTATGCAGCATGTGTTAGGAGTGTAATGCTGTATGGCAGTGAGACCTGGGCAGTGAAGGAGGAAGACATTCGCCGGCTCAGACGTACAGAAATGACAATGATTAGGTGGATGTGCAGTGCGTCTCTGCGTCCAAGGCCTGGAGGGGCTGGGTTTACAATGGAAGAGTTGAGAGGTAGGATGGGACTGGAGTGTATTGGTGTTGTGATGAGGAGAGGTAGATTGAGGTGGTTTGGACATGTGGAGAGGATGGGGGATGATAATTGGGTGAGGAAAGTGAGAAGTGTTAATATTGGGGGTGGGGTTATGAGGGGTAGACCGAGAAAGACATGGGACGAGGTCATTAAGTGTGACCTTAGGGTTAAGGGACTGAACAGGGAGGCTGAAATGGATCGTGCAGCGTGGAGATCCGCCATTAGGTGACCAAGGCCGACACATGCAAGCATGTTGGAGCCTTTAAAAACGAAAGGAAACGAATTTACATATCCTGTATATATATATATATATATATATATTTATATTTATATATATTTATTTTTATTTTAAAAAAATTCTTTCTTCAAAAGTTAGTCGTACGTCTGTCATTATTTCACGTTAGTTGCACCTGAAAAAAAAAAAAAAAAAAAAAAATGTATGAGTAATGGGCAGTCAAAGGGTGAGTACATTTTTTTGGGACACCCTGCATATTCTGAATCAGGGTAACCCAAGGATGGTTTTAGAGGGCCAAAAGTAAGATCTGGGTCATGTGTGGTCACTGGTGAAGTGTTCATCTTTTTGGCCCTGGCAATGCCGGGTACCCCTGCGGGCTTGGAGACTCACATGACCTCCAGTTCCGACTTAGGCTATGTGAGGTTGACCTCCGAGGTCATTTGAGGTTGCTGGTCGGAGGCCATTTGAGGTCACCGGTAATACACGCTCGAACGACTGGACCCAGCAGCCCAATTTTTGGCAAGGAGACTCACTTGACCCCCAGTTACAGTAGGACACAGAATATGTGGGGTTGACTTCCGAGGTCATGTAAGGTTACCGGTTGGAGGTCATTTGAGGTAACCGGTAATAGTAAACAAATAGCCTACGCACAAATACTGTCCGTTAGTCTACGAAAGCTGAAATAGAAAGTTCCTGGATCACTTATAATCCC
>NC_136983.1:10044337-10251837 GCF_032717465.1 Coenobita brevimanus | reverse complement strand
TGCGCCACTGTCACCCAGATTTACACGGGGATGGTGCGACTTTCTCCTCTTATCTTTCTCTGTACTCTTTGGCAACACTCTTAATAATAACAAACGCATTTGATTAATGATACTTTGCACATGATACCAGTGGAGGTCGTTTTTTTTTTTTTTAATGCTAAGAAGAAGGAACCAAAGGCCATGAGCCCTCAATAACTGTTCCTTCCAAGAGAAAAACAAAATACAAGAGAGAGCCAAATTCAAGATCCGATCATTTCGAGATGCCTGGACACACTGCATTTGAAAGACTGGAGATCATAGGAAGTAGGAAATACAGACAGAGGGAGACAGTTCCAGAGTTGACCTGTTGCATAAATGAAGGACTGGGAGTAACAATTAACCCTTGCATTAGAGAATTGGACAGAAAAGGGATGAGAGTTTGTTGCTAGACGGGTGCTACACGCCCGTCTTAGAGGTGGAGGAATGCAAGCAGACAGTTCAGAGGAGCAGTGACCATTGAAGTAGAGATAGAAAAGAGAGAAAGATGCAACAGTGTGGCAGAGGGATAGAGGTTGAAGGAAGCCAATAAGAGGAGGAGAGTTAATGAGACAAAAAGCCTTTGACTCCACCCTATTGAGAAGAGCTGTATGTGGGGAACCTCCCCACACATGCGAGTTGTACTCCACACAGGGGCGGATAAAACCCCTGTATAGAATCATCAAATGGGCAGGGGTAAAAAAGGAATGGAGACGGCATAGCACACCTAATCTCTTGGAGAGCAGATTTTACAAGAGATGTAATATGATCTTTCAAAGATAAGTCCCGAGTGAATGAAACCCCAAGAATGTTCAAGGATGATGCAGGATTAAGCTGAATATTATTAAACATTAGTGGGCACACTCGTGGAAGATTTTGTCGGGTTGATAGGTGTAAGAACTGAGTCTTTGATGCATTAAAAACAACCAGATTATTTTTACCCCAGTCAGAGATACGAGCCAAATCAGACATTATGTGTGCCATAGCCTCATCCCTTGCTCGCTGATGTAACTGCTGAGATGGACGCTGCCAGAAACGAATGGAAAAGTGAATGGTGGAGTCATCAGCTTACGAGTGGATAGGGTTAGATGTACAGCTCAGAAGGTCATTGATGAATAAAAGGAAGAGAGTTGGTGATAGGACAGAGCCCTGAGGAACACCACTGTTGACAGATCTAGGAGAAGAACGATGGCCGTCTACAACAGCGGCTATAGAACGACCAGAAAGGAAGCCATAGATGAAGGAACAGATAGAAGGATTGAAATCGTAAGAGGGCAATTTGGAAATTAAAGATTTATGCCAGACTCGATCGAAAGCCTTAGAGATGTCAAGTGCAATGGCAAAGCTTTCGCCAAAGTCCCGAAAGGAGGATGACCAGGAGTCTGAAAGGTAGGTGAGAAGATCGCCAGTGGAGCGTCCCTGACGGACCACATACTGACGATCAGAAAGAAGGTTGTGATAGGAAAGATGCTTTAAAATTTTTCTATTAAGACATGACTTGAAAACTTTTGAGATACAGCATGTTAAAGCAATTGGACGATAGTTAGAGCGTTGGGAATGGTCACCCTTCTTTGGAACCGGCTGAATGAGAGCAAACTTCCAGCAAGAAGGAAAGGTACAAGTTGATAAAGAAAGGCAAAAGAGTTTGCCTAGGCAGGGTGTAAGCACAGAAGCACAGTTCTTGAGAACAACAGGAGGGACTCCATCAGGCCCATATGCCTTGTTAGTATTGAGGCCTGTGATGGCAGAAAACACATCAGGTGAAGAAATTTTAATGTCAGCTATGAGGAAGTGAGTGGGGGAAAGTGATGGAGGAACAGCACAAGAATCATCTAGGGTGGAATTGGAGGAGAAAGTCTGAGCGAAGAGATCTGCTTTATCAGTAGAAGAAATAGCTACAGAACAAAAGAGTAGAAAAGAGGAGGGAAGGATGGTGTGGCAAAGTAGTTAGAAAGGTTTTTGGCAAGGTGCCAGAAGGAGCGTGAAGAATTCGAACTGGAGAGTTGAGAGCATTTAGTATGGATGAAATTATTTTTAGAAGCACGAAGAACAGGCTTAGCATGATTCCGGGCAGAAATGTAATGATGATATGTGTCACGAATCAAATTCGCGACATTTTCCTTTTGTGAGAAACCATGAACTATTAATGGAAGACTCACTGTGTATCGCTCAGTTAACCGTTTCTCTCTCCAATTCGGTGGTATACTTTTCAAAACATTCGTCACTGTTTTAAAAGTGACCAATCTAATGCACGTCATTAAGTGCTCTACTGAGCGATATTATTGTTTCTTTATTGTTCGCCCCTGCTTGTCTAAACCATTGGCCACGCTTTCTGGGCTGGCCTGTGCGTCCTACCACACACATCGTATTTGAATAGTCAGTCAAGTGTCTGTCGTGACGGAGTGAGGTTCTGTGCTCCAGCAGTGAGAGAGTGAGAGGTCAGCTAGCACCCAGACTCCACTAGACTACAGTTCTCCAGGCTCCCACCCTTCTTCGGTGATACACCACATTCATTGACCAGTATTTTCTTTTCGTTTTCCTAGACTTAAGAGTTAGTTAGTTAAGGTGCTTTTCCTAGGCATAAGAATTTAGCTCTTAAGTGAGTGAGTACGATCTCTTTATTTGAATTCATTTTGAGATGTAACGTTAAATTTATTTCTTTGTAATCAATAAATTTAACAGTTCTTTTTCTTGAGCTTAATGTAATGTAAACTCATGTTTCATTTCTTCACAATTAAGCTTATTTCCCTTATAGCTCCTAGCTTGCATAAACCTTTTGCTATTCATAACTGGTACTTAGGCCAGTCTTGTTGTATTAAGCTTGAAATCCGTTGTGCCTTCTAGGAGTTATGCATCAGCAAGAACCTGATATTATTAATAGTATTAGTTATTTATTGTCAGGGGTGAAGTAACTTTCTCCAGAGGCTAACAGTACTAATAAACAGCAATTGAGTAATTAGTCTCTGCTGTGTACTGTTGAGAAAGTTTATAAATTCTCGTTCTTAGAGAATCTTGCGAAGCAAGCCAGCGTAAAGTAATCATTGCTTGATTTAGGAAGACAATTCTTGTTCCTGCTGTTCATTATTATTGAACATTATCATTTAATATTTGCATCTATATTTTAAAAACCCCGTGACAATTGGCTACCTCATTCCAGGATATTAACTCCTAGCTCTAAAGCTATTCACGAGATAATACTCACTCGTTCATATTTACGTATTTATCATTAAAGTTTATAGGCACAAGTTTACTGGTGTTTACCGTTAATTTAGTAAGTGAATTTTTGCTTTATTTTTGCCAGTTAACTAGATAAGACTGGTCACCACTAGCTTGTGTCTGTATTCTTTACTTGTGTTATTAGCATTCGTTTGCAAAGCAGCAGTCAGTACTCAGTTTCGGCTTGCTTAGTAAATTAGCGTCATGGCTACCACTGTATTTGTACAGGAAGCCAAAGAGACGGGTCTTACAGACCCAACTGAAATTAAAGAGTACATACTCTCACGGCACAATCAGGAGCAGCAGTGCGAGAACGATGCCCATGAAGAGCGTAAGATTCAGCGCGAATACGAGCAAGAACAGCGTGAACACGAACAGAAGCAATGCGAGCTCGAGTTAAAACAAGAGCGACAACAACGCGAACACGAGCAAAAACAACGCGAACTCGAGCTAGTACAAGAGCGAGAACAACGAGACAGAGAACGAGAACACGAACGTGCCGAGCGAGAAGCACACGAAAAACACGAATATGAAATGCTGAATCTCAATCGAGGTTCCTTGGCTTCAGATACATCTGGTGCAGTTGATCCAAGCTCCACGAGCGTTCTCCCTGCACATGTCCTGGCGACCCCACGCATCAAGCTTCCTTCATACAGGGAAGGCGAGCGAATCGAGCCGTACATAGCTCGTTTTGAGGACATGGCAGACATGTATCAACTGGATGAGGCAGCTAAGCGGCTCCAATTTCTTAGTTTATTTGAGGGCCCTGCCCTCGATATTCTCCACAGAATTCGTGGAGACAATCTCATGTATGAGATGATGAAAGCTGCACTCATTAAGGCGTATGGTCTCACAGTAGACAACGCCAAAGTTCAGTTCATGCAAGCTCGTCTCCAAGACAAGGAGACAGTTGTTCAGTTCCTCGACCGTCTCACTGCTTACTTAGGTGAGTGGATGGAGAAAGATGAAACTCCTTCCACCCGTGAGGAGATAATTGACCTTATGCTGCGTACACAGCTAGAGAGGTCGTGGCCTGCTGAGCTCATAGCACAGCTTAAGATCTGCCAGGTGAAAGATGCCAGCCAAATGGTAGAAAAGGCTGACTCATTTTATACTGCATACGGTTATCAAACTCGTAAGCAGCATACCTGGAACAGGAAAGCTGATTAATATGGGAAACCGTCTCAGAATGAACCCCAGCAACAAGGCCATTCTCAGAATAATGGCCAAGGTCCAAAACCGCAGTGGAAGGACCAGGGGCAAAACACTCAGAAACCTGAGTGGAAGAGGTACAACAAGTACCCTAACCAGCAGCAGTATCAGCCACGCAACTGACCGTCGGGACAAACTTTTTCACCACCAGCTCAAAAGAGGCAGGAAGCGAACGCAGTCTTCATTTCTCAGCAGCAGCATGGTGGTCACGTCCCTACCAGTATGGGTACTCCCCCACAGTTCACTAGTCCCACAGTGACAGTGAACCCCCCTCCACAGATGGCCAATGTTCTATCTCCACAGGCAGTGAGTACGACCCCTCAAGTATCAAATTCTCAGGGCACTATGTTTGCCACATCAATTCAGCAGCCTCATGAGTGGCTAGCTGCTTCCTCCACAGGCCCTCCCACAGGTGACAGTACCTTCCTTGTTCAGCCAGGGTTTGTGGGAGACATTCCTGTGAAGGTCCTGAGAGATAATGGATCCTCAGGTTGTTCTGTTAAGCAGAGTCTAGTTCGGCCTGAGCAGTACACAGGTCGACAGATCCATGCAAACCTTATTGATGGATCAGCGAGATTGTTCCCTGAGGCATGTATCCAGGTGGCATCTCCATTTTATACTGGTACGACACTCGCAGTTGTCATGCCAGAACCTTTATTTGACCTAATCATAGGCAATATTCCCAGTGCCAAGGATTGTTGCACCGAAGATGACGCTACTCAGACTTCAGCTACAGTAACACGAGCCATGGCTGAGGCTCCAGACTGTGTCACCCCAGTGACCATTGAATTGCCGCAAGATCTGATGTGTAGCCAACTTGTTGTTCAAAAACAACATTCTGACCCGACACTTGCTGCCGTGCGGAACAAACAAAAGGGTCGAGTGATTAAGTATTCATGGGGAGGTCGAGCCAAGTTCCTTTGCAAACAAGGAAGGCTCTACCATGAGTCACGAACACCCGAGGGCGAGGTTCGACTGCAGTTTGTCGTCCCCGCCAAGTACCGCCTAGCAGTGTTACAATGGGGTCATTGTTCAGCCTCAGGAGGTCACATGGGCAAAAGGAAGACCCAGGGCCATATCCGAGCTGACTTTTTCTGGCCAGGGATGGGACGAGACATAGATAGTTTTGTGTGTTCCTGCAGTGTTTGTCAAAGTACCAATAATCAGGGACATGTCCTTCCTGTGCCATTTGAAACCACACCTGTAATCTCTGAGTCAGTTGAGAGACAGGGTAGTGGTGAAGTGGGTGCAGACCTGACGTCTCGCCCATTGGCCCCACGGGACACATCATGTCCAGGGGCTGTACATACGTATTATGTAACGTAGGTTAAGGGGGAAGTTCGAGGGAGAACCCCACAGAGGTGACTCGAGGCTGTGTCTGCAGACACACGAGCCCGAGTTTGCACAAGGATTCTCAGCTCCCCGATATTAATATAGGCACTAGGTTAAGGCACAGGTTGAGGACCCGTGTGCAGTTCGAGGCTACGTGAGCACGAGTTTGCATAAGGATTCTCAACTTGCCGACACTAATCGTAAGTGTAGAGTTAAGTTTAACCAGTAAACTACACGAGTCCTCGAGACAACGGCGTCCAGGGACTATGTTTCCTGGTTAATAATCTACCTAATAAATTAATGTCGACCTCGAATGTACGAAGCTTAGGCTGTCACTCGTATTTTTCAGCTAGAGCGTACCTTTCGTAGCATGTACTGACTGCTAGGCAGAGAGAGTAATTGTAACGTAATAAGAATTTTTGTCTCATTGACACTTTTGATGCTCCACCTTAATTGATTTTGCAGGTACAGCAATGGGTGTAGCAGTTTTGCTGTGCGGGCCAGCTGATCGTCTGCTGCACACTGCCGCCTCTTCTCCTCTGCCTTCGTCGTCGCCATATTATTAATATTACTGTGTCATTTTACATGTAGGTACAGTTACACTACAACTGTCACACCTACACCGTGTATTACATACACCACGCTACACAACAATTAGTTGTCAGTGTAAATGTAGCGAACTTTTGCTCAGTTTGACCTGAGTACAGAATTTTCACCGTCGTCACGGAGTTTTTTCCCTCAAGCTTGCCTCTATTAACATAAATACGAGGTTTTTACACTCATTGGCGATAGCGATTTTCTCCTGTAGCAGGATAGAACACACACCACAGTGTGAATCTTCTGTGACTGAGTTAGGATGTGTACATATATATATATATATATATATATATATATATATATATATATCCACAAATTTTTTCCCATAAGGAAAAAATTCATTTTGTAGGGGCGTAATGTCACGAATCAAATTCGCGACATTTTCCTTTTGTGAGAAACCACGAACTATTAGTGGAAGACTCACAGTGAATCGCTCAATTAACCGTTTCTTTCTCTCCATTTCGGTGGTATACTTTTCAAAACATTCGTCACTGTTTCAAAAGTGACCGATCTAATGCACGTCATTAAGAGCTCTACTGAGCGATATTATTGTTTCTTTATTGTTCGCCCCTGCTTGCCTAAACTGTTGGCCATGCTTTCTGGGCTGGCCTGTACGTTCTACCACACGCATCGTATTTGAATAGTCAATCAAGTGTCTGTCGTGACGGAGTGAGGTTCTGTGCTCCAGCAGTGAGAGACTCAGAGGTAAGCTAGCACCCAGACTACACTAGACTACAGTTCTCCAGGCTCCCACCCTTCTTCGGTGATACACCACATTCATTGACCAGTATTTTCTTTTCGTTTTCCTAGACTTAAGAGTTAGTTAGTTAAGGTGCTTTTCCTAGGCGTAAGAATTTAGCTCTTGAGTGAGTGAGTACGATCTCTTTATTTGAATTCATTTTGAGATGTAACGTTAAATTTATTTCTTTGTAATCAATAAATTTAACAGTTCTTTTTATTGAGCTTAATGTAATGTAAACTCGTGTTTCATTTCTCCACAATTAAGCTTATTTCCCCTATAGCTCCTAGCTTGCATAAACATTTTGCTATTCATAACTGGTACTTAGGCCAGTCTTGTTGTATTAAGCTTAAAATCCGTTGTGCCTTCTAGGAGTTACGCATCAGCAAGAACCTGATATTATTAATAGTATTAGTTATTTATTGTCAGGGGTGAAGTAACTTTCTCCAGAGGCTAACAGTACTAATAAACAGCAATTGAGTAATTAGTCTCTGCTGTGTACTGTTGAGAAAGTTTATAAATTCTCGTTCTTAGAGAATCGTGCGAAGCAAGCCAGCGTAAAGTAATCATTGCTTGATATAGCAAGACAATTCTTGTTCCTGCTGTTCAGTATTATTGAACATTATCGTTTAATATTTGCATTTATTTGAAAAACCCCGTGACAATATGATTCAGGGGTGGGTTGGCTCCGGTATATTTTATAGGTCCTCTGCTTGTTGCGGACAGCATTAAAACCAGCGTGATTAAACCTAGGCTTTCTTGCATTTGACAAGATATGAGAAAGGAATGTATGCTTCCATGTCCGAGAGAATAACCTCCGTAATGCGCAAGGAACACTCAGATGGCTCCAGGCCATGGAAGCAATAATCATTCCAGAGAAAATCAAAGAAGTACTGCCTGAGGGCCTCCCTATCCGCAGGTCCAAAGTGCCACAGTCGACGTTTCTTTGGAGGGTCCACAGGCCGTACCAGAGCGATAGGGCAGGTTAAGGTGAATAGGTTGTGATCGGAGGAGCCCAATGGAGAGAATTGATTAACAGTATAAGCAGAAGGATTAGTTGTAAGGAAGAGGTCAAGTATGTTGGAGCTCTCTCCAAGGTGGTCAGAGATATGGGTAGGGTGCTGTACAAGCTGCTCTAGGTCATTAAGGATATAAAAGATGTAGGCTTGTTCGCCAGGTGGATTAATGAAAGGAGATGAGAGCCAAAGGTGGTGGTGAACATTGAAATCTCATAGAATGGAGATTTCAGAGAATGGAGACATGGATAGAATGTGTTCCATCGTAGTTTGATTCAGAATGATGTATACTGAGGGAGTGTTCTGGCTAGTTTTGTGTTCTTCCGAATGATTACTTATTGAGAAATAAGTGGAAGGGTACTTAGCGTTTTGGAGACTCACCTATATTTCATTTAGTTTTATTAGTCCGCATGCGTGTGAGTGCATCTGTGTGTGTGTGTGAGAGAGAGAGAGAGAGAGAGAGAGAGAGAGAGAGAGAGAGACGAGATTAGAGGAGAGGCATACGCACAAAGCCAAATAAACTAAGGGACAAATCTCAGAGTTCATCTAGCTAAATGTAGCAAAATATCCAATTACTAGTGTGATATGAAAGTAGTTGTTGTTGATCAACCCCAGTCTGACTGGCAAGGCGGACCCATCAACCGCAGTTAAACAACCACCCCTGCTGGGCCATCCCTTGCAGTGAATCAATGTTCACTTCCAGGCTCACCACAACGAAGTGCGGGGAATAGTGTGGAAGTTTAGTTCCTGGAATGATGGAGCTTGTGGGTTTCTCCAGCCAGGTAACCGGGACACCATAGCAAGTTCCACTTTACTCAGTAAGTTTGTGTTATGATCATCACCCAGCGCTCTACATAATTCCTTGGGTTATAGGAAACCATTAGATTTCACTTAGTAGAAACAAGTTTTATAAGAAGTGACGGAATGGAAAGAGAGAAACAGGAAGAGTGGAGAGCAGAAAGAGCTAGAATGAAAACTGGGAAGGAAGAAGTAGGCAGCACTACATCAAGTAGGTGGATGATGGTCGCGACCACCTACCATCAATATGCGAGTTTTACGGGTAGTGTTGAGGCAAAGCAATAAATGTGTGTGTGTGTGTGTGTGTGTGTGTGTGTGTGACATCAGTTAAAATAAAGCTTGTCTAACGGTAAATGCAATTTAATGGAAGCAGAGCTGCTTCCGTGTTAATATTACACTGGGAAAGCGCGGGCGTAACTGAGAGGGAGCGGCAGGCAGGTAGACAGACTGACAGAAAAGCAAGGACAGACAGATTTCATTTTAGACTGAGGGGGGATAGAGATTGTAATAGCATACGAAAAGACAGAAACGGAATACAGACGAACGGAGAGACATCACTGGCAGACCCAGTATTACACTGAGAGAGTGGGAGGTGAGTAAGAGTCAGACAAGCTTAAGACAAAGAGATGGGAAGACAGACAGGCATACATGCAGGAAAAAAAAAAAACATGAAAGAGAAATGAAAACACAGACGGAGACACAAACACAAGACAGAAATGAAAGACAGACAGACGGATTTAAGACCGAGATGGAAAGACAGAGAGAGGGAGACGGACAACAAAAATCAGAGAAATCTAAAGACAGACAGACAGCAGATGGACAGTCGAAAATACAAAGATAAATTGAGAGAAATATGACAGACTAGAGAAATAGAAGGAATATACTCTCTCTCTCTCTCTCTCTCTCTCTCTGCCTGTCTGTCTGTCTGTCTGTCTGTCTGTCTCTCTCTCTCTCTCTCTCTCTCTCTCTCTCTCTCTCTCTCTCTCTCACTCAAGAATTCGCCATATTGTGTTTTTATACAAATTCATGACATTGTATTATGATGGAAACTCACGATGCATCAGTGAAAAACCCAGAAATATTCACTCAGTTAACCATCCCGACAGTGCTCCAGTCGGGATTGTTCTCAAAACATTCGTTATTGTTTCAATGGTGACTGTTTTTATGCACGCCCTTGGCGCATTACCGAGTGATACTCTTGTGTATTTATTGTTCCCTCGCCCTTTTTAGTTGTTAAGCGAAGCCACGCCTACTTCCGGTGATCATGTATTGCTTTGTGGCTAGCGTAAAACATAGTCAGTTGGTGCAGTGCTGCCAAGGGGGAGGATCTCAGGAACGGTGCAGAGCAGTGGAGACCCCCCATCTTGCAGCTTATCACCCAGTCTCTAGCAGTTCTACGACCCTTGCATATCCACACCGAATTGGTGATCGGCAATAGTGGACGTCACATGCAGTGCGCAGTGCAGTGGCCTCAGCAGCAGTTTTGAGAAGTCTCTTCGCAGCCACAGCTCCATTTTCTCCACTGACCACTATTTTTTTTTTCTGTGTTTTCTAGGCATAATATTATTAGCTAGTTTGTCTGATTTGAGTGAGTGATTACTAGTTATCTTGTAACGTAAGAATTCCTTTTGCTTGTTATTAAAAATTTACAGTTCTTTAAGCTTGATTAAATGTAAGAATAGTGTTTCATTTCTACATAGTGTGCTTCCATTAGTTTACTACTCCCAGTCTGTAAAAACTTCTTATATTAATCACGACTGGTAGCTAAGCCAGTTCTTTCATAGTATAGTACTTCATAAATCCGTCAGTGCCACCCAGGAGTTGGTACCAGCAAGAATCTGTCATTATTAGTATTAATTATCGAGCAGATGGAGAGAACGCTTTAAGGAATTGTTGAACATAGAGGATGAAAGTAATGCGAGTATAAGTGGCTGGGGAATGGCTGGGAGAAGGAGGGAGGTGAGAAGACAGGAAGAAATCAATAGGATAGAAGTTGTGGAAGGAATGAAGAAAGTTAAATCGGGGAAAGCCCCAGGAATTGATGGAGTGTGTGGTGAAATGCTGAAGCATGGGGGAGAGATAGTAGTAGAATGGATGTGGAAGATGTGCAGATTGGCCTGGGAGGAAGGTAGAGTCCCGGAGGATTGGAAGTCAGGTATAATTATTCCCTTGTACAAAGGAAAAGGGGAAAAAGAAGTGTGTGGTAATCATAGGGGCATTTGTCTTCTTAGTATAATAGGAAAAGTGTATGGTAGGATACTTATTGACATAGTTAGAGAAAGAACAGAGAAATTAGTTGGAGAAGAACAGAGAGGCTTAAGGAAGAGAAGAGGTTGTGTAGATCAGATATTCATTCTTAGATCTTTAGTGGAAAAGTTTCTAGAGAAGGGAAAGAAGTTGTATGCAGCTTTCATGGATTTGGAGAAAGCATATTACAGGGTGCTTTGGCCATGTGGAGAGGATGGAGGGTGAAAGACTGACGAAGAGAGTGTATGTGAGTGAGGTGGAGGGGGGAAGAGGGAGGGGGAGGCCGAGGATGAGATGGAGGGATGGGGTGGAGAGGTATATGAGAGAGGGGGGTGTGAGTTGGGAGCAGGGCAGTGAAATGGCGGGGGACAGGGCGACTTGGAGGCGATTTGTTTGTGGCCACCCCAAACGGGATTGAGGCGTCTGGCAATAGATAGATAGATAGATATTACAGGGTGGATAGACAAGGATTGTGGAAAGTGTTAAGAACATATGGAGCAGATGGGAAGTTGTTGAATGCTGTGAAGAGTATGTACGATGGTGCGAAGGCTTCAGTGCGTGTGGATGGTGAACTAAGTGAATTTTCTCTTTGAAAGTTGGGTTGAAACAGGGATGTGTCATGTCTCCATGGTTGTTCAATCTGTACACGGATGGGGTAATCAAAGAGGTACAAGGTCGGGTAGTGGATGTTGGAGTGGCCCTGGTGAGAGAGGATAGTGTTTGGAAACTCCCTGTACTGTTGTTTGCAGATGATACTGTGTTGTTGAGTGAAGACGAAGGGGAGCTGCAAGGCTTGGTGGATGAGTTTGGGAGAGTGTGTAAGAAACGGAATCTAAAGGTGAATGTAGGGAAGAGTAAAGTGATGGTCTTTGAGAGATGTGAAGTCAGTGAATGTACAGCGAGGTTGGATGATGAGGAATTGGAAAATGTGAGTACGTTTAAGTACTTGGGTAGTGTGATGAGTAAGGATGGAGGTTTGGAGGGTGAAGTGCTTGAAAGGGTACAGCAGGGAAGAAAGGTTGCTGGTTCTTTGAAAGCAGTGATAAGAAACAGGGAAGTGAGCATGGAAGTGAAAAAGTTACTACATGACAGTATTGTGATACCAACTCTAACGTATGGAAGTGAAGCTTGGACGTTGTTGGAAGGACACAAGTCAAGAGTGAGAGCAGTGGAAATGAGTTATTGAAGAGGAACCTCTGGAGTCACATGGAAAGACAGGCTGACGAATGAGGATATAAAGGAACGTGGTGGTGTGGATGTGGATGTGATAGGAAGCGTTATGAGGAACACACTGAGGTGGTTTGGCCATGTGGAGAGGATGGAGGGTGAAAGACTGACGAAGAGAGTGTATGTGAGTGAGGTGGAGGGGGGAAGAGGGAGGGGAAGGCCGAGGATGTGATGGAGGGATGGGGTGGAGAGGTATATGAGAGAAGGGGGTGTGAGTTGGGAGCAGGGCAGTGAAATGGCGGGGGACAGGACGACTTGGAGGCGATTTGTTTGTGGCCACCCCAAACGGGATTGAGGCATCTGGCAGTAGTAGTAGTAGTAGAATTATCGATTGACAGTGGAAGGACACTTTCTCAGAGGCCAACAGTATCAACAATTCAGCATTCGTGAGTGATTAGTCTCCGCTGTGTACTGTTGAGAAAGTTTTAGAAATTATCGTCTTTGGAGAATCGGCGAAGTAAGCCGGCATAAAGTGAGAACTTGCTATATTTCATAAGTTGTGAGCCCTCGTGTCAGTGGTGACTTTCCTTTTTTCTCCCATAAGTAGTGGATATATATTCATACTGTATCACTATCAAGATGTTGGCTCGTTCCATGTGAAGTTCCAGCATGTTACGAACGAGTTGGCATGCATTGTTCGATGTTTCTTAGACTTGAACTTTTTAAAAGCGATGTTTTGTGTTGGAGCTCTTCTTAGAATACATCTTTCTGAGCCATTGGTATCTCTTACTACTTCTAGTACAACAGCCTACTCAAAACTAATTACAGCATTCAAAGAATTTTATCATGATTTGACGGAAACAGAACCTTATAAACCGCTCCGTGTGAAGAAACCTGCCTTACTTTTTTACAGAAGACAGGTTCAAATATTCAAGGTATGGAAATAAAGTATGCAAAGCAGTTGAAATGGATGCACGGGATTACAAGTCACAGGTCTTGAAGCTGTTTAAGCTAATGCTTCCAGCTTTAATAAAGGCCTTTCAAAAACAAAAGGGAGATATATTTTAGTTTGGGGAATGTGGTGAGAGTTCCTCAAATGCCTTGTCAAAGATGGACAGCGACAAGCTTCAGCAGGCCCCAGTTCATAATCTCGCTGCAGAGAGGAGCATTGGATTTATCAATTATGAACCATCCAGAAGAGGGGCCACAGAGCTAGCTGCAGCCTTCTCTGGACATGTCAAATCCAAGTCAAAAGATCTGAAAGCATAAGCAAGTAGAGGATCCTACAAGCAATATGGAAAGCTTACTCTCAGGGGAAGTGAGATTTCTGAGCTATATCTTCAGTGGAATACGAAGCAAGAAGAACTGAAGAAGAAGTGTCTCGAAGACAAAGAAACTGCTAATCTTGTTCTCGATAAAAGAAGGAATAAAGACTAGGCAACACTAAAAGCCATGGGAGGCCCATTCACATCTTCAGTGCAGGTTAATGAGTATCTTGCATGAGATATAGATAGCAGTTCAAAAGTTGAAAAGTTACAGGAAGTAAGGTATGCAAGAGATACGACTCTACTTCTACCAAAAAGCAGTGATATTTTCAGACTGATGAAGAACCATGAAAAGCTTTCTATGGAAGATATGCTACAAAACTCAAGCTGTATTTGGACAATATTATGCCAAATGCTTAGGTCAGTCTTGAAGACCTAAATAGAGCCATAGATGTCCTTGGAAATGCTGTATACTGACATGTTTAATTCTGTAATGGTGGTAGTGCCCATACTTAAAGGTCATATAGTTCATATTTGACGATAATTGTGTGTGTGTGTGTGTGTGTGTGTGTGTGTGTGTGTGTGTGTGTGTGTGTGTGTGTGTGTGTGTGTGTGTGTGTGTGTGTATGTTTTGGGGGGCGTGTGTGTGTTTTGGGGGACATATCCTTTCATGTTCTATTATGAAAAGTAAGCATGCACTGTATTTTATGTGTTTCATGCCAGTATATTTCAATAAAGTTAAGTAGCATGTCAAATATGGTAATTTCATATTTTGCTGTTTTATTAGTTTTACAGGCCATGTACACGGGGCTACACCCTGATGAAAATATTAAAAACAAATTTTTCCATTCATATCTTACCCGTGTCCATATTTTTTTTTTTCTCTTGGGGGAGGAAATGAAGTTAGTATTACTACCCATCCCTATTAACAGAAAGAAAAACAGACATTACCCATACGTGCCCAGGTAATGATTTAAATGTTCCTCGGTACCATAAGTTTTTGTTAGAATTTCTAACATTGCCAAATTGTTACTTGCTACCATCATATTTTTTGGAAATTTTTTATTCTGACCACTTTGTTACTATCTACCATCATTTTTTGTTGATCAGGTGAAGGCGTCCATGGGGTGGAATGCTGAATCATGCCTGAAGGAAAATGGGAAAGCATTATAATATGATTAAAGATCTGCAGTTTTCCCTTTGGCCTTCGGGTACGACTTAGTGTCCCACCACGTGGACGCCATTACTTGATAATAGAGTATAATAATAAAAAGTTGTCATTAACTTAGACAACCTAACAACCACTGGTGAGTATGCATACAAAGCTTTTGTGCATGACAAAATCACTACCGAATCTGCAAGTCTCTTAGCCTCTATGAAAAATATGAACTTGCACACTTAGAACGCTGTGGCAAAGCCAGCTGTTCTTGATATAGGATCAAAAGTGATAGACTTGAAGGTTGGAAGGAGTCTCTTTGCTCGGAGTTTGATTATGGTAAGGACAACACCGGATGTCGATGTGAGACAAACACTCAGGATGTATGAGTTTCCCTCATATCCCAAATCTCTCTTTGACTGCTGCCAACCTTCACAAGAGCACTCTGATGTCAACACTGGAAGCTTTTGCTAGTCAGGTCAACATTAACCAGGTAGATAGAGAGGATTCATCTATAATGTGTGACCCCAATAATTCTCAACCAGTGCAGCAAAGCTCTCAGTTCACCTCTACTGTCATTGGTGGAATGGCATTTAATATGTGCAGGAAATGAGTAAGCCATTTTGGGTAAAAAACTGTTCTGATTTGGCAAAGCATTTCTGTTCAACGTTGAAGTTGATACGATGAAATGCATATAGTTTTCATTGGTATGATCTACCCATGTCACTGAGGGAGGCAACTAGAAATAATGTTTTGGAGCACAGAATAAGGTTAGCTATAATGTATGCAGTAACACACGTTTGACCTTGGTACCTGTAAAGAAGTTCAATCACACACTCCAACAAAAAATCAGGTGACATCATACCTTGCTGGAAAAGTCATAGAGAAATTTGTAGGCTCAGACAAACATTGTTGCTTTCAAACAGTTTGTTTTCAAACAAATGTCTTTTGCTCACCTACAGAGTTCTCTGGAAGAGGCTGATACAAAGATCATTCTTAATATCAAAGACACAACAGTGAGAGGAACAATTTTACTTGAATACAGTCTCCAGACACTAATGGTTTTGCGCTTTGCATTAGAAGATATCCCTTCCTGCCTGATGACTCAAAGTTTGTCACTGGGACAAGATCAATTAGGAAGACCATTAGTTTGAAGAAAATCTAGAAAGCCTTGGCGCAGCAGATGCAGCAGCTCTTCCAGGAATTCATCCTTTTACTAGGGCAGATCAGACAGAGCAATTTGATAGGAAGAACAAGCCGACCTGTTGGAACAGAGTTCAGGAAGCCTCTGATGGAACCAGAGAAGGATTCACAGAACTAGGGAAGGTAAATATGCCATTCTGTGAACTTGAGACAAGGCTGTTATCATTTGTGTTAACTTTATGATCCTGGACACCTTTGAAAGATGTTGGTGGTTTAAGACAGAAAATTTTCTGTAGGAAACAGGCTGAAGGTGAGAAACTTCCACCAACAAGGGGAGCTCGTCATAAGATGATGCTTAGAGGACATTAAAAGGCTATGATATGGGATGCTGATGTCACTGCAACACCAAATCTGCCACCAGCAATAGACTGTGGATGGAAAATACAAGATGAAAGCTATGTGCCCATACCAACCTTGGACTCCCCTTCTTCTCAGGCAGTAGATGAACAAAATTAGATGCAACTGTCCAAGATCACTGTGTGAAACTAAAAGGTGCATATGCAGTCAAAACCAGATATACTGTACTGAAATGTGTAAGTGTGAATCAGACCACAGTATGTGAAAAAACACTACTGACAATGTTCTTGCAACTCTTCAGGACGATCTTACTGATGGATAGAGGTTGAGGATGCTAGACTGGTCATACGTTTATCAACAGTGAAGTGTTATTTCTTTCCTCACTGTGTAACTTTGTCAGCATTTATTTCTTAGCATAATATTTTGGCATTACTTTATCTGAATGATAAGTGGTGATCAATAATGCATGTTATATATCAATATGACAGTAGAAAAGACTTAATAGTTCCTCTTTTATTACGGTTATGGACTATATAACTCGTATTAATTCTAAAATAATTTTTTATTGTTTTCGCAAACTTAACCCTATCAGGTTTCTGGGCACAGCAGAGTATGTCTCTGCTAGAGTCAGCCACTCACGTTGACCCACATCTTCGTGGCCCGATATTTTACTTTGATCGCACTGTGTAAATACGCTTTTCATGACAGAATGTTGATTTTGGTGTCATTTTAAAGCTGAATAGTTGCACTTTATCGTAGATTGTTAGAAGAAAGAACAAAGAAAACAAAATGTCAAAATGACGAGTTGAATTTAGGCGAAAAAATATATATACCATGCCGTAGAAAAATATTCGGCAAAAAATAACGAGTAAAGATATATAAATTTGGTTTAAACCATGTAAAAACACAATAAATTACCTTTACAATGATATATAGGTTATGGTAATACTTGCATTTTATTGTGCAGCAAAGCGAACGGAAAGAGATGCACAATTTTATTTTAGTCTCGGCCACATATTCGCTTCGCGATGTTTTTCTTTGATCGGTCAGTGTAAATCCACTTTATAATTATGATAGGATGCTGGTTGCGGTGTTATTTTGAAGCTGAATAGTTGTACTTTATCGCAGTATGTTCATAAAAGGAAAACAAGGAAAATAAAAAGTCAAAATGACGAGTTGAAGTTAGGCAAAAACCAAAAATTTTATACCTTGCTGTAGAAAAATATTCACCAAAAATAAACTTATAAAGAAACAAAACCATGAGTCAGACCAGCTGTGCAATACCGCCATGCATAAAGCAACCATTCTGTGACATCATGCTCGAGCCTCTTTGTTATGATAAGTAAATGCGATTTATGGTGATTATTTTACAAGAGTTTCGTAACATAACGATGAAAAATGTCATCGGAATCTCTGAGGTTGGATTTGAAATGACGATCGAATTAGTCATAAGAATTTCAAATGGTTTGTTTTGATATATGAAACCGTTTCATTTAATGTTCTAGAAGTATGATACAAAACATGAAGTATTTACAGTATCATGATTTTCTAGTACACATGACAGTCATTTTAAATTTTGGCACATCTAATGAGCATTGAAATTGTATGCATGCCATACATTTTTTCTTGGCCTAAAGTACAGTCGCTAAACACAGTAATTGCTGTTCTGGCCATAATGTAGATTTTGATATTTTCAATTAAACTTGTGGCACTCCACTTGGATATAATGTGTTTCCTGTTGCTATATTAATGTGTATTTAGTCTTAATGTTTTTTTGACCTCTTAATCATATATAGACTTCAAAAAAAAAATCACTATACTAATATTAAAATATTAAATGTTACAGTTTCTTTTTTTTTAGGTGGCCATGTTTTCCCCTGAAGCCATACCTGACAGAGCAAATTCCCAACATGTATTTTCCTACTTTAGGTTCCACACTTATCACAAAAATGTATGTTGGCAACTTTTGATGTTAAATGCACACTTTTTTTTTTTTTAATAACTGAACAGGAGAAGGAAGAACAAATGAATAAAAAAAATAATCCATACACCATATTACTGGTGTCCTCTGCTAATAAAATATCTAACAGTTAGACTTGAACAGCTGTAGGTTGAAGTTTTGAGGGAAACAACTCTGGGGAAGCGAGTTCCTGGGAGATGCAGTTCGGGGAATGAAAGAATTCTGATAGGCAGAAGTTCTGCAATATGGCTGAGTGACATTCCAGTCATGAGCACTACCAGATGCCCGTGTTGCACATGGGAAGGCATGGAGAGGTGGCACAATGGACGCAACTTCATCTGAGCATTTGCTATAAAAATATCTGTAAAATAATGCAAGGGAGGCAACATTCCTTCTTACCTGTAGGGGAGGTGGTTTATCAGTAATAGCAGGGTTATTAATAATTCTAACAGTTTTGTTCTGAATTTTGTCTAGTTGTTTTAATGCAACCTCTCCACATCCATTCCACAAGGGTGAGCGGTATTCAAGCTGAGAGCGCACGTGACTCTTATAAATTATAGCTAACTGCTCATCAGTGAAGAAGTTACGAACTCTGTACAATAATCCAAGTTTCTTTGAGGCGGTTGTAGCAAGTGATCTGACATGCGAGGTCCAGCTGATGGCACTGTTAAGTGAGACACTGAGAATTTCAATACTTTTGGATATGGGAATATTTGTAACACTGAAGGTAATATACGAATCTGGCAATACCTGTCTATTAGTAAATTGTTTGTATTTTTACTAGCATTAAATGAGACAAGGTTGTTTTGTCCCCATTCACTGGCCGTAGACATTTCTTGATATATGAAGATGGCTGTACTGAGTTGAGAGTTAGAGATATCAGACTTTGTAAATGAGTGTCTGAGTGTTAATGAATTATAAAGTGTTGAGTCATCTGCATATGAATGGATGAGATTGTGGGTGACAGATAGGAGATCATTAATATGAATCAGGAACAGGGCTGGAGCCAGAACTGACCCCTGCGGCACGCCGGCATTAATTGAGTGGAAATTGGAATATACTGTACATCATCTACTTTTACTCTTATTTTTCTGTCGCTGAGTTATGAGGAAATCAAAGGAACAAAAGACGTTAGTCCATAGCAAGGGAGTTTGGACAACAGGGAACAGTGCTATACTCTGTTGAAAGCTTTAGAAATATCAAGGGCTACTGCATGAGTTTCTCCATGTAGGTCGATTGATGGATGGATGGTATGAGTCAGGAGATTGAGTATGTCAATGGTGGATCTCGTGGCAAAAACCATATTGTCTATCACTAATTAAGTTGTTGGATTCAAGCTGTTTAACTATGTGCTTATTAATTAAAGTTTCAAATACCTTACCAAGAGAAGATGTGACAGCTATTGGTCTGTAATCAGAGGGGTCAGAGGAACTTCCTTTCTTTGGAATGAGGTGGATATTGGCTTCTTTCCATGAATTAGGGAATGCAGAAGTACGTATGCATAATCTGAATAATTTAGCAAGAAGAGAGGGAAGTTCTGGGGAACACTTTTTCAAAACAATTGATGGAATTCCATCTGGACCTGGAGTTTTGTTGGTAGGTAAATTGTCTAGAATGGATTTTACGTATCTTGTCTGTATTTATAGTTAAACAAATTCGGGGGAGTCAAGTTCTAGTACTGGGACGTTTTGGCTGGTTTTGTGTATGGTAGAATTTCTGGCAAATGTACTGGCAAAGATATCTGCTTTCCCACGCGGGTCATTTGTAATGTTGCCATCTGGAGATTTTAGTGGGGGAATGGATGACGGCTTGTTAGGTATTACTGAAATAATTGAGAGTTGACCAGAATATTCTATTGTCATTAGAGTTATTAAGTAGTTTTGTTGCTTGATTTTGAAATAAGTTTCATTTAGCAAGATTTATTACAGCTTTTGCATGGTTTCTAGCAATTTCAAATTGAGAGAGTGATTCAGATGTATTTGATTTTAAGTAAGAGTTATATGCTAATGACGTTTGGGCTGTTACACTGGCACAGTTGCTATCAAACCATTTTGGAGAGTTCGATCTTTTAGTGAACTGTTGACTTGGTATGAATAAATCCATACCAGGTAGTATAAAGTCGCAAATGTGGGACTGGGTAGCACTGACATCACTATAGAAGAAAGACTCCCATGGAATGTCACCAAGATAATTTCTAAATCCATCCCAGTTTGCCCTATCAAAGTGCCATCGAGTCACCCTGACAGGTTCAGAACGAGGAGGTTTGGGGGGGCTAACTAATGAGGCTTTGATGAGATGGTGATCAGAGGATCCAAGTGGAGACAATACCTCTATCCTGTATTGATCTGGATTATTTGTCAGGAATAGATCCAAGAGATGGGCATTATGGTCAGGATTATCTGGTATTCTGGTTGGTTGCTTTACCAGCTGCATGAGATTAAACGATTCTCCAAACAGCTTGCACTATAAACCAGCACCATCAATCCTGGTAGAATGCAATAACCATTCAACATTATGTATGTTAAAATCACCCAGAATGGTAATTTCGGTGCTAATGGCAAGGTTACTTAACTGTGTGGCTATGAAATAAAATACACTGGGTTCCGAAGAGCACTGGGGGAGCGATAGACTACACAGATATATTTGGTAACATTTTGACAGTTTAGTTAATACAATGAGTAATCAAAACTGGATGAAGTGAAGTTTTAAATGTTGTCAACTGCATATTGAGATTTGATATAACAACAGGTGCCGCCCTTGTTACGGAAGTTTGTGAAGAGATGGTAACCGGGAAAACAAAATGGGGATATTTCATTAGAGGGTGAAATTTGTGGTTCTGTGAGGAAAAATGCCAGAGAGGATATGGTCTGTAGGAAAAAGTGAACTGAATTTAAATTGGTACTAAGGCCACGGATGTTGGTGACGAATAAGGCAGCACTTTCACTTCTCCGCTGACGAGCATGACCGGAAATTGCACTAGTCGCTGCCAGCACAGTCACTTGATAACGACCGGGAGGACCCTGTGCCGCCAGACCTACCCTGCCGGTGGTGGCAATCTGAGGTTCCATCGCTTTGGAAAGTAATATTGCAGCGGCCATTGCTAAAGAAAGTGGAAATGGGTGTGATATGTGCATGTAGTGTATTGTAGACAGTTGAAGGTAGAGGTATTACTTAAGCTCCTAGACTAAAAGACAAGAAGATCACACTGAAGCACTTGAGCTGAAAAACTAAAAAATAATCAGCAAAAGATATGCCCCAGTTCAACGTGAATTGAAATGATGAAACATCTAGGATAAAGTGAAAAACACAAAGTGGAGGCTTGATATATTGTATGAAAGAAAAAAAAAATCCTGTCAAGCCTTTATTTTTGTGCTTTCTCTCTTCGTTTCAACTTTCGCTCCTTGTAATAAACCTATCAAAATTGAACGATTTAAGCATGAATAAAATAAGGACCCGTCAGGGGGTGCAACACCTGAACCCTTCAACTGAACAAACGGACAAATCTCTCTCTCTCTCTCTCTCTCTCTCTCTCTCTCTCTCTCTCTCTCTCTCTCTCTCTCTCTCTCTCTCTCTCTATTACTTGACCCCTTCCACTGGGTAAATATTTAATAAGAACTTTTTAAGTTGACATTGACTGTGACGTTTGCCTTTAGCCTATGTTCTCAAAGACAACACGTTAACTTCTTGGGTGATCCTCAGCTCATCTACTGAGTTTCATCCAAATCAGATCAGAATTGTTATTGATGTGCTGTTCACTCACCGACATATGAGTCTAATTTTGGCCTTGCCCTATAACTTTGACCATTGAATGTTCTCAAACTTGGATTCCTTCCTTCTTGCGTAATCTTTAACCCTTCTTCCAAATTTGGTTCAACTCAAATTAGAATTGTTTTCAGTTGACCATGCCCTGTGACCTTGGCCTTCGACCTTTCCATGTGATCATAAACTTTGAAGGATTGTTCTCAAAATCAGATTTATTTATTCGTGCGTGATCCTCAGCATTTCAGAAAAGATTTGTCTACAATGGAAAAAAATTTTATGTTGACCTTGGCCTTTGACCTATTTTTTTTTTTTTTTTTCAAAACAATGTATATTCCTTACTTGAGCCTCTGCCCTTGTATAATGTGTTACTTAACTTGAATCCTAACTGTTTGACTTTATTTTTCTAGCAAGCATTCACACAGGATGCAATCTTCCATTGCAACGCAGGCATGGGAGTAAACATATAACTATAAAACACTGATTCCTGGTTATTAAATCATCATATACATCATATTCAGTGTTTTTGCTCAACGAAATGATTTATCACTGCCTTTTCCACTGATGAATGCACTGTTTCTATCAAATGAATCTCTTCCTCTTTGAAAACATGGTGAAACATTTGATCTCCACATTTTCTGCCACAATAGATAAAAAGGTGTGTGTGTGTGTGTGTGTGTGTGTGTGTGTGTGTGTGTGTGTGTGTGTGTGTGTGTGTGTGTGTGTGTTTTAACAGAAAATATTAGCTAGCACAGATTATTACTTGTACGTAAGCATGAGGTGCAAAAAAATTACATATAGCGACATTATAGGTACTCAACATGTTAAAAATAAGGGGGTGGGGGGGAAGAAGCACGGGATTTATGTGCCCTCCATTATGACTGCAGATATTACTCTCGTCAGTAATTATTACTCGAAAACACATAAAAGAACATAATACAGGATTATTAACATAATCTTAGGTGCAACTAAAAAGCTTCAATTGTCTAAGGAATTTCTTCGTTTACGTATTTTTGTAGCTTCAAGGACGTTATCTCATTTCATCAGCCGTTTGAGTGTCCACCGCAGGACCGGCCTATCCCGACCGAAGTGGGGACGATACAGCCAATGTATCTCTACCAAGTGACTTAGGCTGTCTGGCAGAGATTGTATGTAGGGTGAGAAGTGCTTGTAAGTGTAACTGTAGTGTTGGAGTGGCTTTGGATATGTGTGTACAGTAGTCTGTGAACCAAGTGTAATCGGCCCGCGCAAGCCGACTGGGTGCAAGCATACTTTATTGTATTCGACACTGGTTCAACCACAGCACCTCTTATGTCCACCAATGCAGTATGTGGCCAGAAGAACGCCCTCAAAGTTTATTTCCCTGGCGGGGGGGGAACCCTCGTTCTTCAGTGTACGAAAACGCACAAAACGCACACTTTACCACAGTACCACAGAGGCTCAAGGACGTTATATATATATATATATATATATATATATATATATATATATATATATATATATATATATATATATATATATATATATATATATATATATATATATATATATATATATATATATATCGTTGATGACTCAGTATGATGACTTCATGTATAATTTATTCGGGTTTTCATCAGGCTACGAGTATTTTTTGTAGCTTAGGACAGACTTTCTGAACCAGAAACGATAGATATACAGAAACTTTCCTTCACCCTTTCAGTTGAAGGGGGTCTCCCAGGATATCCTAACGTTAGCAAGAACAAAATGAACAATGTTCTTTGACTGAAATGATTGAATGATCTTAATCTCGTTGCTTTGATTATATTTTGTGAACTTTCATAGTTATACACTGAACATTACCATTTGTAGATTACGCAACATTATTGATGCAAAGTATGTCAACATTTAAAAGATACAATTTTAGAGAAATTTAAATGGGAGGTGTCTGCAAGGTATTCACAGAAGAAATGTATGCAGCATGTGAGGCGGTGTGTGGGGTGAAGAGAGGACGAAAAGGGGTGTAAGGAACAGCAGGTGGAATGAAGAGGTGAGACAGGCTGTGGAGCAAAAGAAGAAAGCATATAGTGAGTGAATGGAAAGCAGAGACATGGAGGAAGTTGAGAGACGTAAGAGAGGGTTACATGTCGAGAAGAAGAGAGAGGTGAAAAGATTTGTAAGAAATTGGATGAATAGCTTGGAAGGAATTTGAGTATAAAGTGGAGGGATTGTTTGAAAGTGTTCAGGAAGGAAGTTAAGACAGCAAGACAGGGTGTTAATGAAGGCAGTAGGGGAGTGATAGATAAAACTGGCAGATTGCTGGTGGAGAAGGGAGAAAAAGTGAGCAGATGGAGAGAACACGCTAGAGCAGGGGGTGCCGCTTTGCCCTGTTCACGAACTCTTAAATAAGTGAAACTAAGAACAATTAATATGTATAGAGAAATGAATTCTTCCATACAAGGCAAGCCTGAATGAATTATAATCAATATACCCTTTAAAATATCATGCACTTTTTTTTTCGACTACATAGTTTGTTTCATAATATTCTGAATTCTTTAAACGTTATGCCGTGGCTGTGCATATTCTTCATATTTTACGCTGTGGTGGAAGTAAATGAAGGTCGTACAAACCCCAAAGGAGGAAGCGGAAGAAATAAGACTAAACCCCCCTTGAATCACAGTGACCATAACAAAGGAGAAATAGATGAGTCAAAGAGGGGTGTAGCTGGATGAAAGGCAAAGAAGGGGATGGGAAAAAATAGAAAGGGGAGAATGGGGTAAGGAAAAAGAATGAGAATAAAATGAAAAAGGAAGGAATAAAAAGTGAGAAGAAAATAAGGGAGAAGAAGTGGATGAGAAGGAGGAAGAAAAGAAAAGAATGAGGAAAAGAACAAGAGAGGAAAAAGGAAACAAATCGGGGAAAAAAAAAGACATAGGAAAACAGAGACAAAAATAACTGGAGTCGAAAGAAAGAAATGGAAGGAAGAGAAAAAGATATATAAATGATGATAAAGAGGAGGAAATAGAAAATATTAGAAGAGAGAGAGAGAGAGAGAGAGAGAGAGAGAGAGAGAGAGAGAGAGAGAGAGAGAGAGAGAGAGAGGAGAAAGTTGGAGAGAAAAGAAGGAAGGGAAGGAAAGGAGAGAGGAAGAATTATTACGAATACAAGGAACGAACAGCAGAAAGAGAAATAAAAATTAGCGGAGACGAGGAAAAGAGAGAAGGACAGAAGAGATGGGAAGAAAGAGAAGAAGAAAAAGTAAAAGAGATACAGGTTGTGACGGAGATAGAGGAAGGGTAAAAAAAGGAAAGAGGGCAGTGGAGTAAATGTAAGGAGTAAATGAGAAGAGCAAGACATGGAAGAAGAGTAAGGAAGTAGAAAAGAGGAAGAGAAGAAGGACGCAGAAACCAGTGAAAGAAATTAACAAATGTAAACGGAAGTAAAACTAGGGTAGCGTGTACAAAGGAGAAAAAATGTGGTAGGACACGTGAGGTGAAGAGTATAATATAAAGAAGTGGGCTATTCATCATTTCGGTTGGTGTTGCCTGCTCAATCTGCCCTCACACTTCTCCTCCCGACCCCTCTCACCGCCAACCCCACCGTTCCCCACCGTTCCTCTCAGTCTCAACACTTTCCCCCTCCTCACCACATTCCTGCCTCAACCCAACACACCCCCACCCCCTCGCCATATGCTCTTCACACTCCTCCTAACGACCGCCCAATCCCTAGCAAACACCATCCGTTCCCTCTATTATCTCTTAACTCCTCACCACAATATACCTTCGTCCATTCCCTCTGTCAGCCCAAACACCTCTCCGATAACCCCCTCCTTTCCCGAGCATACCTCCTTCCCTGTTCTATCTGCCTTTACACCTCCCCTTCCAATCCCCTCTCTTTTTCACCTCTCCTCCTCTCCTACCCCAGTATGCTCCTCGCGCCTCTCCTTCCGATCTGCCTCACCCAATATACCCTCCTACCCTCCCTCTCAAATTAACATCTCCCCGTCCCGATTCCTACACCTCCTCCCGACACCCCCCGACCCCACCCCCTCCTGCACCCTTCACCCTCATCATTGACGGCTTAATTTGCATATTACACTTAAGCATCCCCCTGCATGTTATATACTAACAGCATTTACATCAAAGCATACACTAGGATATTTGTATTTTGGAAAGCAAATTGCCTAGGAGGGGGTGTTACGAAAACTTTAAAGCCACGTAGAGTACCTCTTTGCATGATTAGCAACAAATAGTCAGATTATAATATAATAATGAAAAACATCATTCAACTTTAACCTTTAACATTAATACACTGTGCTTTTACCGTAGATGTATTGTATCTGTCAGTTGCACAACCGAATTTGTCCATGTTACTGATAAATGATTCTGATACCTGACCCATATCGATGGACAGGTTGAAACAGGAACACACACACACACACACACACACACACACACACACACACACACACACACACACACACACACACAAAAAAAAATATATATATATATATATATATATATATATATATATATATATATATATATATACATATATATATACATATATATATATATATATATATATATATATATATATACATATATATATATATATATATATATATATATATATATATATATCCATCATCCAATCCTATGTCACCCCATGAGGAAGTTCCACTCCCTCTCGTGTACCCAGTTAGGAGTAATCCAGAGGTCTTGATGTAGTTTCAACAGGAGTTTACTTGGAGAAGGCAAACACAGGCCCAACCCGTTCTATACCGGCCCCACAACTGCAAGAGCAGTGCGGGGACCGGCTTGAAAGGCATTATGTAGGTGTTAGCATTCTTTGAACTTGGTTGATATGTGCACTCATTGTCATGTAGGCATCCACTACTAGATACATATACTGTTAACTTATATACTTATACTGTACACTATTAGTTCTGGTTTGCAATTTCAAGAGATTATTATCAACGTATAATTATTAAGGTATGGTTGCATAGTATGTGTACAATACTACCCCGCATAATTAAAATGGTCTCTCCTGGCACAATGAGCCATTATCATACAAAGCTTTCATTTCTCGATAGCGTGGTCGTAGGTACTTGTAGGGCGATAGGGAAGTCGATTGTGGATCGTCAAGCACAGCCAGAATAAAGTCGTAAGACGTATTGAGTTACAGCTTTTTGGGGTTACGGAGTTTTATTGCACAGATATATCACTAGTGAGTTGAGTGTAACAGAGCGTGACGGCCAAGTCTCCTAATGATCCTAGTGTCGGGCCTTCTCTCTAGCCCCTCTCTCCCCTTTCTGATCTGAAAGGAATCTCTCCGACATTATATACAGCATGGAAAGGATGTGTGTGTGTGTGGCGTAGTGTCTAGTAGATTTCCATTCACGTGGACTAACCGACTAGGGCTGGTTACTCCACTTGTCTGAATAAGTTATGAAATTCTTGGTTGTCTGGACTACTAGGATGTTTGAAATACATCATATGTTTAGGATTCTTGATGGTCTGGGACATCAAGATTGTGGATACAAATTATGTGAGTTGACATTCCTAGTGAGAAGCTGTGTACATCTCCAGCAGACACTACATCCTGTACATTGTGTTTATGAGATATATACTAATGTCTATATAATGTCTATATAATGCCTACATATTGCTTGGTCATGCCCCTGTCGTACCAGCGACAGCAAATAGTCATAACATATTAATGGATACTATATACACATTACAGTCAATTTATAAGTGAAATACGTAGTATTGTAAAAGTTACATAATTGGGTGAATATTGTATAATTGCAGTTACATGATTTTTAATGCAATTGTTATGCAAGTGTGATTGTAACATAACATTATGTTAATGCAACTGTTACACAATTGTGATTGCCATAAAACTGTAGTTACATCTTGTTAATGCAACTGTTACATAATTGTTTTGGCCATAAACTTCTAGTTACATCTTATTAACGCAACTGTTACATAATTGTTTTTGCCATAAAATTGTAGTTACATCTTGTTAATGCAACTGTTACATAATTTTGTTGACCATAAAATTGTAGTTACATCTTGTTAATGCAACTGTTACATATTTAGGAAGAATATTTGAAGGGAGTGAGTTTAACTAGGTTTCTAAGTACTTGGAATTGTAATAATTATTAGGAATAATGGGCCTGTATAAGTAGTGGGATTCAAAAGGAAATACATTATTTACAATACATGGCCATGTGAGTCAAGTGGGAAATCAAGTAGTATATAAATGGAAGAATAATTTGTATATAGTGGATATATATAGTGAGTAGTATTTCTAGTACTAATATAGATTAGCATTCTTCATCACTCAACAGTCGAAGTCCATTTTTTACAGATATAATACTATACTGATACATGGAATAGTGATATTGCAACAGTGGAGCACACAAGGATTGTCTGGATATGTTCACACTTTTTGTCTTCTGTTTTGTCACTTGAATATTGTTTCTCGTGTTATTTTCACGCTATTTACTGTTAATTTTGTTTTTCCATTTTGTTTTCTGTGTTACTATTTTGATAATTTTCTGTGCCCATGTCTGTTTTTTTTTTTTCTGTCATCGTTTTCCATTATATCACTTTATTTCCTTAACTTTTCTGGGATTGTCATTGTATCTTTCAGCTTGTCATTTTGCTTTCCACATTTGTCATATGATTCTTTTGGCGCTTTTAGCAGTCACACGAGGGCATACTAAGTACGGCCCGCTTCAAGACCCTATGGTGGCTGTACTAACCTTGTTGTGATGCGGATTTCATGTACTCTGTGTTCCATTTTCCTAACACAACAATGCACTGCACAAATGGTCAGAATGAAAGCAGTTCAAGAGATCGCCACTAGCGGAAAGACAATGACTGGATGTACCCTAGAACGGCTGGAGGCCAAGGAAAACTGATCCATAACAAAATCACTCTGGTTGAGAAAGTCCAACATACGCAAGTTTGCAGAGGTGATGGATAGATTGTCAAAAGGGAGGCTCGATGTCATGTTGATGGGTCGAAAGGTAACATATGTGTGATAGCATATGGCCTGATGAGAGCATGTGGCACAGGTAATGACAGACTCTGATTTAACTGTACAATAGTCAGGCGCCTTATAGAGACCACAAACAGGTACTGAAGGAACAGAAATTCCAGGACACATGCCACTAATGGAGATTGGAACAGTGAAGAAAAAGTACTGGATGTGGTTCACACGGGCATGATACACTGGGAGTTGAGGAACCAGAATAAAGGAACAGGCAGAGTGTACAGAGTGGTTGCAAACCAAGGCAGACTCAGGGTGTGGTGCTACTAGGAAAAATAGCCAGAAGGTAGGCAGAACAGAGACAAGAAGCATGTGTAAGGAAAGAACACTTGTTGAGATCACTGGAGGATATGAAAGCTATGGATTGACGATCATGGGATAGGAGGAAACATTCTGAGAAAAGAGAGGCCTGCAATAAGAAATTATTGAACAAGAAGGGAAGAGGAATAGTTTGGAAGATATCGAATGTGATGGTAGAACGAAAAGGAATATGAACGACAATGTCCCTAGTGAGGAAGGTGGCCTCAAGTACTGGATAGGAGAATTCTAGAGAGTAGAATGAAAGCACTGGAGACAAGTCAAAAGTCGAGCGAACCAGTTCCAATACAGAACAAATATCAGAGATTGTTTGTTTGAAGATTCTCCCCTCCTGTAGAAATAGGTACGAAGTCTGCAGTGACACGACCGACGACTGCATCAGCCATTTGGCTTGCCACTCAGTGTAGTGTCACCCATACGCAGACAGAAGAAAGAGTACATATATATATATATTGTCTACCTATCTATCTATATCTGTATCTATCTATCTGTCTATCTATCTATATCTATCTATCTATCTAAATATATATATATATAATATAGATAGATAGATTTATACACATATATATATATATATATATATATGTGTGTGTGTGTGATTTATGTGTCCGACTCTGGGCATAGGCTTCTCAGCCTGCTCTCAAGGCCCAGTAGTCCTCCTGCGTACCATACACCTCTACATGTCACCACTTCGGCGCTAACACCCACCGTCCATATTGAATACATGCTAGGGCTGCCTCATACAGGACTGGTGTATTGGTATTAGCGAGGGTATTTTTACATGTCAGCGGTCTTCTGGTAGATCGGTAAAGCCTGAATTTTATGAAATTCAAATCCTTAAACTGTTCCCTGCCTCAGCGGGGATTTGAACCTGGGGTCGGTAGGACTGCAGGCCACATCTCTACCGACTGAGCCACCGCTCAATCGATGTGTGTGTGTGTGTGTGTGTGTGTTTATGAGTATATATATATATATATATATATATATAATATGTGTGTGTGTGTGTATCTGTGGATGTACAAGTATATATATATATATATATATATATATATATATATATATATATATATATATATATATATATATATATAGATAGATAGATAGATAGATAGATAGATATAGATAGATAGATAATCATCATCATCATCATCAGCCGTTTGAGTATCCACTGCAGGACCGGCCTATCCCGACCGAAGCAGGGACAATACAGCCAATGTATCTCTACCAAGTGACTTAGTTTGTCTGGTAGAGATTGTATGTAGGGTGAGAAGTGCTTGTATGTGTGATTGTAGTGTTGTAGCGGCTTTGGATGTGTGTGTAGTCTGTGAACCAAGTGTAATCGGCCCGCGCAAGCCGACTGGGTGCAAACATACTTTACAGTATGCGACACTGGTTCAACCACAGCACCCCTGGTGTCCGCCAAAGCAGTAAAAGGCCGAGAGAACGCTTCCAAAGTTTATTACCCTGGCGGGGCGCGAACCCTCGCCCTCCGGTGTACGAAAACGCACTTTACCACTGAGGCTTTATATATATATATATATATATATATATATATATATATATATATATATATATATATATATGCGGGCTCCTGTGCACGCAGTATAAAGTTCCATATTCACTGCGCCGTGAAATAACTCACCCTTACAAATTGACTAAAGGTTACTGGAGATTATTTTCAAGCGCTTCGTCCTCAGTTTCAAAACGTAAAAATGGGAGAAAAGTGCGGATGTATTTTTTGATCAACTGTACCTGGCACCCATCCCCGGACACATACACACATAATACCACGACCCCTATCCCAACACACACACACACACACACACGTTAAGCTACTCGTGTTCGCTAACTTTCACTCTGACCACAGTCAGTTTATGTGGCTCCGTATAAACCTGTATATTTCATAATATTTTTTATATCAAATATAGTGCCGAGTCACATATTTCTCTTTAATTTTACAAGTATATCTGTATATCGTACTGTCAGTCAGTCTGTCATTAGCATAACATACTAACATGAACCAAAATTGCTTTTATTACCCAGTTGTATTTCATTTTACAAAATTTCTTATGGGCTGACTGTGTGGTGTACCTTTAAAGTTGGACGAATCATTCTTTGCAAACTGTTTGAGAAATTTTCAGACATTCTGACTGCGGCGGAGAAATGACTAACTTAAGCAGTAAGCGATTGAACAGCCTACGATTTCCTGACGACATACTCATTTTCCGTGAGTCAGGGATAAAAGGAAGTAAAATGAGAGTTAATGTGAAAAGAGAGGGTTTGAAAGTAAGTATAAAAATGAATGATAAAATGACGAAAGTTATGTTTAACAGACATGTTCAGTTCCTTCCAGGAAAAATAAGGGATGAAGAACAAGAATATTTTGAGAAATGCATACATCTAGGTAAGGTAGTTAGGACTGATTCATTCATGAAAACGAAATAAAACGAAAAGTAGGAGTAAGATGAAAGGATTTTGGTAAACTAAGTAACTACACAAACACTAAGCAATTGCCATTACGTAAAATAAATCTGCATGTCTTTTCCTTTTCTAACTTACGGATTGGAAACGTGGAATCTAGCAAAATAATTGTAAACGTAGGAGCACTTAGAGAGGAATGGAAAGAAATATGTTAGCTGTCACAACAGATTAAATAAAAAAGCACTTTCTAGATAACGATATATAAAAGCAGGGGATGTAAACACCACGAATAAAATGGCAGAAATGGATGTGGATTGATCGCGTCCTATCGTAGAACAGATTACAGATCGACAATGAGGGTAACTGTGTGACTGCCTTTACATGGACTGAATTGTGGAGCCAGGCGATTAACAAGATGGTGACATAAAATCTGGAAATTTGATGGAACTGAATTAAACAGGCTGAGTCAATAGCTGAGAGTGAGAAACTTGAAAGAGGCCTTCGTTCTGCACTGGACTCAATTAGACTACTCTTGCCGTTGATGATATAGGATGAATATATCATCATCATCATCACTTCCACCACTTTCACCATCACTCTGTTTTATTTCCCAAATAACGATTGGGTGAACCAGAATGAAAAGTGAAAGAAAAAGTAAGAAAGTGAGAGAACTATCAAGAGCAAGCCCTGCATTACAATAGGTCACACATTCACACATCATTCAAACCCCTGGAGTCCTGGTTCCATATCACAGACTTATTTATCTGTGCATATTTTTGTGTTAGTTTTCTTTGCAGAAACGTTTCATCTACACCTGTCAGTGAGAGTCAGGTGGTCAACTATGAGGTGTTAAGAGGGGTGTCAAACCCATGTCATGTGCTCCTCTATGTAATTCATCGTCAACTATATCTGTGAGTCCCTATGCCTCAACAACTTCCATTCATACAACACTTCTTACACACGGATAATTAATAATATGACCGTAATACCGTCTATCTATCTATATATTGCCAGACTCTTTAATCCCATACGGGGTGACCACAAACAAATCGCATCCATGTCGCCCTGTCCCTCGCCATTTCACTGCCTGCTTCCAACTCACACACCCCTCTCTCATATACCTCCCAACTCCATCCCTCCATCTCATCTTTGGCCTTCCCCTCCCTCTCTCCCCCTCCACCTCACTCACATAGATTCTCCTTCTCAGTCTCTTACTCTCCATCCTCTTCACATGGCCAAACCACCTCAGTGTGTGTTTCTCCTAACGCTTCCTGTCACGTCCACCCCATAACGCTCCTTTACATCCTCATTTGTCATCCATTTAACTTCACAGGCTACTCTCAAATAACTCATTTCCACTGCTTTCATTCTTGTGTCCCTCCAACAACGTCCAAGCTTCACTTCCATACGTTAGAGTTGGTATCACAATACTGTCATGCAGTTACTTTTTCACTTCCATGCTCACTTCCCTGTTTTTATCACTGCTTTCAAGGAACCAGCAACTTTTCTTCTTGGTTGTACCCCTTCAAGCACTTAACCCTCCAAACTTCCGTCCTTACTCATCACACTAAAGTACTTAAACATACTCACATTTTCCATTTCCTCATCATCCAACCTCACTGTACATTCACTGACTTCACTTCTCTCGAAGACCGTAACTTTACTTTTCCCTACATTCACCTTTAGATTCCGTTTCTTACACACTCTCCCAAACTCATCCACCAAGCCTTCCAGCTCCCCTTCGTCTTCACTCAACAACACAGTATCATCTGCAAACAACAGTACAGGGGGTTTCCAAACACTGCCCTCTCTCACTAGGGCCACTCCAACATCCACTGCCCTACCTTGTGTCTCTTTTATAAACCCATCCATATACAGATTGAACAATAATGGAGGCATGACACATCCCTGTTTAAATTCAACCTTCAAATAGAAAAATTAACTCAGTTCACTATCCACACGCACTGCAGCCTAAGCCCCCTCATACATACTCTTCACAGCATTCCAAAACTTCCTATCTGCTCCATATACTCATAATACTTTCCACAATCCTTGTCTATCCACCCCGTCAAATGCTTTCTCCAAATCCATGAAGGCTGCGTAAAATGTCCACGCCAGTTTTTCTATACGGCGTGGTGTTCTTTCTGACTTTTTCCTGCCGGCTTCGGCTGGAGGGTTTGGAGGGCGGGGGAGAGCCTTCTTCTTTGCTATCCTTATCTCATTCTAGTAGTTCAGTTATTCTTCTAGGAGCTGCCTAGCGTGGGCCAACCGGCCTACTGCAGTTATCCTCTCTTCTTATGTTCTATGTTCTTATGTTCTAGAAACTTTTCCACTAAAAATCTAAGACTGAATATCTGATGTACACAACCTCTTCCCTTCCTAAAGCCTCCCTGTTCTTCTCCAACTAATTCCTCTGTTATTTCCCTAACTCTGTCAATAAGTGTTCTACCATATACTTTTCCTAGTACACCAAAAAGACAAATGCCCCTATGATTACCACACACTCCTTTTTCCCCTTTTCCTTTGTACAAAGGAATAATTATATCTGACTTCCAATCCTCCGGGACTCTACCTTCCCCCAAAGCCAGTCTGCACATCTTCCACATCCATTCTGCTACTATCTCTCCCCCATGCTTCAGCATTTCACCACACTCTCCATCAATTCCTTGGGCTTTCCTCATTTTGACTTTCTTCATTGCGTCCACAACTTCCGTCCTACAGATTTCTTCCTGTCTTCTCACCTCCCTCCTTCTCCCAGCCATTCACCAGCCACTTATACTCACATTACATTCATTCTCTATGTTCAATAATTCCTTAAAAGTGTTCTCTCCATCTGCTCACTTTTCCCCCCTTCACCACTAGTAATCTACCATTTTTATTTTTCACTTCCCTACTAACTTCACTGCCACCCTGTCTAAAGCTCTTTATCTCTTTCCGGAACATTTTCTTACAACCCTACTAACTTCACTGCCACCCTGTCTAAAGCTCTTTATCTCTTTCCGGAACATTTTCTTACAGTCCCTCCACTTTACACTCAAATTCCTTCCAAATTCCTCTTCCACTCTCTTCTTACTCTCTCTCACTAATCTTTTCACCTCTCTCTTCCTTTCTACATATAACTCTCTTCCGCCTCTCAACTTCTTCCACGCCCCTATTTAACATCCATTCATGATATGCTTTCTTTTTTTTTGTGCCACAGCCTGTCTCACCTCTTCATTCCACCATGCTGTTCCTTGCACCCCCTTTCTTCTCTTCACCCCATACACCACATCACATGCTGCACATATTTCTTCTGTGAATTCCTTGGACACATCTTCCACGTCCCCCATCTGCTCCAATTCACATTTACCCAATCGTTCCTCCACTTCTTTCTTATATTCTGCCTTTTTCTCATCCTCTTGTAACCTTTCCACTCTCCTTGCATCTACTCCTTCCTCCCGTCCTTCCCTTCTTCTATTTCTCCATTTTACTTGGACCTTGATTCTGGCCACCTACTAGTGGTGGTCAGAAAGTCCACTTCCCCAACCTCTATATGTTCTTGCATCCGTTACACATCTTCGCATCCTTTCTTCCACACACACACATAATCAATCATTGCCTTCCTGTCATTCAGTTCACCACCCACCCCTCTCATCACAAGTCATGTATACCTGTGGATCATTTTGTGTCTGAAGAGGGTATTGGCTACCACCAACCCCCTCCTGGCACAAATGTCCACAAAAGCACTGCCATTCTCATCTATCTCGGCAGGCACACCCCACTCACCAACTACGCCATCCACCTCCATATTCCCTACTTTCCCATTCATATCACCATTCAACAACACTCTCTCATTCCTTTCAAACTTTTCCATGCACACTTCCACATTATTCCAGAACTCTTCTCTCACTCTGCTTGCACAATCTTGCATTGGCGCATACATGCACACAATCGCCCACGTTTGTAGTCCAATCTTACCCACACAATCCTTGAACCAACTGATCCATACTCTTATATATGCTCCTTCCATCTGTTACAGTAATACACACTCCTTCTTTTGCCCTCTCAATCTCACCTACTTCTGCACATATACCCCATCCATACTCCCATTGTCTCACACTCTCACCTCCCCATTTAGTTTCAGTTAATCCACATACATCCACTTTCGCACCCTCAAGCACCTGGACAATCTCTTTCTCTTTCACTTCATCATTTGCACCCCTTACATTCCATGTCGCCATCCGTATCATGTGCTTTATTCGGTCCTTAGTCGTCATCTTTTGGTCAGTCGTGTTCCGAGGCTTCTAGTTCGTATTCTTTGTTAGCTGTTCTCCGGGGAGGGGCACTATCCCTTCGCCAACCCACTTGCTGTCACATAGGGAACACGTGTCGGTTGGTTATATTGGTACCACCCAGCGTTGTAAATGGTTTCCAGGTTTACAGGAAGTCATTTGGCTTGCCACTCGATGTAGAGCTACGCTTAAAACAGAGCACCAATACATTAAGTGGGTGGATGACCTTAATACACATAAGATAAAGCTGACAACTGACAAGAGAAGTACAGGTCATCTTCCATGTACTGAAACGTTAATGCAGACTACCGCAGCTTTTTGCATACAACTAATAATGTAAACTGAGGGAAACAGTCAAATGTAGATTTACAGGTGGCAATGCAGTTTAAACTTACAGTGTTCTTATAAGTTACCCAGAAGCGAACCTTCCAATGACATTTTTATGACCTGTCTTGTTTGCTTCCCCGCGATTTTCTTTTTCCTTTTTAGCTTGGGCAGGGTTTCTAGCAGCACAAAGCATAATTAAGGCTATATTGAACACATGCATCTCCAAAATTCTCTTCTCAGGTGAACAATTGGTTTAACGTTAGGACCAATAAACTCGATATGATGTTGTCAGTCTGAAGGGTTTAATTGTTTCACTTCGACAGCGCTTTCATGTATTATATTCTTTCCATTTTCAAGCGAGTTTATCCAGTTATTTATAATTTTCCAAAGTAATGGTTATGTACAGCACAGTTTTTATTAATCTTTTCGCTACTAGAGCGCTCTCCTAACATAAATAAAATATATGGTAGCAGCAAAAATTTGATTGCGATACGTGACATCTTATCAAATGAGTTACTGACAAAACATACATACATACATACATACATATACATACATAAACGCATACATACATACATAAAAGTATGCATGCAAGCATGCATAAACGTATAAATATGGCGAGTAACATCGAGAAGGTAATTTTCTATTAATCATGATAATGTCTGAGAAACTTTGCATCATGTGCTTTGGTATTATTGATCGATTTTACTCGAACTCTTTTCATTTTACCTTGGCTTGAATTCTGGTTCTTAACAACAGGTGTACACGAAAATACGATGCTATCACAGCGAAGTGCTATGGAAAAGATGTGCAGCCATAATACTGTCATATTTTGTCCCTGAATTCCGTAAAAAAAATAATATGAATAAACATTATTAACATGACTGATACCGTACAAAATCATCTGAATAGCTACACTTGAAAATAATCCATGGTTGTTAAAACTGGACACGTAGTACACTTTTCAAAATGCTTCCTCCTGTGCTTTATATATGTCTGGTGAGTTTAGTACAGGTAACTTTGGTTGAGTACACCGATCAGCGAAGTTAAGCAACGTTGGGTCTAGTTAGTACTTGGATGGGTGACCGCCTGGGAACACCAGATGCTGTTGGCATCCCTACGTGTCAAGTGGGGTTGGTGGAGGATTATGTAGTGCCCCTCCCTGTAAAACAATTAACTCTAAGCCCTTGACCACCCCGTTTGGGATACATGGCGTCTGGCAATGAATGATGAATGAATCTTATTATACAGGTGCGACCAGCTTACACTTTGCCTAGAAACTATGTCAAAACTTCATGAGATCTAGCGTGGTAGCTCAAAACTCCTTGGGGTTTTGCAGCCTGCTGCACGTGAGTGGCAGAATATGATAATGCTATGACTCTACATCCTTTCCACAACACATCTTGACTAGCATTATACTCCTGTATTAATCTATCACTAGAACTCAACACTGAAGATGGAGATATGGCAATTAGCTTAGAACCTCGGATTGGTAATGAGTTTCTTGACCACAGCCGTGCGTACCTTAAGATGTTTGGTATTGTAAAGAGAATAGAGAATGAAAGACTGACTGGGACAGAGTACATTATGTGTGTGAGGTGGAGGAGGAAGAGGTGGAGAGGGAGGCCGAGGATGAGATGGAGGGCATGGGTTGGTTTAAGTTGGGGAAAGTACAGCCTGATCGCAGAGGGCCGAGTGACAGAAGTGATTTGCTTGTGGCCACCCCTTTCCTGATTAGATCACCTGGCTAGAAATAACAGATATAAAGACAGATAGACAGAGATAGAGATACAGGTATACAGAGAGATGGAGAGATGTACAAATAAATAAAAAAAAACATGGAAATAGAAGTGTATGTGAACGGTCGGTAATGTAACCATCCATTTAAGACGAGCTGAACAGCGTAAACAATGGTCAGGAAACCTAAAGGGTGAAAGCGAGGTAACTACTGCCACTTGGCCATAAAGATATCCCATCACAGAAATGTTATCAGGGCAAATCACATCACTGCCGTGATGGATGGATGGCGTACACCACATATGCAATTATAACCCGTCTTCACGCTGTATTTCCTTCACCCGAATTCATGTCGCATTCAGGCCATGGAGAACGGGATTTCTGTTCTCATGAGGGCTAAGTACATATGAAACGAAAGGGTACTTTTGCTCGTAAGGATATAGTGAATGTATAAATGAATTTGGCCCCTGGTGGTTTGATGGGTTAAGGCGTTTACATCTGTTGTTACCCATTAGGGTTTACATCCAATGGGGGGAAGGGTTTTTTTGCTCAACATACCATTCAGAGATGTGACTGATCACCCTCTCTTTAAATGTTGGGCCTGGGTACCCTTGCCCTCTACGCTGTTGATGGGCAAATATGATTGATAGATAGACAGATAAAGAGATAGGCACAGACAAACAGAGAAACAGACACATAGGTGAATAGATAGATACTGTAGATATAGATAGATGGATATGGATAGACAGACAGATAGAAATTAATTCATTACCGGGATTTAACTTGGTCATATCATCGTAAGATTATGAGACTTTGGACTGATACACATATGAAAACATAATAAATCGGAATGCCTTGGAAAGTCTGTGGGTTGTGTAGGTAGGACGGGATAAGAAATGTATATATTCGTAATAAGCGTGGAGTAACAAAGTCTGTTGATCAAAGGGTACGAGAGAGATTGCTCATGTGGTGATAATCATTATCAGAAAATGGATGTGGGTAGCGTGTTGAAATGGTTATAAACATGAGCCCGTGTCAGAGTAGGAGGTGTACAGTAGAAAGCAGAGAAGAAAGTGGATGGTTAATATAAGAGAATGAAAGAATAAGCGACGTGCGAAAATTGAGGACGCAAATAATTAACAGAGGAGAGAACTGGATGGATGAAGTATGCATACAGGTGTATATGACAAGGACTGCACTTTGTTAATTAACTTTTTATCGATGAAATTACCTCTGTTAAGTAGACTTTATTAATGTTCAAGACTTGACTGATGAGTGGATGAATGCGTGGCCCATTTCACTGGACATTCTGTTTGATTGTTATACAACTTTTCTGATGCTCAAGATGGACGGCTTCACGTGATGGCACCAATATATCCAGTCACCTCCAGTAGTCCGTTAAACAAGGATTTTTCAGCTGCTTCCCTATTCTCTGGAAGGAAGTTGGTGGACTGTAGGAGGAAGGATACGTCGGCCTGCAGTCCAGAGTGTCTATGTTCAAATAACCCTGTGGCTACAACGTCACCACCACCCACAAAAACGACAGTATCAACAACAACAGTAACAACACAACAGGGCATAGCATACAACATTAGTTTCGGGAACAGATCCTGTCATCAACAGTGTTGAAAATTAATAAAATAATAATTTAAAATACAAGAGCAAGTACAAAGATTATAGGTATGTGGAAAATTGGGGGGCTACTAATGGTAATCCAGTATCTCGTAATTGCATATAAAAGCCAACAATAAGATATCATTGTAATGATAGTGTTAATACTTCCTGATATGCAAGATACTGTGAAAGAAGACAGTCAACGAAGAGAATACTGATAATTCGTACGCCTAGTGCTGTAGGGTTAGAACGCCCTAGTCACACTGACAGCCTTGTATAGGTTCCATCCCACAGTGGGGACTGGAGATTTTTCGATCATGACATGCCATTAAAGGAAGTACAGTAGACTTGTCATCTATCCTTACGTGCACTGGACTACGACAGCCTATCCTCGAATCCTGCACCTCTAACGGGGTAATATGAGATTAGCTGAGCCACCCTTCTCCATATATTTTGGTGTGTCGGGTGAATCCTTTGTGCTATCTGTAAACAAGTTTATTCATTTTAGAAGAGACTAACCTAACTGAACGAATATAACTTTCATTACCTTATTCTCTCCCATGGGCTCTCCTAACCTGAACATAACTGGCTGGTAGTCACAAGGACAATAAAAATATCTTAAAATATGTCATCGCATGATAGGGGAAAATGGAACTGCGCCGACTCCCACGCATATCACAAGAAAGGACATGTGGCTTTTGAATCAATAGGGCGGTGCAGAGAGTTTTCTGGTTACAGTATAGTGCTTTCAAGCCTTTCATTGTAGTGTTTGACAATGTTCCAGTTGCTAGTAATTTTGATACTGTCTTATTATACGTAATGTTATTTTTAAAGCTATTTCTTCAGATTATGCTTAAAAAAAATAGTTTTCCTGGTCATCTCTCTCTCTCTCCCTCTCTCTTGTATATATATATATATATATATATATATATATATATATATATATATATATATATATATATATATATATATATATATATATATATATATAAATATATATTTATCAACAGAGAGAGAGAGAGAGAGAGAGTCCTTAAAAGTATCGGTTTCCCTGAGTCGATGTTTTTGTCAATGCACACAACACAACATGCCTGGCAAGTTCAATAGGGCTGGTATTTCTGACAGTTGTCTGCATCATTGTTTTTGTTTTCGTGCATCTGATATTCATCGTATATGCAGCATGCTTTATTTTCTCAAAGTAGATAGGAACGAAACATTTTTTTTATACCTTGTGCAGAACCACTACAGTTACTCACAGCCCAAGGGATCTGCGCTCTAGATAACGTCCGTTTCAGCATCTGGAATGCCAAGGAGTAATATAATGTCCCTGTCTATGTTTGAACCGAGTTTACCTTCGAAATGCTTCGAAGGAGGCATACAGTCAGTCAAAATGAAATATTATTAATTCGCAAGCACTCACAAGTGTATTAAACTTCAATACCAATGTAAGAAAAGCATTCCTGAGCCGAATACTAATCGCCACAGGAATATGCTGTTGGTCAAGTTACAAGCGCGGCCCCCCCGTGGGGGGGCCCGAGGGCCGGAGACCCCACCCCTGGGAGCCAAGGGGCGGCCCCCGCGGGGGGCCGGGGGATAGGGTCTTCCCTGGGGGGCGCCGGGAAGATTTTGGCCATATTTTGATACCCTGAAGGTTTCATGTTGATAGCTCAAGCCATTCATGAGATATAATGGTGCTAAAGGTGGGCGATAAAAACTAGTTCACCTTTGACAGCCATTTTGGTGACCTTGACCTTGCCCCCGACTTCCAATTTTCGAGTTCGTCCAAGATTTTGATCATATTTTGATACCCTGAAGGTTTCATGTTGATAGCTCAAGCCGTTCATGAGATATAATGATAACACACACACACACACACACACACACACACACACACACACACACACACACACACACACACACACGCGCGCGCGCGCATTGACGTGAGCAAAAGCGTTATCGCTCATTCTTGGTAAAGGTGGACGTTAATAACAATGGCACTTTGATTTAATGTGCAGCAGTATTACATCCACCTGAAGTGAGTCAGTCCACTGGACGTATTTCTGTCAAATGCACCCAGAGGCATTACAGTCACCACAAAGACATCGGAAAATTCAAGAGGCATTGCCATAGCCGCTTAGGAAATGGTCCAAAACCTATTGATATATATCGCCACTTCACAAAGTTACTCTACTAAAGATGGACACCATGGCCAGCAATAACGAAAGCTTGTGCGTAAATGATAATTGACAACTGTCCCACACTAGCATGGCAGGCCTCCCAACATAATCCAGGTGTATACTGCTACTGTTTAGAAGGCTTCGTCGTTTGTGTCACAATGTATTGAAGAGGAAAGGGGCCGATTCTTTTCTATGAGGCTATACCTAGCCATTTCTTCCGCCAGGAGATAATGGATGTAAGCAATTATTTCTGCCCTGCTGATTAAAAAAAAAAAAATGGAGATCATTAGAAGAAAACTGTATAAAGCATGTGTTACTGTCCTCGGGCATTATTTCCTTATTCAAGGGAATTATAAAAAGTCAAGAGGGTGTGTACTCTAGTGGGGTTAGGAGACTCACTATAGTAGGTTTGTTTTAACCTGACGGAACTGGGTGGCTTATATAACTTGAACACTAACTCGTTGTTATATGCAATTAGTTGAGTGTTAGATATGGGGAAGCCAAGAGTCAAATCAATCATCAAGACTGGCTATGCTTAGCCATCATCTGAGTTGAATGGACTTAGGGATCTTTGTCAGATTAGAGCAATCGCACAATAGAACCTCATTTTTAGCGAGTTACTTTCCATAATACAGGTTGATATTTCATTTTACCTAGTATATACGTTATTGATGCTGCAACAAACTTTATTAATAATGTATATACCAATGATTTAGTAACCCCTTCAGCACGTTAATATCTTTTTCTTGTAAATTCAGACAATTTTAGTCTGTAAAGAGATATTTTCGTGCTGGGGGAGATAGATATATCGTTACACGTTCAGCAGTAAGACCACTCAAATTTGAATGCAGTCGTCTAGTACTGGCAAGAATAATGTAATGAGACGTCCTCGGGTTGACAAAAATAAATGCCAACGAAGATGTGCTACTAAGATTCCTAAGCCAATAAGAGCAAGGCCAAGTGCGATGTAGAAGGGAGAGAGAGAGAGAAAAAGAAAGTATTCTGCGACAAAGGTTAAGCAGATCGTTCCGGAAACCAAGGAATCCTGCCACGCGCCACAGATGGAGTCTCACACCTTGACGGACACAAATACCGCCTGTCAATGCTGAATAATGCAAGAGATGTCTCGATTGTGGCTGATGTGATGGAATTAGTGGGGAAGCTCTTATGAGGTGTCAGTGGGCCTTATGGAACACTGAAAGCATTATATTTGGGTTAATTTAATCGTGTGCTATCAAGCGTTTTGTCATAGAGTGATACAGAAAAGTTACGTATATATATATATATATATATATATATATATATATATATATATTATTATATATTTATCTATCTATATATCTATCTATCTCTCTATCTATCTATCTATATATATATATATATATATATATATATATATATATATATCCAGGGGCAGGATCCCACTGCTACCTGGCTCGTCCCCAGGTGGCGGATAGGGGAAGGCCTTGTAGATATACAAGGTACCGTCTTAGACGGCGCGGACCATGGGACCCCCTATAGATATATAGGGCTCCATCGAATATAACGAGTAAGGTGGCAGAAAAAATTACATCTCACCAGAAACTATGTGGCAGGGAGGTGTGATTATTTGCTACAATCCTCCCAACCAAACATGAGTTCTATTGCAAAGTATTTGACGGGCGTTCCTGTTGGATCATCGTCTACTAAAGGTCCAACCGCACTGCCTCCTGTGCTTATGGGCAGTGTGCCACCGAAAGTGAGTAAGCACTGTGTTGACAAGATAGAGACTGGGATATTAAACACTCTTAAATCCATGAAGATCTATGCATACAATGTGAGAAGTTTCGCTGAAGATTACAAACTTGATAACTTTATAGCTGAACTGGAAAACATTAGTTGGGATATTGTAGGTTTGAGTGAGACCCAAAGAAAAGAAGAAAAAGTAATTCAGCTAAATGACAGTGGTCACCTATTTTACCACAGAGGAAGGGAAAATGAAAGAGTTAGTGGTGTTGGATTTCTAATTAACAGAAATCTTGCGGACAACATTGTTAAATTCAGCAGTGTATCTGACAGAGCAGCAGTGGTTGTAATTAGACTGTGCAAAAAATATACCCTAAAAGTGATACAAGTATATGCACCAACTTCTCAGAGCTCAGATGAAGAAATTGAAACATTCTATGATGACATCTCCCAGATTATGGAAGAAGAAAAGACCACCTATACTATACTCATGGGAGACTTCAATGCAAAAGTTGGAAAATAAAAAAATGGAGAAGCATGTATGGGAAAATTTGGACTGGGAGAAAGGAACGAAAGAGGAGAAATGTTGGTAAACTTTGCAGAAATGTTTAACATGAGAATAATGAACACATTCTTTCACAAAAGAACAGGGAGAAAGTGGACCTGGAGAAGCCCAAATGGAGAAACAAAGAATGAAATCGACTTCGTTATAGCAAATAAGAATAACACAATCACAAATGTCACAGTTGTCAACAAAGTAAATATTGGAAGTGACCATAAAATGGTGGGTTGCACAGCAAGATTCAATTTCAAAAATGAAAGAAAGATGATGATTAAAGACAAAAAGATATGCCCAATAAAAGTCAGCGAAAACAAAGCAGCTTTTCAGTTGGAAATAAGGAACAGATTTCAGGCTCTCAGTAATGCTGAATGTGACATTGATGAGCTGAATGACAGACTAACAAAAGTGCTAAAAGAATCAGCGGAGGTAGTAGGAAAACCTAATACAACCAAAGCCGGGAAGTATTCAGAGAGGACACTTGAGCTTATGAAAAAAAGAAAGGTAATGAAAGTAAACACAAAGAAAGATGAAACAGAACGAGCGGAATTAAACAAGCTTATCAACAAAAGACAAAGAGAAGAAAAAAGAAAGAGAAACATGGAGCAAATAAAAGAAACCATCAAAAAAGGAAAAAGTATGAAACAGGTCCGAAATAAAATGGCACTTGGAAAGCAACAAATTACATCACTAAAAGACAAAAACGGTGAAGCCATTAAATGCAGAGATGTGATGCTGAAGAGAGTTGAAGAATTTTACAAAGAACTGTATGCATCAAAGACAGTACGGTAGTACCAATAGCTAACTTTTCTGTTGACTCAAGTGAAGTCCTTGAGGTAACACCAGACGACGTAAATATTTCTCTAAAAAATATGAAAAGAGGGAAGGCTCCGGGAGAAGATGAAATAGTAGCAGATTTACTGTTGGATGCAGGAGCAGAAGTACAAAATAGGCTTGCTCACTTATTTACCCAATGTATAAAACAGAAGAAAATTCCCAAAACATGGTGTAATGCAATTGTTATTCTACTTTATAAAAAAGGCGACTCAAAAGACCGTAGTAACCATAGACCCATTAGCTTGCTATCAGTCATTTACAAACTTTTCACTAAAGTCCTTACAAACAAAATAGCTACAAATTTGGAGGAAAACCATTCTCGTGAACAGGCAGGATTCCGAAACGGGTACTCGACTACTGATCATCTGAACACAATGAATCAGCTAATTGAGAAAACTACAGAATATAATAAACCACTGTGCTTAGGTTTTGTTGATTACGAAAAGGCTTTCGACTCACTGGAGCACATAGCAATTAGAAATTCATTGCGAGAACAAGGAGTGAATGAGAACAATGTAAAACTGGTCGAAAACATATATATATATATATATATATATATATATATATATATATATATATCAATATATATATATATATTTCTATCTATCTATCTATCTATCTATCTATCTATCTATATATATATATATATCCATCCATCCATCAACCAATCCTACATTGCCCCATGAGGAGCGTAGGAGCCCGGGGCTAAGCAGTTAGTCCCGGCATTTAAGATGAGAGTGACTAACCTCACTCATCCCTGAGTGGCATTACATGAGCAATCAACCCCAGCCACCCCTTGGATATAAACCTTCACCGGTTCAATCCGATTGGAGCGCAATAATTACTCACTAAACCACCAGGCGCCAAAATGTGGTTATATGGTTACCACCCAGCATAGCAAATGGTTTCCTGGTGTACAGGAAGCCATTTGGCTTGTCACTCAGGGTAGAGTCATCCACAGGCAGAAGGAAGAGGAAAGAATAATGGAAAGAAAGACAGAAGAGGAAGTGTATAGTTACCCGTAGGCAGAAGGACAAGGAAAGAATGAAGTAAAGAAAGACAGAAGAGGATGGAAGGAAAGAAGGATGGAGGAGAGGAAAGGGCAGACACCCGACAGCAGCACTACATCGAGTGAGTTGATGGTGAGCGCCCCCACCTACCACAGAAGTTATATATATATATATATACACACAAACACACACACACACACACACACATATATATATATATATATATATATATATATATATATATATATATATATATATATATATATATATATATATATATATATAAATATATATAAATATATATATATATATATATATATATATATATATATATATATATATATATATATATATATATATCGACTGCCAGACGCCTTAATCCCATAAAGGGTGGCCACAAACGAATCGGCTCCATGTCAACCTGTCCCCCGCCATTTCATTGCCCTGCTCCCAGCTCACACCCTTCAGTCTCATATACTGCTCCACTCCATCCCTCCATCTCATCCTTGGCATCATCCTCCCTCTTCCCCCCACCACCTCGCTCACTTACACGTCCCTCGTCAGTCTCTCACTCTCCATCCTCTCTACATGGCCAAACCACCTCAGTGTGTGTCTCCTAACGCTGCCTATCACATCCACATCCACCCCACAACGCTCCTTCACATCCTCATTTGTCAGTCTATCTCTCCATGTGAATCCACATGCTCCTCTCAAATAACTCATTTCCACTGCTCTCACTCTTGACTTCTGTCCCTCCAGCAAGGTCCAAGCTTCACTTCCATACGTTAGAGTTGGTATCACAATACTGTCATGTAGTAACTTTTTCACTTACATGCTCACTTCCCTGTTTTTTATCACTGCTTTCAAGGAATCAGCAACCTTTCTTTCTTGTTGTGCCTTTTCAAGCACTTCATCCTCTGAACTTCCGTCCTTACTCATGACACTACCAAAGTACTTAAACGAACTCACATTTCCCATTTCCTCCTCATCCAACCTCACTGTACATTCACTGACTTCACTTCTCTCGAAGACCATAACTTTACAATTCCCTACATTCACGTTTAGATTCCGTTTCTTACACACTCTCCCAAGCTCATCAACCAAGCCTTGCAGCTCCCCTTCGTCTTCACTTAATAACACGTTATCATCAGCAAACAACAGTACAGGAGTTTCCAAATACTGCCCTCTTTCATTTGGGCCACTCCAACACCCACTGCCCTACCTTGTATCTCTTTTATAACACCATCCATATACTGATTGAACAACCATGGAGATATGACACATCCCTGTTTCAATCCAACCTTCAAGTAGAAAACTTCACTCAATTCACTATCCACATGCACTGCAGTCTTAGTACCCTCATACATACTCTTTACAGCATTCAACAACTTCCCATCTACCCTACATATTCTAAATACTTTCCACAATCATTGCCTATCCACTTTGTCATATGCTTTCTCCAGATCCAAGAAGGCCGCATACAACTTCTTTCCCTTCTCTAGAAACGTTTCCACTAAAGATCTAAGAATGAATATCTGATCTACACAACTTCTTCCCTTCCTGAAACCTCCCTGCTCTTCTGAGACAGGCTGATCAGTGGGAAACCGGATCTTGCACAAAAAGAGAAACACCAAAGCAGCAACAAACAGCATCTTTATTTGTAGTACCAACGTTTCGGCATAGAGACTATGCCATTTTCAAGGTTTACTGAAAGTTAAGAAAAGTGCTTTTAAGTCCTTTTACCACCAATGAGTATTTAGTTTCCAATTCCTATGATTTTAAGCAGTCTCTTTCGCAATTTGTTTTCCATAGCTATTGCTACATGGTGAGCTATTATGTCAAATCCCTGTTTACGAATGTTCCACTAGATGAAACCATTAATATTTGTAGAGATTTAGCTTTTCAGGGCCTACAGGTATTTGCTGGCATGACAAAATCTATGTTTAAGAATTTATTGACATTGTGTTTTTAAGAATGGCCTATTCATTTTTAACAACGAACTGTTTAGACAGACTGATGGGGTAGCAATGGGTTCCCCCTTAGGCCCCACTTTTGCTAATATATTTTTGGGCTTTCATGAACGGAATTGGCTACGAGATTGTCCGGATAATTTACAACCATTATTTTACTGCAGATATGTAGACGATGTATTCGTAATTTTTGAAAATAAGAGTCAAGCTAATAAATTTTTGGAGTATATTAATAAACAACATTATAATATAAAATTTACTATAGACAGTGAAGTTAATGGTAAGCTATCTTTTTTGGATTTAATGATAGAAAAATGTAACGGTAAGCTAGAATTTAGTATTTTTCGTAAACCAACATTCTCGGGACTTAGCATTAGTTATTTTAGTTATTGTTGTCATAAATTCTATATAAACGCCATCAAAACCTTGCTACATAGAGCTTATAATCTAACTTCAATCTATGACAGATTTCACAATGAAATAAAATTTTTAAAATCTTTTTTCTTAACGAATGGCTTTCCAACACATGTTTTTGACAATTTAGTCTGCAAATTTTTGAATATGAGGTACCAGCAAAAGCCTGTGGTTCATACGGTTCCAAAGCAATCTGTGTTTACTGCCCTATTTAAGCAATGCTTCCTCGGAGATTAAACATCGCCTATGTAATAAATTAAGTTCTTTCTACCCTCAGATTGACTTTAAATTTGTATTTGTCAATAATTTTAGAATAGGTTCATTTTTTAAATTCAAGGACCGCCTGCCGACAGACCTAAGGTCATCTGTCATTTATAAGTTTACCTGCCCCAGTTGCCAGACGGGGTATATAGGCAGCACAGTGCGAGCATATAAAAGCAGGACAGATGAACACTTGGGCCAGTCGAGCAGGACCGGTCGCCCTCTGCTAGTCCCTCCTCACCCTGCAGTAAGGGAACACTTGTTAGAGTGTGATGTGCCTCCAAAAAAAGATTACTTTAATATCTTGGAATCATGTTGCAGTGCCGACATTAGGATTTTAGAGTCACTTTACATCAAGAAATATGCCCCGAAATTAAATAATAATGCATCAGCCTGCCCATTGTACATAGCATAAGTTTTCAGTGTTTTAATAATTTATATAATATGTTTTTTTATTCTGTGTTACACACTTTTCTTAACTTTCAGTAAACCTTGAAAATGGCATAGTCTCTGTGCCGAAACTTTGGTACTACAAATAAAGATGCTGTTCGTTGCTGCTCCCTGTTCTTCTCCAACTAATTCCTCTGTTATTTTCCTAACTCTGTCAAGTATCCTACAATATAATTTTCTTATTACACTAAGAAGACAAATGCCCCTGTGATTACCACACGCTTCTTTTTCCCCTTTTCCTTTGTACAAGGGAATAATTATACCTCACTTCCAACCCTCCGGGACTCTCCTTCCTCCCAGGCCAATCTGCACATCTTCCACATCTATTCTACTACTATCTCTCCCCCAGTGCTTGCATTTCACCACACACTCCATCAATTCCTGGGGCTTTCCCCATTTTGACTTACTTCATTGCTTCCACAACTTCCATCATACTGATTTCTTTCTTTCTTCTCACATCCCTCCTCCTCGCAACCATTCCCCAGTCACTTATATTCACATTACTTTCATTCTTTATGTTCAACAATTCGTTAAAGTGTTCTCTCCATGTGCTCACTTTTTCTCCTTTCTCCACTAGAAATCTACCATTTTTATCTTTCACTCCCCGATTAACTTCATTGCCACCCTGTCTAAATCTCTTTACCTCATTCTAAAATATTTTCTTACATTCCCTTCACTTTACACTCAAATTCCTTCCAAATTCCTCATCCACTCTCTGCTTACTTTCTCCTACAAATATTTTCACCTTTCACTTCCTCTCCACATATAACTCTCTCTTCCGTCTCTCCACTTCTTCCACGCCTCTGTTTCTCATCCATTCACAATACAGTATGCTTTCTTCTCTTGTGCCACAGCGTGTCTCACCACTTCATTCCACCACGCTGATCCTTGCACCTCCTTTCGTCTTCTCTTCACACCACACACCACCTCACATGTGGCACAAATTTCTTTTGTGAATATCTTGCACACACCTTCCACATCCCCCATATATATATATATATATATATATATATACAGGGAGAGAGAGAGAGAGAGAGAGAGAGAGAGAGAGAGAGAGAGAGAGAGAGAGAGAGAGAGAGAGAGAGAGAGAGAAATAGATGCAGACAGATAGATAAATATGGAGATAGGGATATAGATATATTCTTGTATATGTGTGTGTGTGTGTGCGTGTGTGTGTGTGTGTGTGTGTGTGTACGTTTCTATCTATCTGTGTCTACCTGTCTATCTATCTATCTATATATCTTTCTGTCTGTCAATCTATCTATCTATCTCTGTCTATCTATCTGTCATTAGATTGATAGAGAGTGAGAGAGAGAGAAAGAGAGAGAGGGAGACAGACAGACAGACAGACAGACGATTGGACAGACAGTTAGATAGAAACTGGCAGATAAATTGATGGAGGGTGTAATAGAGAGGTAGACATCTTGATATGAAAATATGGACAGATAAACGCACACAGCTGGCCGGGAGAGACAACTGAATGGGCAAGCAGAGATTTTCCTAACAAAATGTTCCTAGGCTAAGATGAAGTGCTTTATATTTTGTTATTGCTATCACTAAATTGTTTTGTTCATCTCCGGAGTGATCGCTTACCGTGAAGTGGTTAGAAACAATCTCATTCAGCCTGATAAACATCGTGAAAATAATTATAATATCGTTATTCATGAAGAGGATCATTTTAACCAGCATATCAAAGTTATGCATGGATATGGGCACTCAGTCCCGTCTATCGTAGATCAGATATCAGGTGAACATCCAGGGCAACTGGGTGAAGAGAAATGAGAGACAGATGATGATTCAAAATTCAGAGTTTTCCTGGATTGGACGGAACAAGTTAACAGCCAATAGGCGACAGTTTATAAAGATTTGGGAGGTCCTCGTGTCTTGCAGAGGACTGTTTCCGGATGATGATGATGATGATGATGATGAAACTACAACAACCTGATCCAACACACATTTTCTTATATTTTCATCTTAAGGGGATTGCTTTTAGGGAAAGTGTTTTTTTTTTTTTTTTTTCTGGGGCTACCGTAAAATATTAAACAGTTAAACAGAGTATCCATACATTTTTGTAAATGTATTTCTGTTCTCACGAAAAAGTTACACAGTACTGACACAGCTTTAATTACATGTTCCTTTACTGTAGGCATGATTGGCGTGCAGGCATTCGAACGCCGATATCTTTCCCTCCATAATCGTGGGATAATTTTTTCCTAAAGGTTCCTGTTATTATCAGAAGTATTACATCACAATAGTATTTGCCCCATCTTACTGTCAATTTTACTCTCGACGTGATTCATTTCATAGAGTTTAAAATGGGGCTGACACCTTTTTCTAAACCTCTTAATCAGATGTGTATTTCATGCTAATTCCTACCATATGTACATAATTTTGTTATCTTTTCGAAGAAACATTTGTAGCGAAGGGAAAGAAAATGTTTTCATTACCTTATTCACAACTCGATTTTCCTCTTTACTGTGAGTAAAATCATAGGTAAGTATAAAGATAATAGCAAGATATGCTATTATCGGATGGAAAGGCAAAAAAAAAAAAAAAAAAAATTAACATACGAGTCTAATATGGTATGACTGAAGAGGTGTATGTGTTAATGCTTGTGTGGCCCATTTCATGTGAATGATGCTGATAATTCTCCTATTTTAATGCTTCTTTTGCTTGTGAATGCCTCACTTCATCTTTTCATATGAATATTAAGGCTTATAATGATGCTAATAATGATGGTGCTATGCTTTCACCAAGCATTCAGTTCATACGTTATGCTTTCTTTATTGTTCGTTTCTGGGTTATACTTCACCCTGTCCTTACCTGAGAGTAAAGTGTAGATTGATGATGATGATGATGATAGTAGATTGGTTCCTTTCCTCGTGACAACACTGGGGAACATTTCAGGGAGGAGCTAAGGCACACGCAGGGACAAATTTTATGAGGATTTTATGAGCGTTTGAGTTTCATTACTCGGGATTAAATATGTGTGTGTGTGTGTGTGTGTGTGTGTGTGTGTGTGTGTGTGCTCAAGTCGTATGAGCAACTGCACTTCTCAGACTGGAGGGAAGTGGCTTTTGTGGACTAGGTTGCCTTTCAAGTTCTCATAATCCCTGGACTCACTCTCTGCTCAATAACATCGTCTGGTGTCAGCGTGAATAAAAGGATGAAGTTATGTCGACCGTGAGAGAGTTAATACACTGCTAATGAACGCCTTCGAGTATATGTCTTAAAAAATTATGACACTCTAAATTTCATCCATGCCCATCAGAATATTTTTTTCTGGTTAAGACAGACCTTTAGAGTCTGTCTGTCTGTCTGTCTGTCTGTCTCTGTCTGTCTGTCTGTCTGTCTGTCTGTCTGTCTCTCTCTCTCTCTCTCTCTCTCTCTCTCTCTCTCTCTCTCTCTCTCTCTCTCTCTCTCTTGACATGATTTCGCAATAGAACTGAAATGGTGACTGATATAAATGGCTGTGTGAATCTGCACTGGCTAATTTGTTGTCTTGGATCTACAGTACATGTCCGTCTTTGAATATCGTGTAATTGGACTCCTTGTGTAATTCACCGGTCCGGTCAGGATCACTTGATGAAATCCTGTATGTGTAACTGGATATTGTGGTCACTAAATACTTACTTACTTACTTACTGTGGGATTCTCAGACTTATTTCCGATCAATCCCCCTTCGTGACTTAGATATGTTTTTGCAGGAAGTACTGAAGATAAGGGAAGACTCTGCACTCTGCTCTCGCTGTCCTTCGTGTAAAAGCAAATCGTGGTTGTGACTGGGAATGGATAGTATATTTGTTCGTTATTCCAGGGCCCTGGTTCAAAACTCGTTACTTGAGATATTTCCTAGGTTAATATTCGTCTGTAGGTTGACGGAATAACAATTAGATAAATCCTCTTCTCTTACCCCGATGATCGTCTGGCTGTCGAGGTTGTGCTCATACACCTATATTCAAATCCCTGAGATATTAAACGCCTTCAGTTTGGTGGCTATTTTCGGCATGTCTGCATATTTCTACCCTCACATAATTCCAAGATTTTAATGTAAACTATAACTAAAAATCATATTATCGAGACGTTTTTCTCCTCTGACACATTCGTTGGAAAGTAATAAAATCCAAGCCTAGAAATTAATGGTAATTCAGTCGTGGATCCTACGGTAACCTAGCCCACCCACCTCAGACTTGCCGACTATTACATAATCTAATCCCACACAGTCCACCCCGAACCAACGAAATACAACCCAGTCTAACCTACCCTAGCCCAACTTGACCGTGGCTTTCCTGCTATAACCCAACATAACCTAATCCAAACCAACCAAACCCGGCACAACACAATTGAAACTAACTTAACCGCAAACTGCTGAAATTAACCTAATACAGTATAACCTAATACGACCCAACTCAAGCCAAACTAATCCCACCCAACACAACCTCACCTTATAAATCTCTGTGACGAAAGACTCCGTTCGATTTATCATAACATGATCAATTTTCATATCTTTAAGGAACTGCCACAGAAGAATAAAGTCCTAGGAAGGCCATATACAAATAACCTATAAATGCAAACTGTGGTAACCAAGGGTGACTTAAACTGCAGTTGAACCCCATTAAAAAAAAATCCTTTCTCCATCCGGGATATTTAGTCACATTAGATATTTTTATTAACTGTAGAGATAAAAGTAAAACCTTAGTTGAATGACGTAAAAGGTCATTGCCGCCGCACAGCAAGAACAAAAATTAAATTAGAGATTGCCAATATTCCCGAGAAGTTTCAGGATGATCCTACACAGTTACAATACACTGACATACTCCTGTGCAAATTGCCATAATGATTAATGAACACACAAGAACATATTAACAAGAACAGTTTAACACCGATCACATGTATTATATCATTTTTCCCCTTGGTCAATTTAATCTTCCGTCATCTTAACCGTGTGATGAGAATCCCGTCTTAAAGCAGGCCCTGGCACGCATCCCAGCCCTTACCTTCAAACGCCCTCAGTCACACCCTCTCTCTCTCCCACTCTTTCGGAATCGGTGTTGGTCTCTATCATTTTCGCATGCTCTCTCTCTCTCTCTCTCTCTCTCTCTCTCTCCACCCGTGCTATAAATGATCACACGTCACCCACACATAATGTACATAATTTTATATACCGGTACTGTATTTGACAACCAGCCTGACACGGGACTTCCAGCAAGAGTAGAAGTCAGTTATAGGGTTATTTTCCAAGTGACAGTGGAGGCTTCACTGTACTTCATCTTTTGTTATATACATTCCATATTACACTTCAGTGTAATGTGGGTGGGTGGGTGGGTGTGGTTGTGTTCTTTATGTTAGCTGAATATCAACATATATTTTACCACTAACATTCTACAGTAGAAGATATCGAAGTGTACTGTAGTGTGTAGAATAAGTTACCAATGAAAAGATGTTACGAAGTCTCCAAAGCCACTGAAATTCGACGCTGAATCCCTTTACTACAAAGATGTTAGATGCAAGTAACAAAGTGATATAGGCAGCATTTGTATAACTTCCTGCGAAACTGTCTTCCTCAACCTCTTTCCCTCTGCCTGTGACTTCCAATTTTTCGTATCGTCACCCTCATAAAGAAATTGCGTAAGTCATTTTTCGGTAATTTCTGGATTTTTGCCTAAATTAATTCTTCATTATGTGGTGCACCTATTGGTATAGCTGCCTTTGCCAGGTCTAGGGTCTGAGTGGTCTAAAATGCGCCTCAAGTTTCTAAGTCATTGAAAGTTAAGATAATGAGACAGTTTTTATTTTTTCCATTTCCCGAAAAGTAGAAAAAATGACTAAGGAAGTTTCTTTATGAGGGTGACGATATGCAATGTGTCAAGGCATCTCTGACTGAATGGATCTTGACTGTGGTTCCCTTTGTTCCATATTTCCTGAAAAAGGCTACTTATTCGCTTGCCCCCATCCTTATTAAGTTCTGTATGGACATAGTTATTCTTGCACTTGAACTTTACAGGTCACTGTGAAACAATAAAACAAAAACAAACCCCACTAGCTTTAGTCTATACTTAATATATACTGAGAAACAATATCATTTTTGCTGCGTATTATCTGTATGGTTTAAAACTGATAAATTCTTCCTACCTTAACACGGTCAAAAATTACAATTTTTCCACTCTGAATGCTCGATTGCAACAGGGGATCAACACAAGAATGTGATGGTATATATATATATATATATATATATATATATATATATATATATATATATATATATATATATATATATATATATATATATATATATATATATAAGTAATTCCTCCACTATCCGACGTAACAGAGCCATAGGTATGTCTGGAAAGTGGTCCTGTCTGGATAGTGGGCACCAGCCTCCTGGACTTGTAGTTATGGACCCTAACTCAGAAAAACACCTATACAACTCCCTCTGGACATGCATAGCACCTATTTAAGACCCAAATCACACCAATAAGGGACATAAAAGACTGAAATTAATGCAAAAGAACCATAAATTGAGGTTTTTGAGGTAGGTTCATACAATATTAAACATTCTGGGTACTTACAAGTCCCTGGCTCCTGGACTGGTAGTTATGGACCCTAACCTAGCCTAACTCAGAAAAACACCTCCCTATTGCACATCCATAGCACCTAAGACATTACATATTCACACCAATAAGGGACATAAAAGAATGAAATTAGGTGTTTGAGGTAAGTATAGTATGGAAAATACAGTACAGTACAGTATGAAACATTCTGCCTACTTACAGCAAGTCCATGGCCATCTCAATGAATAACCGTCTCCTCTCAGACTCTGACAGTAAGAAGGATATCCTGAAGCACTTGCAGTACACTGTTCATGAAGTCTTGCACTTAACTTAGTCATTCGCACTCAGAAGTCCATTCTCTTCACACTGCGCACTCTTGTCTTACTTATGCTCAATTGTAACTTAATAAGTGTTGCACTCTGTACTTTAAGTCTTTCCACTCATAAAACCAATTTCAAAACAAATCACAAGTTTATTTACGTTAAATTTAGTCCAAAAATTTTGTTTTATCACTCAAATTTCTACTTTCTTTACAATACTGTATGCACCGTTTTTCTTTCACTGCACAACACTAAATTCCCGTGTGATCTTGTGGAGAAGTTCTTGCTGTTTAATCACTGTCAGAGTCTGAAAGTATCGCTGGCAGGTGACCTAGGGGTGCGTTGCTGGGTCGTGGTGATGGCGTACCCACTGCAGACAACTCAGAAGATAGACGCAAACTCACGTTGAGCGTTGACTCCACCGTGGCTGATGTGCTGGGCTGTGGCTCAGAGCATGAGGGCCTGTCTTGGGGAGGCAACGGAGTGGAGCCAGGGGTGGGCACAGCGGGGGTCATGGGCCTGAAAAAGCTGTCCATCGTTGACTGACGCAAGGAACGACGATTCTGACGATGTATGATGTGCTGCCTGAAAGCACGCACTTCCTCCACAAGTCCCAAGGGCCCCATCTCCCTGTCGTAGTCTGGGTGTTCCAGGTAGTCCAGAACGAACTCTAGGTGTTCCCGGAGTGCGCTCAGCTTGGGGATGGTTGGAGTTGTGTCATGCTGAGAGGAGTCCGTATCATCGTCGCCGTCCTCATTGGAATCTTCAAGCTGGGTACTGAAACCCGCAACTGAAGATGCGATCTCGATATCAGACAGGGTCTGATACCCAGGATCACTCTCGTCGTCATCCAACCATTCACGTACTTCGTCCACATCAACATCGTCGCCGTGTGCATGTAGACGTGCATGGAAGTCATCCACATCGAAACCAAGGATATCGTACTCTGCATCTGTTCCGAGAAGCAGACAAGACCAACCATTTTCTAGAGTCTTGACAGGGATTTCCTTCCATGCACTGGCCCAGTTGTAAATGGCAGACTTGATGTTGTAGTGGCAAAGGTTTTCCAAAGACCGCTGGCCTCGTGTGTCCCATCCCTCCCTGCGCTCGTCCTCGTCCTCAAGAACAACCATCACCTCGTCCAGGAACTTCTGTCGGTATAGGCGCTTCGTTGCCACGATCACTGCTTGGTCCATTGGCTGGATGAGAGCAGTAGTATTAGGTGGCAGAAACATGCACCTAATTCGGCCATCCTCAGCCACCAAGTCCTTATCGCACGGGTGGGCAGGTGCATTGTCGAGAAGAAGGAGGGCCTTTACCTAGTCGCATGGGATTCCCAGTTTCTCCGTCTGGTAATGGATGACCTCCTTGACGAAATGGCGGTTGAACCAGTCTTTGAAGATGTGGGCTGTGAACCATGCCTTCAAGGAATAGTACCAGACGACAGGAAGGACATCCATCACCCCACGAAGACCCCGAGGCTGCTTTGCACGGCCAACAATAATGGGCTTAAGCCAGTGCATGCCGTTAGCACTGGCACAACACAAAGCAGATAGCCGTTGCTTGGAGAGCTTGCGGCCAGGTACACGCTTCTCCGTCTTCTCGGCTAGAGTGTTCGTAGGCAAAGAGCGATAGAATAAACCAGTTTCATCAGCGTTGTAGACTTGACAGAGAGTGAGACTCTCCCTGTCGATCAAGCCCTTCACCTTGTGCCAAAACTCCTCTACTCCATCCTCGTTAGCGTCCAAAGCTTCGCCATGAGACTTACAGTTGGTAAGGCCATGCCATAACTTAAATGCGAAGAGCCAACCCTCAGACGCCTTGAAGTCTAGGGCGTCGTGAAGCCTTGCGAACTTCTCAGCAGCAGCCTTCAGCTCCGTACCACGTACCATCACACCAGCAGCAAGTTGCTGTCGATACCATATTAAGGTGGAGCGGTCGACTTCAGCAAACTTGGGAGTAAACATCATCTCCTCTCCACGTTGCATTTGTTTTTCGACGAGAAGTCAGCTGTGTACTGCATGAGTTTGTCTCAAGATCTCTTAATATCAAATAAAGTAGATCGGGCCAGGTTGAACTCACGGAGGATGCGTGAAGACCATCCCGCATCTACTTTCTCCAATATCTCCCGCTTCTTCTCCAGAGTCAATACCACTCTCTTCCTCTTCTCAGGTGGCGGGGCCATCATCACACACATGAAGGAGAGGCACCAGAGCAGCAGGAATGCCTGCAGCAGGTAAGGCACCACCAAAAAAGCGAGCACATGGGCAGCCATGACGACGAGCTTTCACTCACGACAAGAGACAGGCGGAAAGTGGGGAGGATGCAGGGCCATTCTAGCGGATGTCAGAGGAATGATGCCCCACAACAAAGCTGTCCCGTGCCACGAGCGCCAAGTTCAAGTTACGGGCGGGAAAAAATCGCTTTTTTTTTCTAATTTTTTGCGGTTTTTGGCCCATTTGGGGAATATTGGATCCCAGGACGATTATGTCCGGTAAGTGGGGACGTCCGGAAAGTGGGCGTCCGGAAAGTAGAAGGATTACATATATATATATATATATATATATATATATATATATGTGTGTGTGTGTGTGTGTGTGTGTGTGTGTGTGTGTGAGTGTGTGTGTGTTTTAGTGTTTAAACTTTTATAAAATCTTACGCTTGAGCATACAGAGCAAAACTATCAACCATGAGGACGAACGAAATCATAAAGTCCATATCTGTCCAGTGTGTTAATAAAGAAAATAACAAGCCACCTGAAATCAGGAAGCTCAAAGTAGTAACCAGTGTAAGTGTGGAACAGGAAGAACCTGGATGAAAGAACAAAAGGTAAGGGAACCACAGAACCTAACCTGAATTAAACAATGTTTAACCTTGATTTGTTAGCAATTACAGATACAGACAATAACGTTACAATAATTAATCATTCGCAGAGTCCTATCAGTAAAGTTATGTGAGAAGAAAGAAAAACCAGAGAATAAGAATAGGATAGCAGATTTTGTTTGATATTAACATAGCTGGTTTATCTAGCTTTGTACTCCTAAGTAGAGAATAAAGGAAATGCATTACAGTAATCAGCAACCGATAAAGCCCGATATAGTATACAGGAGAGGGGAAGTAGGGAGGGAAAGAACAATAGAAGGGGAACCTACAAATGTACAGTAGTCCTCAGTATGTGAGACAAATCAAACGCTTCGATTTGTAAGCTACTACACACACACACACACACACACAAATAGCACAATCGTTCACGATTCGCAGTTTGTAATTGTAAAGGGAAAAGAGGAAGGAGAATCTAGAAGATAGAACAAAATGCACAGAATCTACATAATCATTCCTGCAGTAGACTACGTTAGCCTTGGATATGGTACTTAAAACAGGCACAGAGACTTAAAAGAAACACAACACATCACTCATCCACCATTTAAAGTGATGTCAGATGAGTGGAGGAAGATGTAGAGAAAGAGAACACTAGACAAAGAGCCGACCAAAACACATCTAAATTTACAAGGTAATAATAACGTCTAAGATTTGTAAAGAAAAAAAAAATGGAAACATCAGCATTAATACGTATTTTTGTTCACACAGCCGATAAGTAATGTGGAAAAAATATGTGGGACAAGCGGGGAGACAGAAAAGACAAAGTTAACCCGAGATTTGTTACTTAAAACAGACATAAACCGTAACATTGAAATACAATGAAGTGTCGAAGACCAACTCTCAATCATGAAGCCTACTAAGTACTGTTAAGTGAGAAAGGCTGTGGAGGGAGAGGCAGGTCGAGAGAAAATAAGGCTAGGAACGTACAGAAGCAATCCTGAATTTACTTGGCAGGGCTGACGGCTCGAGTTCTCTAAAGGTGGACGGCATAAACACTTGGCGTCAGGGACATGAAATATGAGAGGCGCCGTGGAGAGAGAGAGAGAGAGAGAGAGAGAGAGAGAGAGAGAGAGAGAGAGAGAGAGAGAGAGAGAGAGAGGGAGAGAGAGGAGGGGGAAAGGGGGTGAAGAGAGAGAAATATGAGAAAAATAAATGAAAGCTGGACAAGAAATAACTGTTGACGTGAGTAGAAGAACTGTAAGAGATGCGGTGGAGGATTGGGATGGGCGAAGGACGAGGAGAAAGGGATGGAAAGATGAGAAAACGTGGAGAGAAGGGTGAAAAGAAAGAAGGAGAGGAGGGCAAGAAGAAGGGAGGAGAAAGAGGTTACAGGGCCAATTAGAGAAGGCGGAAAAAAAGGAGAGACGAGGGCAGAAATGTTGGAGGAAGACAAAGAAGTAGGAGTGGAGGTAGGGGTGAGGGAAAGAAGAGACGTGGAAAGGAGTCAGGAGAAGGGAAGAGAAGATGTGCAGAAACGGAAAGAGGGGGTGAGGAGAAGGGGAAAGGGGTGATTAATTTTAATTTAATGCTTTCAGTTCGGTAACTATTTTACACGCCTTATCGAGGCGATTCATTCAGATAAAGAAAGACCTCTTGAGCTAGAGAGACTGACTGTGGCCTTAATTACCCTCCTTCCTACCTGCTTTCTTAGTTCAGTAAAATCATCAACAATTGTTAAAAAGAAAAAATAATCGGACAGACTTGGTTAGTTTCGCCTCGCTAGAGAAAGGGTGGGTAGAAGGAGAGAAAAACTTACTGGGATTCGGAGGAAGGAGTGAGAGGGGAAGAGAGGGGTAAGAGAAATGAGAGAGGGATGGGTGAAGGTCGAGAGAAAGGGGGAGGGGCAGAGAGATGAGAGAGGGATGGGTGGAGGTCGAGAGAAAGGGGGAGGGGCAGAGAGAGATGAGAGAGGGATGGGTGAAGGTCGAGAGAAAGACGGAGGGGCAGAGAGAGATGTTCAGTGGGGTAGAGAGGGGTGAGTAGAATGACAAGGAAGTAGAAAATATGCAAGGAGGAACAGGAAAGAAAGATGGAAATAATAATGGAGTAAAGTGAGGAGCGAAGGATGGGGGAGGGAATAATGAAGGGTGGGGATTCATGCGAGTGAGTGAGAGTAAGCAAGGGGTATGGATGAAAAGGGAGGAGCGGAGAGCGAGGTGTGATAGGAGGAAAGGAGAGTGGAATGTGAAATGAGAAAAAGGTGGAAAAGATGATGAGATTGAAAGAGGACAGGGAATGATAATAAAAAAAAGGAGAAGGAAGAGTCAGGAGGTAACTTGAGAAATGAAATGTGGTAGATGTGGTGAACTAACTAGGTGGGATAACAGACGTGAGAGGTAGGGAATAGGGGAGAGAGTGAGGTGAAGAGAGAGAGAGAGGAGCTGCAAAGAGTGGAATGAGAGGTGGTGAGAAAAGAGGGTGAGTAGAGGGGTTGAGGAAGGAGCGTAAGGAGCGGAAGTGACACGGAAGAGGAGAGGGCTGAAGAGAGAAAAAGCAAGCGAGTCAGCAGATTGCTAGAAGTTGGGAAGCGGATGGAATTTGAGACTTTCGACGGATGGGAGGGCTGGGGAGTGCCGGGTGGAGAGGAAAGGGAGAGAGGGAGATGAGTAGGGTGAGGAGAAAGATTAAATGTGAGATATTACGCAAAAGGGAGAGAGAGAGAGAGAGAGAGAGAGAGAGAGAGAGAGAGAGAGAGAAATTCTTTATAATGCCACACTATAAAAGAACATAGTTTTCGCGCTTTAAATAATTCCATACCCTTCCATCCTGTGTTGATAGATTTTACAAAGAAAACCTCAACCACTTCGATACGATGACAGTTTATATAGGCTATTCTTGCCACTATCCTATCAGACAATTTTATTATCACTGAAACTTCCATATTGCCCTCAATAACCGTGACAAAAGTGAAGTACTTTCCTGCCCCGAATAAAAGTATTTGTTAACAGAAGGAACTAAATTTGGATGTCACCCACTTCAAGGGATTAATTATGTCTTCTATCTCACACCGTACCACACTCTCTCAAGCTCTGAATCGCTCCCTCACGCCCTGCCACACTTGCGCACTGCCTGGCTCCCTCACGCCCTGCTTTACTCCCTTACTCCCTGTCTCACTCCCTCGCCCGCACTCACTCCCTCACTCCCTGTCTCATTCCCTCACGCCCTGCCACACTCCCTCTCTCTCTCTGCCTCACTCCCTCACTCCCTGTCTCACTCCCCCACGCCCTGCCTCACTTCCTCACTTCCTGTCTCACTCCCTCATGTCCTGCCTCAATCCCTCGCTCCGTATCTCACTCGCTCACGCCCTCCTCACTCCCTTTCTCTCTGCCTCACTTTCTCACTCCCTGTCTCACCCCCTCAAGCCCTGGCACACTCCCTCACGCCCTGTCTCACTCCCTCACACCCTGCCTCATTCCCTCACTCCGTCTCACTCCATCACGCCCTGGCACACTCCCTCACTCTCTGCCTCATTCTGTCACACCCTGTTTCACTCCCCCACGCCTTGTCTCACACCCTCACGCCCTGGCTCACTCCTTCACACCCTGCCTTTCCCAACATTTTCCCTTGCTTGAAGGAACCCTTTGATACTTCCTCTATTTTGTTCCAACTTACTAACACCCCACTGAACTTGCGCCACTTTTTGGCACCCTCCCCAGTCCACCCACTTTGATAATTTAAATCTTTCAATCTCAGGAAGTATTTTTTCGGTTAAATGTGGTATTTTTCATGCCCATGAAGTTTGGGAAAAACTTGTGTTGAAAATATATCTTGTAGTGAAATAAGATGTCCAGTGATAGCAAGAGTATTGAAAAAAATTATAATTGGAATGAAAGGGTTTAAACTGATTATTTAGTGGCTTGGGATAATGGTGAAATTCCAGAAGAGTGGAAAAATGGAGTGATTATAAAAATACCAAAATAGGGAGATTAAAGTGTGTGTGGCAATTGGAAGGGGATAACTTTAACACCTGTAGTTGCAAAAGTCACTTCCAAAATCTTGTTGAACAGAATAGAGCCAGTAATTGATAAAATTTTAAGAGAAGAACAAGCTGGATTTAGAAAGGGTCGAGGCTGTAATGATCAGATTTTTATTGTAAGGCATCTAATGCAACAAGCTAATGAGATGAAAATGCCACTTAGTATGTGTTTTGTGGATTTTGAAAAGGCGTTTGATAGTGTTTCACGTGGAGCTATGTTGAAAATTATGGGATTCTATGGTATACCAGAAAAGTTTGTAAATATTATTAGAAGCCTGCATGAAGGTACTTTTTTGTAAGGTAATGGTGGGTGGTTCTTTGGGTGATCCATTTCAAGTTAGGTCAGGAGTGCTTCAAGGAGGAGTTCTTTCGCCATTGCTGTATGTTTTGGTTATGGATTATGTTATGAGAAAGGTTGTAAGGAGAACAGGAGCAGGAATTAACTGGAAAGAAAATAAGAAGCTGTTGGATTTGGACTATCCTGATGATATTGTACTGATTTGTGGAAGTATTTACGAGATGCAGAGGGTGCTTGATTGTCTGGTGGAGGAAGGAGAAAAAGTGGGATTGGTAATAAATTGTGGAAAGACTGAAGTTATTAATATGAACGTGGAGAACCAAATCGATTGTGTAATTGGGAATAATGTCGTGAAGAATGTAGAAAACTTTAAATATCTGGGAACGATTGTATCATCTAATGGATCATTAAACAATGAAACTGAGGAGAGGATTAGACAGGCTTGGCGAGCTGTTGGATTGTTGAAATCTGTTTGGAATAATAATATGTTTTCGGTACATACTAAAGTGAAACTTTACAAGTCCATGGTTAGACCAGTTTTAATCTATGAGCATGAGTCATGGTACAGTACAATTGCAACAGATCAGAAAGTATTAGGATTTGAGAATAAAATACTGAGAAGGATTCTTGGGGTAAAGTGTCAAGACAGAGTTACAAATGAAAGAGTAAGGGATATTACGAGAGTGGAACCAGGTAATGAATATGTGAGACTGTCTCGTTGGAAGTGGCCGGGGCACATATACAGAAAAGGAGGCAGTTTAATACAGGATGTGCCAGAGTGGACTTCTAGAGGAAGAAGAGGTAGAGGTAGGCCGAGGGAAACCTGGTTGAGGACAATGAAAAGAGACGCAGGAGAGGAGCGTTGGTGGGACCTGAAGGAGATGGCAAGAGACAAATATTGGTGGAGAGAGTTCATCGAGGCCCTAAGCATCGCGTGGGGTGCCACAGGAAATGATTGATTTATTTAGCACTCCAAGAGAAGCGTAAACCAATATTGAGGATACTAGATAACACTATTTTCACCACCACTATCAGCTTCAGGAACAGCATGAGGCGGTTCAGTCTTGGGCAAAGGTTTCTCCAATCTTTCTACAGTTTGGCCTAATTTGCTGTTAGTCTGTTCTATCCAGTTCATTATATATACGAATTCTTCTTTCTTCTTGTTTTCTGTATGTTTTTTCCTCTCACTCCTTCTCTGGATGGCCTGTCTGTTGCCCCGGTTGTCCTTGTGTTATTTTATCTACGAAAAACGTGGCATCCATTTATACTTTTGAATGTAGTTGTTATAGGTTCTGTACTTTCCTCTGTTTTTTCAATTCAGGAAACTCTCACCCTCTCTATGTGATGCCCAGAATAATATCATTCTACTCTTAGTCCTGATAAACTTACATATCAAGGAATTTGTCATCCTCCATACTTCCAATCACTGACTTACCTTAGAAGGAACATGGTGACTTTGTATCATTTTTATCTTCAGATATTTTTGTTATCCTTCACAAATTTAATATGTTTGCACAAAGCCCTGCTTCCTATTTCTCTTCATGGCTTATTTTTGTTTGTCACGAATTAAACTTCTTAACTGCCTGTTCTGCATAATTATATGTTTAGCACATTCTTGTGTCCCCATCCGTTTTTACCGAAAACAAAAAAACATATCAGTCAGGGATAACTTACGTATCCATCGCACTAATATCAAACCAACATTCTGATTCTGTGTTCATATACCAAACCAACATTCTGATTCTGTGTTCATATACCAAACCAACATTCTGATTCTGTGTTCATTTCTAGTAGTCACTCCTGTGATTCATTGAAATGGACCCCTTCATGGATGAATAAAATGTCACACACACACACACACACACACACACACACACACACACACACACACACACACACACACACACACACACACACACACACACACACACATCTATATATACACGTAGAGAGAGAGAGAGAGAGAGAGAGAGAGAGAGAGAGAGAATGTGTGTGTGTGTGTGTGTGTGTGTGTGTGTGTGTGTGTGTGTGTGTGAGGGGTAGAAAGAAGAGAGGGAGCGGAGACAGAGGAAGGGATGGTAAGGTGGAAAGTGATAGAGAGAAAGAAGAAAGGGAAGAAGTGGGAGTAAGTTGTAGGATGAAAGGAGCAATGAAAGGAGTGGAGACAGGTGAGGGAGATTCTTCACATATTACTCAGTATTAATGAGTTCAATTTTCCTAAAATCACTTTCTCTGAACTTTACTCACCCTGTCATATACCCACACGCGAGAGAAGAATGCAGACGAGGTTTGTGTTTGTGTGTAATTCACCAGGTCGGTCAGGATCACGGGATGGTTGTGATCATAAACATTTTACCCTCCCGGAGGAAAGCTGAGAGCTCATATAGTACGATCTATGGGCAAAGCCTTGACCTTTACACACCCATCCTCTTGCTCAAGTAGGACAGTATCACCCGCTTCGTCAGTTAAACTTTTCGCATCCCGAACAAGGTGCGAACCCGTCTTAGCAGATGCTAAGCGAGAGCGTTACTACTGAGCCACTGTGTGTGTGTGTGTGTGTGTGTGTGTGTGTGTGTGTGTGTGTGTATTTCCCTCTCCATACTAGAGCATTCTAGTTCGTGCTACCCATTGGAAAATCCAAAGTTTCTGGATATGTATTGCTTTCTGTAGCGTTACGGGTGATTTGATGACTCATTATAAACTAGACATTATGTTACTGTTTTCAACCTTGCTTTTTTTCTTATGGAAATATTTGTGGATGTAGTGTATAACCTTGTATAGCCATGTATAGTCATGAGAGACCTACATGATAGAATGCATGCCCACATCGCTGAGCTATGTGGTGCAATCACAGTGGATCTGCTGAGATTGTGTCTTTTGAAGCTAGAGATCTGAGAGCTCGCCTGCTCCTCAGGAAGTTGAATCTAGGGCTCATCACGGGCAAAACCTGTACATAGCCAGTCCCTTAATAAAGCCGTGAAAACCAAGAGGACTTTATACCTATACCTCTCTACAACCTTGAAATATCCAGATTCATTATTGGTGGCAGCGTTGTGAGTCAAGACAGTCATTTAACTCCTTCTCAACGTCTATTCAGTGAGCCCATAAAATCCTCAGTGAGCCCTAACCTGTCCTAACCATGCTGCCCTGGTCTCCTCTAAGCTCTCCCCCCAGTTAGCCAATACTATCCAGCCTGTGTCCTGCAGTGCATGTTCTGGGCTCCCTGCATGTGACCTGCCTCCCCCTGATATACTTATCTGGAGCCTTCAGCTGCCTGCAAGTTCCTGTCACTTCCTGCCCTTCGCCGTGTGGATTTGGTGTGTTTGTCCTCTGCCTTCCTGGTGAGGTAGATTGTCATTGCCCCTTTGTCCTGGCCTGCCCACTGTGGAAACTTCTTGCCGTCCCCACTAGGGTGGGTCAAGAAATTTATATTCAACGAAACATGGATATTTTGATGCCCGAACACCATATTCACATAATATAACTGTATTATTGAAAGTTGCCCAATGCTTCTCCAGCAACTTTATTATATGCTTGCACCGAATGAACACAGTAGTAATTTAGCCATAATATGAACTTTGGCAGCTTTGGCAGTGACGATACTGATTTTGACGGCTTTGTTACGGGTTACACAAACCAGCAATGCTTGTCAGTTGTTAGTTTAACTTTTTCATTTATATCATGTGTTGGAATGATGGCTACTTGCAGCATGAGGGAAAGGGTCAAAGATTCCTATTTGGTTTACCTCGAAGGCTTCCAGTGCATCAGTTTCCTGCATGCAAAGATGTCATTGACCCCTAAAAGACGGGCATCCGCATATGCTGTCCAAGGGTACTAGGGCCAAAAAGACGAGTGTCCGCGTTTGCGGTCACCCCCCCCACCCCCCTACCACCACACCCACACACCACACACCACCAACCCCCACCCTCATCACCCAACCCCGACCCCCTGCTCTCCCCCCACCACCCCCACCACCCCACCCTCAAACCCCCACCGGCCCCCACCTCCCCCCACTTCTTTTTCTTCTTTCGGCTCTCCCCTTAGGGGTCACAACAGCAGATCACCCGTCTCCGTTTTACTCTGTCTTCTTCATCTTCTTCAGTTACACCTACCAACCGCATGTCCTTCTTCACTACTTCCATAAACCTTCTCTTTGGCCATCCTCTCTTTCTCCTGCCTGGTAACTCCATTTCCAGCATCCTCCTCCCTACATACTCCTCATCCCTCTTCCGCACATGTCCAGACCATCTCAGTCTCACCTCTGTAGCTTTGTCCCCAAACTAACGTACGTGCGGTGTCCCTCTAATATGCTCATTTCCAATTTTGTCCAACCTCGTCACTCCAAGTGAAAAATGTAACATCTTCAATTCTGCTACCTCCAACTCTGCCTCCTGTCTTTTTGTCAGTGTTACCGTCTCCATTCTGTACAACATGGCTGGCCTCACTACAGTCTTATAAACTTTCGCTTTCATTTCTGCAGAGACCCTTCTGTCACAGATCACTCCTGTCACCTTTCTCCACCTACTCCATCCAGCCTCCACTCTCTTTTTTACCTCCCTACCACACTCCCAGTTTCTTTGTATAGTTGACCTCAAGTATTTGAAATCATTTATCTTTGCCACCTTTATGCCTTGCATCCTCACGGTTCCCCTGTCATCTCTCTCATATACACACATGTACTCAGTCTTGCTTCTGCTTCCTTTAATTCCCCTTCTCCCCCGTGCATATCTCTATCTCTCCAGCTCTGCCTCGGCTTCCTCCCGGTTCTCACTACATAATTATCACAATGTCGTCCGCAAACATCATTGTCCACAGAGACTCCTGTCATATCTCATCTTTCAATCTGTCCATCACCACTGCAAACAAGAAGGGACTCAAAATCGATCCTTGATGCAATCCAACCACCTTGAAACCCTCAGTCATTCCTACTGCACATCTCACTTTTGTTACACTATCATCGTGCATGTCCTTCACCACCCTCACGTACTTCTCTGCCACTCCTGACTTTCTCGTACAGTACCACAGCTTCTATCTATCATAAGCCATCTCCAAGTCTATAAACACACAATTCAACTCCTTCTGGCCTTCTCTATGCTTCTCCATCCATTCTCAAAGCAAATATGGCGTCTGTAGTACTTCTCCCTGGCATAAAACCAAATTGCTCCTTAGAGATCCTCACTTCTCTTCTCATCCCTGCTTCCACCATTCTTTCCCATATCTTCATTGCATAGCTAATCACTATATACCTCATCTTCCCCCACCTTCCCCCCAAAACCCGCGCTGCCCCCTACCACTCCGAACCCCCACCCTCCCACCACCCCTACCCTCCCCACCCCATCCCCTACCCGCTCACAACCCTCAATCCCCCCAACCACTCCCTCATCACTCCCCCCCACCATCCCCCCACCACCCCCACCACCCTCCCCCCCTACCGCCCACCCCCTATCCCCAACACCCCAATCCCCTACCCTCTTCCACTCCCACCCCTACACCCCAAACCCCCCACACCCACCAAACAACCCAACCCCTCCAAACCCCACCCCCATCCCCGCCCTTTTCCCCCCACCCCCTCCCAAACCCCCATTTACCACCCCCGCCCTATTCCCCCCACCCCCTCCCAAACCCCCACTTACCACCCCACCCTTTTCCCCCCACCCCCTCCCAAACCCCCACTTACCACCCCACACATCACCCCCCCATCCCCACCCTACCCCCTATCCCCATCCCCCACCTCCCCCAAGCACCCAGTCCTCATCTCCGCACCCCCTCACAACCCCCACACATACCCCACACATACCCCCCACAAATCCCCCACCATATCGCACTCACCGATTATGCCTGTCCTGAGCGAATGTCAAAACATTCCAGTGTCCGTCTTTTAGGGGTTAAAGAATACTTGGAACACAAAATGACAGATCCATTATCAACACGCAAGCCTACGGTGACCAAGTAGTAGAAATATATGAGAAAGCATCGATTCCTATAATTTACTATTGTCATCCATGTGAGACGCTTGATAACAAAAGCTCAGGAGGTAAGAAAATACTCTGCAAACAAGAGGACTTCAAGTACCTACTTGGAGAAGTTGGCCAGCTTTGATGTACTATTTGACATCTGCTGCTGTAAATGCTACAATAATGGTGATGCTCAGGGGAGGTCTGAGTGTCATTGTGCGTGGGCTTTCAAGATATCTCCTGATGAGTGGCCCTTTTAGGTGGACCAAAACAGTTGTAGGGAAATGTACTTCAGCAAAGAAGTCAAGCAAAAGATGGCAAAAAATGAACTCGCCACAAACAGACAAGTGAAAAGAAAGTTTCATGAAAAGTCAGTTCAAGAAGCCATGCATGATGAAGAATATGCAGGAACAGCATGTAGGGATCATATTGATGATACAAGTTGTAATGTATCAGATGACCAATATGATGATGATGGTACTAATGAAGTAGAGAGAGGGAAGCAGGGTCAGAATAGACTGGCATATCCTGAACTAGGTCGTGTATCAGACCGATGCCAAATGAGCAACAGAGATATATGCTCCATAGTGAATGCTACACTAAAGGACATGGGTATTCGTGCAAAGGAAAACAAACTTGATCCTAGCAAACTTTGGCATCAAAGAAGATACTGGAGGGATATTGCCGTTCAACAGCATCAAAGCGCCATGAGAAAGGTAGTTTGTCTGGGTTCTGATGGTAAAATTGACAAGACTCTGAGTAAAACCCCTCATGGTGAGAGGTTCATCATCAAGGAAGACCACTACTCGGCAATTGGCTTCCCTAATGCTGCTTACATAGATCATGTCTCCCATGAAAGTGGAGAAACAGTGGATATCACCAAGATCATGTCGGTTGTCCTTGAGACCGATTCAGCAGAATCACTGCTAGCTATTGTTTGTGATGATGCGAACGTAAACACTGGCAAGAAGCATGGGATGATTCGTGTGCTGGAAACCCAGCTGGGAGACCATTACAATGGTTTGTCTGTTTGTTACATCTCATCAGAGTAGTTTTCAGATGATATTTTGAAACCATTAACTGTGCAAAGATAGGTTCAACTGGCTCCAGAGGGGAAATGGGTAGATCCCTTGAGTTCATTCCAAAGGATTAGACAATTGTAGACTATGAATGGGTGTGTGGAAAAACACTCAACCAAACGAAGTTGAGAAGGATCTCAGCAAAGATCAGCGATACTTGAACTGCGCATGTCTGGCAGTGCAAGTCGGAGGAGCTGAAGGCGTAGTTTTGAAACAATCTGTGCAGCCAGGGCCACTGAACCATGCCAGATGGCTAACTAAAGCGAACCGTACACTGGCTGTTGTCAGAAGACCCATCTCCAGTACTGAATCGACTTCATTCATTTTTCATGCCAGCTTGGTTCAAAATAAGAGGAAACAGTTCGTGTCAGGATGACGCCAAGAATTTCTTCTATATGGTGGAACTATTGCTAGAATTGCCACCAGAAGATCAGGGCATCATTCGCCCAATACACAGCAATAAGTTACTTCTGTCACCCTGAAAATATTCTGCTGTCAGCTGTTGCTGATGAAGATCCACACGCACGTTGTGTGGCTGTTGCTCTCATTCAGCGAGCACGGAAGAATGACAGCAACAATGTCAGAGTGTTTGACAGATCTGCTTTGAAGATATATTTTGAGACCATGAACTACACTGAACTGGTGCAGCTAGACAAATCATCTGTCACAATCCCTCCACTTTTGAAGAACGTTATAATGGATGACAGCCAACCCATAATCTTGGACCAGTGCTACCCTTGTCACTCACAAGGTGTGGAGTGTTGCATCAAAGATGTAACATTGACCAGACAAAAAGTCTATGGGCAGCAGGCACAACATGGCATGCTTCTGCAATGTAAGTGGTCTCGCAGAGATTTCCCGAAGCATGAGAGTAAAAAAAACTTCTGATCAGAACATGCATGCTCAGTTCGTGATTACATTTCCTAAAGAAATAGATCGGAAACACGTTATGTTGTTTGTCACTGTTTGATGTTTCATATACATCTGCGATATGTAGTTTTTTGTTTATAATGGCAGAATACTGTTTGCAGATACTGAATACAGGCAAGCAGATGATTTTATGGTTTGTTCAAAGCTAAACTGTGAGAGAAATCCGCTGACAAATATCTTGCAGATTCTTCATTTTTGTCATAATTTCCTCTATTTTGGGGTGAAAGTTGCTGGAATGAGGGTACATAATATATAAAACCGTTTTTGCAGTGGTGGAGTGACCATGACGGAGCATCATTTCCACAATGTTTCGAACTAGCAACTCTAAGTTAATAGGAATTCGACCCACCCTAGTTCCCACCCACCTCACTCATCCCGCACTACTGTTGCAGGAAGCCATATTTATACTAGCTGGATGATATACAATCCCTTCTTCAACCATTGTTGAGAAACAACCTTGATGCCTTCTGGTGTCCTCTCTCTCTGCCTATTCATTCGAAACTTAACTATGTACGAACTAAGTTTCTTCACTGGAATATTTTTCCTAGTCAGATATCTGTGGATCTTTCTCATGTTAAGCATGGTCTCTTCAATCTCCGTGTAAAAATTTAGGGTGGTTTGTTTGATATGGCTGCTTCCCATGACCTCTCTGTTTTCCATTCTAGCCTTGATGATTTAGCTAATGCCCTTAACTCTCAAAATATGGTTCTCCTGGCTTATCACTCTATGTTGCCGAAAAACACTGCACGTCTCAACGATGTGACAACAACTCTTAATAATTTTTCGGACATTTAACAGGAGCAGGTTTCAGAAATTAATGTTGTAACTGCATTGCTACCGGTACATTTCATGTTGCACCTTGACAACTTAAAACTTTCCCTAGACTCTCTCCTTTCCCAGGTGTTACATAGCCTATGATTTCATCATCCTTTGTGTAATTTTAACGCACAGTTGCTGCATGTTTGATCACGAGCGTGTTCTGCCTCAGTCCCCCCCTTCTACCGTTATAGTAGAGTAAGTCGTCCTTTCTGTTATTCAGTGCGGGATTGTCGACCGTTTGTCCCCATCGCTTCATTTGCGCGTCCTTATTACAAGTTGTGTCGGGCTCTGCTGGCCCCTATATAATGAGCTCAGTCTCTGCATCATGGCCACTTAGATCTGCTCCTCATTTTGTTCACATCTCTGTCCTCCCCTGTACAGATATTATTATTGTGAGTGCTCAAGAAATCTCCAAACATCTAGCAGCTGTGTGTAATTTGAGTATAACTGTTGTATTTTTTCTTGTACTGTATAGCATAAGTTTAATTTGTAGGCCTAGTGAAGTTTGTAATTTATGTGGGGTTCTTTGTCAGTCATTTTTGATAATAGTTTGTATCTGTAATTATTTATCTGGCATTCACTGAGTGTTATCTGGTATCTCATTTTATCAGGGCTGACTTAGATAAATTTACTCTTGCTAATTTCGTGTTAATAGAGGCTATTGCAGTTAACCATATATTTAACCTGTTTATTTGCCATTACATTATCCTTATGAGTCCTGAATGTTTTGTTGTTAGTTTGAGCATTAAACTTTAACTTGTAATTTTACCTAACTCTTTTGTTTTGAACCTGGAACTTTACGGGACAGTAGTGATTTTTAGCATTCTCACTTAAAGTGTACGTTATCTTTCTCTGTTCCGTAACATAAATTTGGCGACCTCATACCAGGATATTCAGGATATTATCATAAGGATATTTGATATTTTGTGACTGTGATATATTCATGATGGCTACTATTTCTACACTTGATGAAGCCAAAGATTTTTTGTCAAATGTGCAAACAGTGTGTGATATCGAAAACAGAACAAAGAATGAACTTAAGCTTGTTGCTCAACAATTGGGAATTGCTGTTCGCTCTCATCATTCTAAAGATCAAATTGTTGACATGATTAATGAAAGCTTGTTTAATGTAACTCCTCCAAATGAGCAAACGCAGATTGAATTAGCTAAGTTACAGCTAGCCCTGCAGGAGGCCCGTGCTAGGGAGGCCGAGGCACAAGTTGAAATTGCTAGGATTCAGGCAGACCATGAGTATCGCATGAAACAAGGTGGAACTGGATCATCTAGCTCTGATGATTTTGATGTGGCTAAAAATGTTAAACTTGTCCCTCCTTTTAATGAATCTGATTTAACAAAGTATTTTCAGTTGTTTGAGAGGGTAGCTACAGGTTTTAATTGGCCTAAGGAGTATTGGCCAGTACTCCTTCAAACTGTTCTCACCGGTAAAGCTCAAGTAACTTATGCATCTTTGCCTCAGGATCAATCTGATAATTATGATGTAGTTAAGAGCTTGATTCTTAAGGCCTATGAGCTTGTTCCTGAAGCCTATAGAGTAAAATTTAGGACAACTTACAAGCAAGATAAGCAATCCCATGTTGAGTATGCAAAAATCAAAGAAGATTTGTTGGAGCAGTGGTTAAATTCTAAGAATGTGGATTCTGATTTTGGTAAATTTAAGCAGATGATTTTGCTGGAGGATTTCAAAAGGTGTATTAGTAAAGATGTAAGCCTATATCTTGATGAGAAAAGAATAGATAATTTGTCTGATGCTGCAGTTTTAGCTGATGAATATGTTCTCACTCACAAGAGATATTCTAAAGAAAAAGGGAAAGCTGAGAGTAAATACGTTGCCTCTACTCAGAGTACAGGTAACAGGAAAGAGAATAAGGATGATGTTTCTCAGGAAGTAAATACCAGCTTCACCTCTAGATTTCAGAAAAGTAAATGTACTTATTGTAGTAAGCTTGGTCATACTACGGAGAGATGTTTCAGGAGACAGCGTGATGTGAACAAAAAGGAGTCTTTAAATATTCAGTCAATTGGTCTAGTGTCCACTCTTGAGAGTTCCCAGAATTCTTTAACTGAGTTAACTGAACCTGCTTTGAGGGGTAACTTAAATTCTCATGATGGAGCTCCTCTTTTGAGCAGTAACGTGGGTGACACTCTCAAGAGTTCATGTGCTAATTTCCTGTCTGATGGTTTTGTCAGTCCTCTGGACAGTAATGACAGGAAATCAGTTAAAATATATCGTGATACAGGTGCTTGCCAATCCCTTATGCTGACCAGTGTTCTAAGCTCTAATTTTAATTCCTCTGATGAAACTGTAATCTTACAAGGTGTAGGGAATAATTACTTCTCTGTTCCTCTGTGCAGAGTGAATTTAGAGTCTGGTTTTGTTAATGGTTCTGTTATGGTTGGGTTGGTTGAGACACTCCCAATGTCAGGTGTAACTTTCTTACTTGGAAATGATATTGGTGGAAGTCAAGTGTGTCCAGCTCCTCAGTTGTCTAGTGAGCCAGTGGCTGCGGCCCAGGATTGTGATGTCCCTGATGTGTTCCCTGCATGTGCTGTCACTAGGGCTAAGTCTAAAGTTACTGGTGATTTAGAGGATGATGATGATGATGATGTTATCCTAGCTGACACTTTTCTTGCTAATTTGGACCATTCACCAGATGAGGCAGTACCCCGTAGTGTTGATAATTTGTCTCGTCAAGAGTTGGTTGAGTTGCAGGTTGCTGACCCTGAGTTGAAAGGTCTAGCTAACTCTGCTTACAGTGAAGAAGAGTCAGCCGGTGCTTCTACTTGTTATTATGTAAAGTCAGGAGTACTTATGAGGAAGTGGAGACCCCCAACAGCATCAGCCGACTGTGAATGGGAGGTTGTACATCAAGTTGTCATCCCTCGTGTTTGTAGGCAGGATATCTTTCGAGTGGCTCATGATTCCAGTTTGGCAGGACACCTTGGAGTGAGGAAGACTGTGGAACGCATTTTGAAACACTTCTACTGGCCAGGTATCTTCAGGGATGTTTCCTGGTATTGTAAGTCTTGTCACACCTGTCAAGTTGTGGGGAAGTGTAATCAGACCGAAAAGGTTGCACCTCTAGTTCCCATTCCTCCTTTTGAGGCGCCTTTCACCCGTGTGTTGGTGGATATTGTGGGCCCTCTTCCTAAGACTTCTTCAGGATTTTCTTATGTGTTGACCATGATTGATATGGCTACTCGTTGTCCTGAAGCCATTCCACTTAGAAATATCTCAGCAAAGAACGTGGTTAAGGAAATGCTAGGGTTCTTCACAAAGTTTGGTCTGCCCAAGGAGGTACAGTCCGACCGGGGAAGTAATTTCATGTCAAACGTTTTCAAGCAGTCTCTGAAAGAGTTGGGCATCACCCAGATCACGTCTTCAGCTTACCATCCCCAGACCCAAGGAGCGTTGGAGAGATATCATCAAACACTCAAATCGATGCTCAAGAAATACTGTTTGGAACATCAGAAAGACTGGGATAAAGGTCTTCCATTCGTTGTGTTTGCCGCAAGAGAATCTCCAAATGAATCACTGGGCTTCTCACCTTTTGAACTACTGTTTGGCCATGAAGTAAGAGGACCCCTTAAGTTACTCAAGGAATGCTGGCTGTCGGAGGAAGATGACGTCAACCTGCTGGAGTATGTGATGAAGTTCAAAGAACGGCTGTCCACTGCTTTACAGCTGGCGAGAGAGAATTTAGGAGCTGCTCAGGAGAAGATGAAGACTTGGTATGACAAGAAGTCCAGGTTACGCCACTTTCAGCTAGGAGATCAGGTTTTGATTCTGCTACCAGTTCATGGGCAACCTCTTCAAGCCAAGTTTAGTGGCCCTTATTTCGTGGAGAAGAAACTCAGTGATGTCAACTATGTCATCGCCACACCAGATCGTAGAAAGAGCAAGCAACTATGTCACATCAACATGCTAAAGTTATATCACAGGCGGGACGAAAATAATCCAGTCTGCACTGTAGCTGTTCCACCCGAGTCTGCAAGTGAAGCTCTCCCATGCAGTATGAGCCTGAGTGATAGTTTGGGGAAGAATCCTGATATCATGAATGATCTCCAGACTAAGCTTTCTCATCTACCACCCAAGGAAAAGCAGGAGTTTTCGGCATTACTGCAGGAGTACCCGCAAGTGTTCCGTGCTACTCCAGGAAGAACCACTGTGTTGATGCATGATGTCGATGTTGGAGACGCAAAGCCAATTAAATTGCCTCCTTACCGTGTGAACCCAGTGAAAGTTCCTCTCATCCAGAAGGAGCTTGGCTACCTGTTGGACCACAAGATGATTGAGCCCTGTCAGAGCGAGTGGAGTTCTCCTGTCACTCTAGTCCCTAAGCCAGGTGGGTCACAGAGGCTTTGCATCGACTACAGACGTGTTAATCAGATAACTAATACAGACACTTACCCTCTCCCTCGTGTGGAAGATTGCATAGACAAGATCGGAAAGGCTAGGTACATAAGTAGGTTTGATTTGTTAAAGGGATACTGGCAAGTACCTATGACTGAACGTGCTAGGGAGATCTCATGTTTTGTACTATTAGGAAAGACATTTGCATGTTCTGTAATGCCATGTACAGATTGTTTTAGAGTAATAAGAAATTTCCTTTGTAAATTTCTTTTTTCTTTGTGGGGAGGTGTTACATAGCCTATGATTTCATCATCCTTTGTGTAATTTTAACGCACAGTTGCTGCATGTTTGATCACGAGCGTGTTCTGCCTCAGTCCCCCCCTTCTACCGTTATAGTAGAGTAAGTCGTCCTTTCTGTTATTCAGTGCGGGATTGTCGACCGTTTGTCCCCATCGCTTCATTTGCGCGTCCTTATTACAAGTTGTGTCGGGCTCTGCTGGCCCCTATATAATGAGCTCAGTCTCTGCATCATGGCCACTTAGATCTGCTCCTCATTTTGTTCACATCTCTGTCCTCCCCTGTACAGATATTATTATTGTGAGTGCTCAAGAAATCTCCAAACATCTAGCAGCTGTGTGTAATTTGAGTATAACTGTTGTATTTTTTCTTGTACTGTATAGCATAAGTTTAATTTGTAGGCCTAGTGAAGTTTGTAATTTATGTGGGGTTCTTTGTCAGTCATTTTTGATAATAGTTTGTATCTGTAATTATTTATCTGGCATTCACTGAGTGTTATCTGGTATCTCATTTTATCAGGGCTGACTTAGATAAATTTACTCTTGCTAATTTCGTGTTAATAGAGGCTATTGCAGTTAACCATATATTTAACCTGTTTATTTGCCATTACATTATCCTTATGAGTCCTGAATGTTTTGTTGTTAGTTTGAGCATTAAACTTTAACTTGTAATTTTACCTAACTCTTTTGTTTTGAACCTGGAACTTTACGGGACAGTAGTGATTTTTAGCATTCTCACTTAAAGTGTACGTTATCTTTCTCTGTTCCGTAACACAGGTCACAGCTTTCGTTCGTCTCCCAGTTGATGCCGTGGGTGGTTGTGCTACACTGGATTTGTTGCCTATTTCTAATGTTTGTTCCTTGCTGGAATGGGCTCATTCTACATTTGAACTATATCCAGTTGTTCCAGTGTCTGCCTTAAAACTATATTATCCTGTATTTGAGGATACCTTCTTTTTTGTTGCCATTGTTGTTAACATTCCACTTCTATCATCTGTTACAGTCAGCCTCTTCCGCACTGTTCCATTTCCCTTCTCATTGAATAATTCCCTGTTACAAGGTTCTGTCTCACGTGAATGCTTCTTTTTATCTCATGATCATGTTTCTGTTGCGTTTGCATCCTCTAATGATCTTAGCCAATGTTCTTCTCTCCTACCTACTTCTGTTCTTTGCGCTGCCTATTTCCTTGCTATTTTTCCTTGCAGTGCTGCTCCGTGTGAATCTGCTCTGATTCGTATTTTTTCTGTACAGTCTGTCTGTTCCTTCATTCCAGCCCCTTAGCCTCCAGTACATCAAGACCATCTCAGTCATGTCCAATATTTATCTTTCAGTGTCCCAATATCTCTCAATGTCATCCGTTCCAATGCTCCTGTCCGTTCGGTTCTTGCTAATGGTTTGTATAAAGCACCTGATCATTGTGCTGTTAAGCTGGAATTCGTGGTTACCTACCCAATGCGTCATCACTATGCAGTTAGTTCTCACACGTATGAAATCTTTAAAACTGTTAATATACCCTTTGACCTCCTTTCTGACAATTAATCCATTACATCTGAGAAATTGCGTACGTCAGACTTCCTCAATGAAAGTGATTTTGTTCTTCATAAATTTTCCATGGCTCTTTGTCGTTCTTGGGTTCCTCCAGTCTTTGTGTTTCCCCCGTGGTTGTTTCTTTTGTAGGATTTTTTATTACTGTTTGTGTAGCTCATTGCTGTGTTCGGTGAATGGAGAAGAGACTTCATGATATTAGGGCTGCGGTGGGAGTAGTGCAACCGCCGCAGGACTTTGAAACTGGTCGCGTCTTGTGACACTCGACGTTACTACTTGAAGTGAGAAGAACTTATAACCTGGAACTGAAGGGAGAAAATTGCATGAGATGGAGACAATTGAGGGACATTATGATAAAAGGAAACAGTCACAGCACACTCCACCCATATTATACAGTGTTGATTTGCGTGAAAACATGTGGTCACCTAACTGCTAGTGTGAACATTGTTTAGTGGTTACGAGACATTGCTATTCCAGTTCCTGTATAATCAGGTATTGTATAATTTTATTGTTCACCACTGTAACATGATTCATTATGATCTCCACTACAGTACAGTTCATAGGAAAAGTTTCATTACTAATATTCCTACAGGATGGACTTCACATCTGTTGTGGTTGATGGAATTTTAAGGACTCTGAATATACTAAAGAAAGGTTTTGCTGTTACTTTTCTTGATACTAATTCAGTTTGGAGATAAGTCTGCGCAGCCACTATATAAATATCACACATAAATATTCCTGTTATTTCCCTTTTACATTACTCTCATTCCTCCTATGTTTTCTATAAATTTTGATTATTATTGATTATTTGTAGTTTTTCTCATGATGACTTTTAGCCCTGTATTAGTGGGCTCGTTTACCATGGCCATGTGTGTGTATTATAAAAATTGTCTTCCTTCAGGTTAATTATTTGCATTGCATCATTATATATTTTTATTTTGTATTATTATCCATTATTATAGATGACATTGATTAGGGGCCTAGCTACATCGCTTTTCTACCACAATCCCAATTCTTTGTTCAGTTTTCCTTCCACACTTGATCTAGCTAGACTCCTTATCTGTGTATTTCCCCATTGTGTCAGAGGACACAATTTTTAATTAGCAGGGGAAAACTGTTACAAATGATTTAATTATCCTTTATAACCTAGACATTATATATATATATATATATATATATATATATATATATATATATATATATATATATATATATATATATATATATATATATATATATATTCAACCATGCATATTCTTATGTAAATATTGGTGTACACAAATATTGGTGGCCTTGTATAGCCATGTATAGTCATAAGAGATCTACCTGATTGAATGAATGCCCACATACCTGAGCTATGTGGCGCCATCACAGTGGATCTGCTGAGCTTGTCTCTTGTGAAACTAGGGGCCTGAGAGTGCACCGCTTCTTCAGGCAGTTGAATCTAAAGCTCACCACGGGCCACCACCTGTACAAAGTTCTGTCCCTTAATAAAACCGTGAAAACCAAGAGGACTTTATACCCACCCCTCTCCACAGACTTGAAATATCCACATTCAATAGCCTTTAGACTGCGGGGTTTTCTTAAGGTTATAAAGTGTCTGACATTCTCCTCGGCTTTGGTGTCTGAGAGGTTGAGAGGTGTGCATGGAAGAACAGAGCAAATATTGATGAATGTGCTCCTAGACCACAGGCGATTGTGGGGTTCGAGAGTATATACGGCGGGATATGTCCGTCTGTCTCTAACAATTTTCGAATGTGAGGTGTTTCATTTCCTTACACTTTATTGGCATTAACATAAACCACACCTCACTTCACATCATGCCACAGAAAATCATCCTCCCACAAAAATGACATTAGCAGGAAGGCCCCAAAGCTCCCGAATGTAGTAGTCTATTCTTATACTTGTTTATTTGAGTTTTTTCCAAACCTCCCAGTTTGAGAGGGGTGCTAATTCTGTAAGGTTGTTTCAAGCTAGAAAGAATAAAATGAAAAGGACATCATCGGAGTGAAAGGATAAGGAGCATTAGGTGTATTTGTCTATAAGTTGTTTTTCAGCTAGCTTTGTTTTCCAACTTAACCATACTCACCAACGTTATCTTAATATGAGACTGTAAATTTATTCTTGACAAGTTAGTTAGCCTGAAAATTACCTCTGTTTCTGTTACCGAATTCACTGATATAGCCTCACCTAATAGGAGCCCCCACAAACTGGAAAAAGGTGCCACTGCTCGCCAGATAACTTAATGTTAAATGCAAAAGTGGGGTCAACTTGAATTATCCTCTATAATAAAATTTTTGTGTTACTTTATTGAAAATAGGATATTTTTTTATTTATCTACACATAATTCGGGAGAAAAAATGGTTTCTTTACCAAAATATAATAGAAATGGAAGGTTGCATCCATCTCAGTTTAGGGACAGTCTACATGCGATTATTATGTTGCCTGAGTATTGATCAGTCATTTTCTTAGTTGGTGAATGTACATCTGTAAGGAAAAATTGTAAATGTGTATAAAGAAATTGTATCTTACATAAGAAATGAAGGAAATATGGTACTTAAACAATCGAAGATCGTATGAACCCACTGAGCTCATATGGAGGCGTTTCCGTAATGGGGAGCATGGCGTAGTTTGTGCGCCCTCCGCCAGGGGCTCAGGACGGCGCTGATGGTGTGTATACACCACACCTGACTCCCATGCCTTTTGAAATTACCAGATGATTCCGGAAAATATAGTGTCATGGCCCACTGTGCAGGTAAAATATATGTAGAAAAATAGACTGTTGCAGGACTGAGACTTTTTCTCGGCCCCGTACGATTTCGGCCATACAGTTTATCTATTATTAAGTGTATAAAGGATAGAATCATGTCAGGATTTGCCAGATGAAAGATTACGATTTTTGCAAACTGTATATTTTTTTCCAACAACTGAGATTCATAACATTTGGTGAAAATGTGCTGAATGCAAAAACACACAATAAGCTTTCATGCTTTTTAGTAAACTCCATGGAAAGCTTTTCAGCATAAATCTCGTTTACAGCATTAGTAAAATAGCAGCAATGAATATAATACTGGTATAATGCTTTATGCATGAATAATAATCTCGATAGAAATTTTTTTAAAGGAAGATATACCAGCACTGAGTGGGTAGTGACCCCACGCAATTTAGTGATCCGGCGAACACTAACAACTCTAGGAGTTTGTGGGGGCTCCTATTACTACTACACCAGCTGGTAACTCATACAAACATATCTACTAATATCATCAAGCATAGCTGTAGCATGGATTATGAAAGGATGTGTATTGGAATCTGTTCATAGTGAAAAGGCAGGCTGCTGGGTCTCGGAACGGACTGTCTAGCTTGTTTGCAGGGTTGAGGAAAGAAAAAAACTAGAGCTCCCCCACAAAGTGGGACTCACACCAGCCGCGAGCCGATACATATCTAACGTGGCTTGGCATATGAGCATGGCCTTGACCTATTTTCACCAATTTCGAAATCATAGGAGATTTTTATCCCTACTACTCACGTGTAAAATTCTGTGATGATATCTTCAGCTGTTGTGAAGTTATCGTAGTAACAGACACACAGGCCTTGACGTACTTACACCAATTTCGAACTCGCAGGAGATTTTCACCCCAGCTACACACCTGTTAAAATTTGTGATGATATACTTTGAGTGGTTGCGAAGTTATCAGACACACAGACAGAAAAACTGAAAACAATACTTGTAGTATATTTTCATCCCTACTACACACCTGTATAATTTCGTGATGATACTGTATCTTGAGCAGTTGCAAAGTTTTTACTGCATCAAAAACTCAGTCTTTACACCTATCAATCCGACACAATCTTCCACAGGATTTTTTTTTTTTTTTTTTTATGCGAGGAAGAAGGAACCAAAGGCCATGAGCCCGCAGTAACAGTTCCCTCCAAGAAAAAAACAAAATACAATAGAGAGCCAAATTCAAGATCCGATCATTTTGAGATGCCTGAACACACTACGTTTGAAAGACTGGAGATCATAGGCAGCAGGAAATACAGACAGAGGGAGACAGTTCCAGAGCTGACCTGTTGTATAAATGAAAGACTGGGAGTAACGGTTAACTCTTGCATTAGAGAGTTGGACAGAAAAGGGATGAGAGTTTGCTGCCAGACGGGTGCTACGCGCCCGTCGTAGAGGTGGAGGAATGCAAGCAGACAGTTCAGAGGAGCAGTGACCATTAAAGTAGCGATAGAAAAGAGATAAAGATGCAACAGTGCGGCGAAGAGACAGAGGTTGAAGGGAGTCAGTAAGAGGAGGAGAGTTAATGAGACGAAAAGCCTTTGACTCCACCCTATTGAGAAAGAGCTGTATGTGGGGAGCCTCCCCACACATGAGTTGTACTCCACACAGGGGCGGATAAAACCCTGTATAGAGTCAACAATTGCGCAGGGGTAAAGAAAGAGCGAGAAGTCGGCTTAGCACACCAAATCTCTTGGAAGCAGATTTTACAAGAGATGTAATATGATCTTTCCAAGATAAGTCCCGAGTAAATGAAACCCCAAGCATGTTCAAGGATGATGCAGGATTAAGCTGAATATTATTAAACATTAGTGGGTATACCTGTGGAAGATTTTGTCGGGTTGATAGGTGTAAGAACTGAGTCTTAGATGCATTAAAGACAACCATATTATTTTTACCCCAGTCAGAGATATGAGCCAAGTCAGACATTAGGTGTGCCATAGCCTCATCCCTTGTTTCTTGAAGTAACTGTTGAGATGGGCGTTGCGGGAACCGAATGGAAAGGTGCAGGGTGGAGTCATCAGCGTATGAGTGGATAGGGTTAGATGTACAACTTAGAAGATCATTGATGAGTAAAAGGAAGAGAGTTGGTGATAGGACAGAGCCCTGAGGAACACCATTGTTGATAGATCTAGGAGAAGAACGATGGCCGTCTACAACAGCGGCTATAGAACGACCAGAAAGGAAGCTAGCGATGAAGGCACAGATAGAAGGATAGAAACCGTAGGAGGGCAGTTTGGAAATTAAAGATTTATGCCAGACTCGATCGAAAGCCTTTGAGATGTCAAGTGCAATGGCAAAGCTTTCGCCAAAGTCCCGAAAGGAGGATGACCAGGAGTCTGAAAGGTAGGTGAGAAGATCGCCATTGGAGCGTCCCTGACGGAACCCATACTGACGATCGGAAAGAAGGTTGTGATAGGAAAGATGCCTTAAAATTTTTCTATTAAGAATTGACTCGAAAACTTTTGAAATACAGGACGTTAAAGCAATTGGACGATAGTTGGAGGGTTGGGAGTGGTCACCCTTCTTTGGGACTGGCTGAATGAGAGCAAACTTCCAGCAAGAAGGAAAGGTACAAGTTGACAGACAAAGGCAAAATAGTTTGCCTAGGCAGGGTGTAAGCACAGAAGCACAGTTCTTGAGAACAACAGGAGGGACCCCATCAGGCCCATATGCCTTGTTAGTACTGAGGCCAGTGATGGCAGAAAATACATCAACTGAAGAAATTTTAATGTCAGCCATGAGGAAGTCAGAGGGGGGAAGTGATGGAGGAACAGCACCGGAATCGTCTAAGGTGGAATTGGAGGAGAAAGTCTGTGCGAAGAGATCTGCTTTATCAGTAGAAGAAATAGCTACAGAACCATCAGAGTAGAAAAGAGGAGGGAAGGATGATGAGGTAAAGTTGTTAGAATGATTTTTGGCAAGGTGCCAGAAGGAGCGGGAAGAATTCGAGTTGGAGAGTTGAGAGCATTTAGTATGGATGAAATTATTTTTAGTAGAGCGAAGAACAGACTTAGCACGATTCCGGGCAGAAACATAAAGATTATGTGATTCAGGAGTGGGTTGGCTCCGGTACCTTTTGTAGGCCTTCTCCTTGTTGCGAACAGCATTAGAACAAGCGTGATTAAACCAAGGCTTTCTTGCGTTAGTCAAAGGATATGAGAAAGGAATGTATGCTTCCATGCCCGAGAGAATAACCTCCGTGTCAAGAGCACACACTCAGATGGCTCACGGCCATGGAAGCAATAATCTTTCCAGGGAAAATCAAAGAAGTACTGCCTGAGGGCCTCCCAGTCCGCAGCTCCAAAATGCCACAGATGACGTTTCCCTGGAGGGTCCACAGGCCGTACCGGAGTGATAGGACAGGTTAAGGTAATAAGGTTGTGATCGGAGGAGCCCAACGGAGAGAAAAGATTAACAGAGTAAGCAGAAGGATTAGTTGTGAGGAAGAGGTCAAGTATGTTGGAGCTCTCTCCAAGGTGGTCAGGGATACGGGTAGGGTGCTGTACAAGCTGCTCTAGGTCATTAAGGATAGAAAAGATGTAGGCTTGTTCACCAGGTGGATCCGTGAAAGGAGAGGAAAGCCAAAGGTGGTGGTGAACATTGAAATCTCCAAGAATGGAGATTTCAGAGAAAGGAGAAATGGACAGAATGTGTTCCATCGTAGAAGTAAGATAGTCGAAGAATTTTTGATAGTCAGTAGAATTAGGGGATAAGTAAACAGCACAGATATATTTAGTCAGAGAATGACAGGAAAGCCGAAGCCAGAGTGTGGAGAATTCAGAAGAATCAAGTTCAGGAACACGAGAGCAAGATAAGTCGTTGCGTATGTATACACAACAGCCACCTTTGGCTTTGAAATGAGTATAGAGAAAGTAGGAGGATACAGAAAAGGGTTTGCTGTCAGTTGTCTCAGACAGCTGAGTCTCCGTTAGAAAAAGAAGGTGAGGTTTATAGGAGAGGTGGTGCTCAACAGAGCGAAAGTTAGATGAAAGGCCGCGAATGTTGCAGAAATGAAGAAGAGAGTCAGACAGTGGTTCCAGGCACCTCGAGTCGTCACCGGGAAAGGGGCAGATGGCGGGGGCATTTATGGTCCCCCCCCCTGGGGACTCCGAGGCTGGGTGAATTGACGCCATTTTTGGTGAATTTTGAATAGGAAGTGTAGTGTGTACTGTGCATGTAGTTTGGTGAAGATAGAGAAATTTGTACTGGAGAGCATGCTGGCCTACTCTCTGTGTAACTGAGACACTGAAAAAGTTCAGCAAAGGGGGATGGTCAGGAACTATTCCTGAGGGCTGATGAAATGGGAGCTCCAGCACTCCCTGTCATCAGCTTTCCATCCACCTCGGGAGTACTGCCCTGCTCAATCCTGCTTCATCCTTGAACATGCTTGGGTTTCATTCATTCGGGTCTAATTTTGGAAAGATCATAATGCATCTCTTGTAAAATCTGCTTCGAAGAGATTAGGCGTGCTAAGCCGACTTCGTACCTTCTTTACCCCTGCACAGTTGTTGATTTTATACAGGGGTTTTATTCGCCCCTGTTTAGAGTACTACTCTCATGTGTGGGGAGGCTTCCCACATACAGCTCCTCTCAGTAGGGTGGAGTCAAAGGCTTTTCGTGTTATCAACTCTCCTCCTCTTACTGGCTTCCTTCAACCTCTGTATCTTTGCTGCACTGTTGCATCTTTATCTCTTTCCTATCGTTACTTCCATGGTCACTGCTCCTCTGAACTGTCTGCTTGCATCCCTTCACCTCTACGACGGGTGAGTAGCATCTGTCTAGCAACAAATTCTCATCTCTTTTTTGTCCAACTCTCTAATGCAAGATTTAACCGTTACTCCCAGTCCTTCATTTATGCAACAGGTCAACTCTGGAACTGTCCCCCTTTGTCTGTATTTCCTACTTCCTATGATCTCCAGTCTTTCAAACGCAGTGTGTCCAGGCATCTCGAAATGAACGGATTTTGAATTTGGCTCTTTTTTGTATTGTTTTTGTTTTTTTGTTGGAGGGAACGGTTTGTGGGCTTCTGGCCTTTGGTTCCTTCTTTCTTGCAAAAAAAAAAAAAAAAGATCTTGACCTACTTTTACCAGTTTCAAACCTGTAATAATTTTTTTCCCCTACTCCACACCTGTATAATTTTGTGATGATATCTTGAGTGGTTGCGAAGTTATCGTGCTAACACACACATAGAGAAAAACTGATAACAATACCAGCTCCGCTATCTCGGCTAGTAAAAACACCACGTTATTTTTGTATAGCACGCAAAGCTTAATTACCGTGAAAGCCCTCTCTGAGTGGGAGTTATCGTACGTATGACGTCAACACATAATTTTCCTTGTCGCGTAATCCGGTGATTATGTTCTAATCTTGCTACATCCTAATAATTTTAACACTTAAGAAAGCCTCCCAGTAGTGACGGAGTTAACATAACCTGTATCTAACCATTCCATTTAGGAAATTATACCCAAAGTTCAATACAATCGACTGAAGGTAGCAAGAATAAACTTAAAAAATGCTTCATCGGACTGAAAAGTATAATCTCAAAAGAAAAAGTAGGAGGTACAGTACACACAATTTATCAAATCGTTTTCCATGGAGGTAAGTGACTAAGCGGGTGTGGTGGAGTAACTGATGACTGGGTGTGGTGGAGTGTTGTCGTGATGTGATATGGTGTAGTGTGGAGCAATCGTGTGGTGTATCGTGGTGTGGTGGAGTGATGCAGTGTGGTGAAGTGGAGTGGTGGAGTGGGGTAGTCTGGTGAAAGGGAGTGGTGGAGTGGTGTGTGGTGTAGTCTGGTGTGATGGGGGTGATGTGGTGGTGCGCGGGGGTGTAAATATCTACATCTGTGTGTGTGTGTGTGTGTGTGTGTGTGTGTGTGTGTGTCATGTTGTGACATATATATCTGTAACAGAATGAGCAATGTGTAGGCGACGGAATGATATACTGTTAATGTGATCTTTAGAATGTGGAATGAACAGTGAGATGATTAGATAAACAGATGTACAAATGGGTGGATAGATATAGGAGACAGACAGACAGACAGAGACAGAGACAGACAGATAGACAGACATACTGAGGGAAAGACGGACGGACAGAGAGACAGAGAGACAGAAAGACAGAGAGGCAGCTTGAGAGACACATTGATAGATTGACAGAGAAATTGACAGACAGACTGACAGACAGAGAGACAGATTGACAAATAGAAAGATAGACTAAAAGATAGATAGATTGAGAGATAGAAATATAGATTGACAGATGGAAAGACTGATTGACAAATAGAAGAATAGACTGAAGGGTAGAAAGATAGATAGATAGATATAGACAAATATATAGACAGACACAGACAGAAGGAAAGCCAGCCAGCCAGACAGCCAGCCAGCCAGCCAGACAGCCAGCCAGCCAGCCAGCCAGACAGCCAGCCAGCCAGACAGGCAAACAGAGAGACAGACAGGCAGGCAAATAGACAGACAGATAGACAAACAGACACAGATAGAAATACAGATAGACAGACACATAATTAGACACTGACAGACCGATAGACAGCCTGAAAGAATGACAGACAGACAGACAGGTAGATAGACAGCCTGAAAGAATGACAGACAGATCGACAGACAGGTAGATAGACAGCCTGAAAGAATGACAGACAGATAGACAGACAGGTAGATAGACAGACAGATAGACAGACAGGCATATAGACAGACAGACAGACAGATGCACTGACATACAGACGGGTTTATGTATCTGTATGACTGTAAGCATAGACAGGCGTGTGTGGATGCTATGATAACCTATTCAGAATGGTGGAGGTTGGATATTACTCCTGTGATTACTGTGACGTCAGTGGTGCTCCTCTCTTGCTACCTTCTAACGATATTGTCACTTACTAAAAGCCTCTAGTACTGGAGGGACTAAAGATGGCTTATTTTGATCTGTCTAGTTGGAATTATATCTCACAGTACAAAAAATATCAGCGAGTTAGATTATGAGTGAACAAAAGGATCGCCGTACTACGCATTATCATCACTATCAACATTATCCTGACCCACTTACGCAGGATTCCGAAACAAGGAGCGAAGAGCACAATGTGGGGATCTCTCAACAGTAAGCCAGATAAATGGGCCAGATATTCACTTAGACATCATTCATACCTCCGGAGCCCTGACTCCCTTTTGACTTGCCTTTTTATTTTTTTTGCTTGCTCTCCAGAAATTCTCCGACGGTAGAAAAAATATAAATAAATAAATAAATAAATAAAAAGTGGGTGACAAATTCTAGTCGTATGTTTCTCCATACATTTTCCATCAAACCAATTCGTTCCCTTGTATATTCTCCATCCCCCTCACACTCCATACCACTCTTTCTCATAATCGTACATTAATGAACCACACCTATCCACCCTCTTGGCCTAGCACTCTTTGTGCGACAGTCATTCAAAACTCACTCACGTAATATCCATTTCACCACTCTTTCTTTGTCCATTATGTCCATATAACTATACCACTTATGCACCTTTCCAACTCTGCTATCAGCATTCCTCTCACTGGACATTTTCTCAAATCACATTTTAAAAAATCCTGTCATCATTACGCACTCCATACACATTCCTCTGGAGGCTAGTCCCATTCCCAGTGTTCTATCTCTTGACTTTTCACACTCGTGCCATGCTAGTCTCAGCACATATACATTACATTAATGTGGGTACTAACACACTATGTTGCCTTCATATTCAAGCCTCCATTTCTTATAAAGGACCTCATGCCACCATCCTGTTTTCTTCACTGAGTCACAATACTCTCCAGGACTTTTCTACATTCACGTGTTTTATTCATTCAACAGTTCATGTCTTTCTCACGTTGCTAGTATGTCACACTGTGAGTTACCATGTCTCTCAACTACAAATATCGTACCCTTATCCACAGTTACGTAAAGGACTCTCATGGCATGTAATAATCAAAAATTCACAACAATCTGTACGTATTCACAAAGGTTCAGTACATCAGATATAACAAATTCCTCTCTCCACCATAAAATACCATTTCAGACTCGGTATTCCAGCTAAGGATGAAACCTCTCATTACACCATTCATATGCTTGTATACAGATACTGCATACCCGCGGGGAAACCATACACACTTGTTTTCCTCCAACGCTGAAAGTGCTGTCTAGAAAATAACCACTCCTCGAAACAGTTGAGGAGGAGGGAGGGAATAGGCCTAAACAAATCTAATACAGGGGAGTGGAAATGAGGTGAGATGCCTGAGAGCGAGAGGAAAATGTGCGTAAGAGGTCCCTAAAAACCCTTATTTGTGGGAGAGGGGCTGGCTGAGTATGTGTGGGAGAGGGGCTGGCTGAGTATGGCATGAGATAGAGAGGTAGACTGATAGACTGATAAATAGATAAACTGATAGACAGAGATATAAATAGATAAGAAGATAGTCATATAGATAGATAGATAGACAGGCAGACTCATGTATAGACCTATATATAAATATATAGCCAGTAGGTTAGAGCACTCCGCTCTGACCGAAGGGTCGGAGGATCGAATGCACCCAAGGGTCATTGGTAGACATCAGGAAGGGCATGCGGCCATAAAATGCTGCACGCTCCAATCCAGAAGTCCTCTACCCAGGGGCAACGCCTTAGCCCTTCAGGGATACCAGGCGTAAAACCAAATTATTATTATTATATTTTTTTATATAGACATATAGGCAGATAGATAAATAGATAGATGGATAAGCAGAAAATATATAGATAGATAAATATATACTCACATATATATATATATATATATATATATATATATATATATATATATATATATATATATATATATATATATATGTGTGTGTGTGTGTGTGTGTGTGTGTGTGTGTGTGTGAGAGAGAGAGAGAGAGAGAGAGAGAGAGAGAGAGAGAGGCTGAGCGTGGCTAAATGAATGTTAAGGGGAATGAAAGGAAAGGTTAAAAATGAGACAAATGACATTAGCAAAACATGGCGCAGTGATCGAAAGTGCATTAAAGACAAGAGTGAATGGTGAGTTGCGTGGGTGACAGTGTCAGGGAGAGTGATAGGAGATGGAGTGTCTGGAGCTGTTTTGTTTTGACCTTCTCTCTCCAGTGCCATATATTTCTTCATTCTTAATTCTTGCTCCCTCCAGTTCATTTCATTCTGCTTTTGAGAGAACCCCAGGGAAGGCTGTACCTATCTCCCATTCGAAAAGCCTTCCGTAAACTGAACAGTCTGTAAACAGTAAAAGTAAAGCAGAAGAAATAAGACATCCGGCTTCTATTTTCATCTTCGTCACGCTCGATAAAGCCATAAAGCAACACGGTTTTGAACCAATGTAATGTTGATGCTGATATTCCTTACAGTGTTAGATGATATTTAGAATATATTTTCCATTCATCTCTTCCAATTTCCACTGCTTCCCAGTTATAACCGAAGTGTATAAAAAAAAAAAATAACTTGCGAAGCCTGAGAAAGTCCTTAACCAGAATGATGAGTGCCTAGGACAGCGATTATTCCACAATAACTTCACCACCCTGTGGGCAGATACTTACTACTATGCTTGTAAATTTTGAATTCACAAGTCTTAACACTGAGTGTTACGGCCAGGAACAAACCTCCTCTATTTCTCACTGTCTCGGTTAATATTTCCCTGCCGACAGAAGCGTAAGAAGTTCCTGGATCTACACTCGATTCCCTTTGAATATGATGCGTTAGGGAGAACAGTTATGGGCCTGTCCTAAGTATGAAGTAGACGCAGTGGAACATTAGGTGAATTTTTGTTCGTGATTGTACAGAATATTGTGTTGGGTATAACAACATTTAAGAGTGCCTGTACACCATTATGTATCAAGATGAATTGCTTCAAAAAACTTCTTCACCCTTTCGGCACGAGGAATGACTTTTCAAGCTAAAGAGAGCAGATACATTCTTGATTAACACCTTTTCCAATATGATGATCACCTAAGTTGCAAAAAGTTCTGTTACTTACATGAATGCAGTATAAATAACGTCTTCCCGGTGAATGAGTTAGTTACGCTTAGTCTGTAGTGTTACTTAACCATTTCACTATATACACTGGCGCTGATGGGAAGCCTACACGTGGTGGCACTGTGCACCCCGGGCGCAGAAGCTTTGGCTTCCATCCGGAGGCCAGACCTTCTATTTCCCTGCACCTCGCCCTGGTCCAACACTGGTGATAAGCTGTCTACCATTAGGGGGCGCCGAATTCCTACACTGTGTATGTACAGTACTTACACAGAACGGCCCCACAAAATGATCTCTTACCTTTGCTCGACGGCTTTGCTTGGTCTAAGGCAGACATGGGTTAAGCAGCAATAACACCCAGTAGATACACTAACTTCAAACGATTTTCATTTGCTTACCAGAAACTTCTTGAGCTGGAAGGATGACACATAGGTAGCAAAAATCAATAAAAATCGTCCTTGGATGCAAGAGGTTAAAGCCCTTAGGCCTCTGTCACACATTCACGGAAGAAACGGCGGATGAAGCCAGACAAGAAAAATCGGCCATCCGGGGTGATCCGGCGTATCAAGACGCTGTGACATCAATGAAGCAGGTCTGAGCACGACAGGCACGCGGAAAATTAGGGTCTCTTCCTGGCAGACCACAGTTGCTAGCGGGTCCTTGCAGGAGATGTTCCCGGTGTATGCACAGATGGCACAGGACTAAAGCCAAAACATACAGAGGAAGACGGATTTACACGGTGCCTAGAAGGACCTAGACGATCTCCAGATGGTCTTTTCCGATTGTCGCTGGACTGTAGTAGTAGTAGTAGTAGTAGTTGTTCCCAAGGCAGTCTGGCCGAACAGCCCCGAGTCCCTTAGGAAGGCCATGGCCGAGACCGGGCTTTCCCACAGAGCTCTCAAAGAGTGTATGTTGTGTTGTTGGCGTAGGTGATTGTGTGCATTGCAGTCTTCCATAATGTGCTTAATAGTATGGGGTGCTGTGTTGCATCCTGGACAGGCATCAGCGAGGGAGTCATCCAGCCTCTTCTGGTAGCTTAAGAGGGCTGGATGGTGCCCACATCTCAGCCTGGTCAGGTGGACCCTGTCCTCACAAGGAAGATAGGATTCAGAAGGGTGGATGTCAGGAGGCCGTGCGCTGTGTATTGTCTTTCAGTGACTGAATGGAGCGGCGAGTGATCTGAGTGTGGATATGCTTCTGGAAGCTGGTCTGAGGTGGGCGAGGGGGGAGAGATGACAGTATTTGTGTATGGTATTGTGTGCTGGGTGTTGTTTTGATGTTCCTTGGTGTGGGTGGATGTGCTGCCATGTACTGTAGTGGATGTTGTGGGTTTGTGGAGGCTGCAGCGAGAAACTGGGTGCCTCTCATGTCTAGGTGATCCTTGAGTTTGAGGACTTTGGTTTCTTGATGTAGGTGATCTGTGGGTGTAGTAGCTGTGCAGCCTGTGATTATTTTTAGGGCCTTGTTCTGTATGGTCTGTAGAGTGTTGTAGTGCATTTTGGTGAGGTTAGAAGCCCAGGCAGGGCTTGCATAATTCATCACTGAACTTATGTATTGTTTGTATACTGTGGTGGTGGTTTCTTTGTTGTGTCCGAATGTTGTATGGGCAAGCGACCTCAAGGCATTGAGTCTTGGTGTTATTTTATTTTTAATGTTTGTGATGTGTTGTTTAAATGACATTGATGTATTGTATGTTACACCAAGGATATTGGGTGTGTGTGTGTGTGGTAGGGGAGTGCTGTTTATGGTGAGGTGTGGGATGTGACTGTGTTCTGCTGTCCAGTTTGTGAGAAGAGTCACTGTAGATTTGGTTGGGGCTATTTTGAGCCTGTTTGTGGTGAACCATTCATGTAGTGTATTGAGGTAAGGTTGAATGATGTGTGCAGCTGTGTTTGCGTTTTGGTGCGTACATGTAAGTGTTATATCATCTGCATAGGAAGCTATGTGTATATGTGGTGTGTGGGGTGTGGGTACGTCGTGCATGTATAGGTTGAAGAGTGTAGGGGACAAAACAGATCCCTGGGGGACGCCGTTTGTGAAGTTTCTGATGTTAGAAGACTGACCGGCAAATGTTACGTGTGCACAACTGCCTGCTAAGTAGTTTGCCAGCCATCTTTTTGTGTTATTGTGCATGTTTGTGTTGAGTATTTTGTTTGTGAGGTTGTGGCGGGGGATGGCATCAAAAGCTTTGCTAATGTCTAGTGTGATTAGGATTGTTCTGTGTGGTGGCCTAGCTGAATTCATGCCATCGAAAACTCTCTGTGTAAGGTCTGTAAGAAGGGTGTTTGTGGAGTGTAGTGGCCTAAAGCCATGTTGTGACTGGGCTAGGGGAATGTGAGGTGTGACTAGTTGTAGTACCAGTCGTTCAGTGACTTTAGAGGGGGTGCAGAGGAGTGTGATGGGGCGATGTGAGGAGGGTAATGTGGGGTCTTTGTTGGGTTTATTGATAGTGATGATATTGCCATGCCTCCAGATGTTGGGTATTATGATGTGTGAGTAGCTGTAGTTTGATATGTTGGTGAGTGCTTGTATGCCTTGTGGTCTTAGGTGTTTAAGGTGAATGTTGCTTATGTTGTCTGGTCCACAGGCAGATGAGTGCTTGAGGTTGTTAATGATGTGCTTCGTCTGGTTGTAAGTGAATGGTGTGTAATTTGGGTCTGTGGGGAACTGTCTCTTACGTCGGATGATACGTCGGTCTTCGGGATGGGGGTTTAGATGGCTGACTTGTGAAAAGTGATTGATGAGAGTGTTTGCTTGTTGTTTGTTTGAGGGTATGGTGTCTGTTGTTGTGATGGCAGCATGTGATTGTGTGGTGTTGCTGTTGGAAAGTGTGATGCTGTTTAGTGTTTTGTAGAGTTTGCTGATCTTTGTTTTGTGGTCAAGTGTTTGGAGGTAATTTTTCCAGTTTAGTGTTTGCTGATCTGATATTTTATTGTTTGTTTGAGTGTTGAGTTCTTGTATTTGTTGTACGATGTCTTGGTTATGGGGTGTTGAGGTGTGTCGCAGTGTGTCCCGTTGTCTGATGAGGCCTTGAATTTCTGGTGTGAAGTTGGGGTTCTGTCTCTTTCTGTTGCCTCTAGGGATGTGTCTTTTGTCTGCGTTTTATATAATTGTATTGAAAGTGTGCACAACAGTGTTGATGTTTGTGATGGGTGTACTGTTTAGTGTTTCGAGATGTTCTGTTTCAGTTACTAAGGCCTCCCAGTTGGCTCTCTTATAATTAGTGTATGTGTGTTTGTGGCCAGCTGGGGTGATTCTGGTTTTGGTAGTGATGATGATTGGGAGGTGATCAGAACCTAGGGTTTTGACCACTCTCCAGGATGTAGTGGGGGTGAGGTTTGGGGAGCAGAAGGTAATGTCTGGAGAAGATGGGAGGAAGAGGGCTTGGTGTGGGATATGGGTATGTTGGTCTAGACTGTTTAGTATGAAAAGGTGCTGCCTCACGATGCATATAAAAGAATGCCGTAGAGGCTGCTCCTCATTCTGCTACTTGCTTTGGAGAGTGAACATCAACAGACAAGATGTATATTTCTTCAGAGCATGCTGAGTTACTAAACTGCAGTTGGCTACAGCTGAAATGGACCTACTGGCAGCGAAAATGATTGTCTTAACACAGAGCCAAGAAGAAGAACAGAGAAGAAAAAGAAATCAAAAGAGGAAATGCCTGTGGGTTAAACCTTGGCTTCTCAGAAGACCCCTGTATGGCCAATATGGGAAGTTGATGAATGAACTTATAGCAGATGTGACTGGCTTCAGGAATTTCTTAAGAATGGACCCTGCCATATTTGAGGAAATTCTTGCCAGAGTGGGACCAAGAATAGAGAAGCAGGACACATTTTGGAGGAAGGCATTGGAACTAGATCTGAAGCTTGCTATTACCCTTTGATACCTAGCTACTGGGAACAGTTACATGTCTCTTCAATATGGATTTAGAGTAGCTTCCAACACAATTTCCATCCTCATCAAAGAAGTCTGCAAGGCCATCATAGAAGACTATTCTGCTGAAGTAATGAAGTTCTCGCAGGTGAAGAAGCCATGGAGCTTGCTGGAAATGCGACTGGTGTTGATGTGCATGATGATGACGCAGCAGGTGCTGGGGCTGGGGCTCTTTTCTTGGCAGCAGCCTTGCCCCTCTTCCCAGACTACTTGGGCTGCATCGTAGATCCAATGGGAAACAATGGCCAGCAGAAGGTAGATAAAGTGGTAGATTGTCTCCTAGCAAGCATTGCAGTGGATTGACCGCACTCTGTTCGTTCGTTTTTTTCAAGATTCCCTCCACCTATAGTGGAGGCCGGGCCATACATTAGCCAGGTCAGTGGGAGTGAGCTTTTAATAGTCAGGGAGAAGGCAGGGCAAGGGGGGTCCTGAGGGGCCGCCCAGCACACACGCCGTGTCTTCTGTTGGTTTTTTGGTGCGCTCTGACTCAGGATGCGTTTTTATTCGACCGTCCCCCTACCAGCAAGACTCTGTACCCTCCTTGGCGCCAACGAGTAGAAACCGTTAACACTCTGAGTTGTCTGGCAACATGCCGTGAACAGAACGGCAATCTCCGAACCGTCCGGCTCCTATGTCTCACCATTGCAGGGATAGGACCGGGAGTGTCTGTGTTGCCTCCGAGAACGATCCATGCACCCACCGGCATTCTGCGAGCTGTCCTGGATGAAATTATGACTCCCGGATGGTCCTGGTCTCTACATGGCGCACACGGACATTTTTGGTGGGTTCATGGAGGCTCCTGCCAACTCCCGGCAGCCCCCTGGCATCAACACTGATCGTTTTCTTCCGAGAGATCCTGGAAGAAAATATGAACACTGCTTTTTTTTTCACCTGTCTGGCTTGATAATGCAGGATGGCCAAGGATGCAGCCGGATGTCAGGCCAGCTTCTATACAGTGCTTAGGGATCTCCACGGATGATGGCGAACCAGTCCTCTGGCTTCATCCAGCGTTTCATTCGTGAATGTGTGACCTAGGCTTTAGGCCTCGATGCCTCACAGCTGAAAGAAAAAAAAAAAGCCTGACTTTAGCTGGCATGGAATATTAGAACCGTTCTTGTTAGTGGAGGGTCAACAGTGACAGTATCAAGTCTCCTAGGTTCTTATGGTTTACTCCCGGTAGAATAATATCGTCTGGCATTAGCTGTAGCAGAATATAAGAGTTGTTTCGCCCATGAGGGGGTAAATAAGGCTGGCAGAGGTAGGTGATATGGTTACTGTGTTGTGAGAGAGTGAAGGAGGGGAAGGGATAACACAGTTTAAGGAAGGACACATTATTAGTTTATAAAGGGAAATGGCCGAGAGTGGATGGGCGGCCGAGAGTGGATGGGGCCTCAGAGTTATGGTCCATTTATATTAACTTGGAGAAATTTGGCCCCACCCCTAGCCTGAGTCATGGGCCGTGTCTGGGTAAATCTTGAGGGGATAAAAGCTTGGAAGTTTCTAGTTCATATTTTTCCGCCGGGTTCTTCTCACCATTATTATTCTGAACTCTCTCTCTCTCTCTCTCTCTCTCTCTCTCTCTCTCTCTCTCTCTCTCTCTCTCTCTCTCTCTTACTATGGGAACATTGCCTCAGAGGGTTATGTGAGGTTTGACAGTAACATAAAACGTTAGTGAAATGAGCTGTAATTGTTAATGCTGTAGAATGAGATGCTGCGATATGATGTGTCACAGCCGGAGGGAAGTGTGATAGCTAACGTAGTACAATGGCAAGAGGAGGCTAGGGTTGAAAAAATAAATAAGTGGTATGAGTTAAGTATGCTGGGAGATTACTTAATGAGAAACAAACCTAGATATCCGGTGTAGAAGTGGAGGGAGTGGAGGGAAGTCGAAGGCCTAGGAGAAGGTGGAAAATTAATGTGAAACTTATTCTGAATTACAGAGATCTAAGCATCAAGAGGGTTGAGAGGCGTGAATGCAATAGAGCAAACGAGTGAATGAATTTATGGGGCAATGACTCTCCGAGACGATAACTGACTCTGGCCGGTTTTGAGGCAATTGACAGCAAATAAATGCTGAAGATAATAAAGCATTTAATTTCCTACACGTATATCAAACAATCAGATGCAAGTAAAACGGTGAATCTTAGGGAATTTAGAATGGACTCTGGGCTGGTGAAACCATATATAATCCTTTCAGTCCAGTCTTGTGCAATATCTTATACTTGATACCTGTACACTACTTCAGTCAGCTTCAAAGAGGCTTTCCGAAATGGATGGTAAGATATATCTTTCATTACCTTTTCAGTATAAGCACATTTTTCGCTCCGTTGAAGATGACCGTCTGGAGGAAGTAAGGGTATACCAGAACAACAAGCCATCGACTTAAGAGTTAACTAAAGTACTACGATGATGTCTTTATATACCTTGGTCTTGCTGCTACCACACAGTTTCCTGCTTAGTTGAACCTCTTGTAGTGAAGAGATTAATCAAGGTTGTGTCTAACTATTACCGCACAGAAAGCCTATCCTAAGCAGAGGAAAGTCTTCAGGACCTAACAACAACAACAACAAAAACAACAGCAACAACAACAACAAAATAATAATAACGCCATCAGAGTGAATAGGTGAGCTCACTCATTGTCAAGACATCTCTATTATTCTACTCTAGCTAACGCCAGATAATGTTATCGAGCTGAGAGTGAATCACAAGAGCATGACGGTGTTAAAACCTTCACCAACAACTCTCTTTTTGTCAGCAAACGCTAGTATTATTTTCTTGTTAATGCCAGCTATTATTTTCTTGTTATTATTTTCTTGTATTATTTTCTTGTTATTCAGCTATAAGTGTGTCATAGGAGCCTGGGAGTATAAAGAAGGGAAATAAGAATTATCTAAGAACAAAGAATGAGTGAATTTGTTTGACAGTATATCTGCATACGGCTCCATGATTTTAACCGCAAGGTAATACTGAGTTGGGAACTGATAGGTAAAATTCTAGGAAACACTCTGACGTGGTTCGGTCTTACGGAACGAATGGGGAGTTTGACTAAGAGATTGTTTCTGAGGGTGAGGTAACTGCGAGGACGAAGGGAAGACTGGGAACGAGGTGGATAGATAAGGTAGTGTAGTATCGTATTTAACGGGGAGTGAGAAACACTATTAGGAGGATATCTATGAATTTACGTGGCTGTGAGAAGGAGACGGAGGTTTTGGACAAGGCGAAAAGAGAAGGTGCGGGTGTATGTATGTGGGAATGTTGTGATTTGTCATAGGAAGAGAAGTCGTTACTGTCTTGTTTTAATTTGTTGCTACCAGTGGAAGAATAAACTTTTTTTTTAATCCGCAAATTTTCTCGTGGAAGTCTTTCTGGTGTTGTTATTCCTGTTTTTTCGACGATTTTGTTCGGTATAGGATGTGCTTCACAAACTGTGGGGTTGGGGGTCAGATACCGGTATAGCTTTAATAGAGCCCTTCAGACCACGCGGCCATTGCTAACTTATATAAACTGGTATGGCAGCAGTAGAAGTGTAACTATATCGGACGCCACGTAGACTCATTGCCTTAACTCCTTCATTACGGCAACGTCTTTCATATTTTTTCTTGCTGCCAGCAGAAGAGTTTTCTTCAGCTTATGGGAGACGTTTCCAGTAGGATAGATAAAATATAGTTTACAATAACCTCTTCAATACAGGAGACATTTTTTATATGAATAAAATACTCTGAATATTACAATACTGAAGTAAATGTGATATCCCCAAATTCACAGGGTTAGCGAAGCACGTCTATACAAAATGAATACAATCATCTGCTGGTAGACAGAACTGCAGTGAAACAAAAGATGTTATCACTGACGTAGTTAATAGATATGACTGTTAATCCTTTCAGTTCGATTGATTTTTCCTGAACCAAAGAAATTCGTCCGGGAATAGTTACAGTAAAACCAAGATGGCTTCACAGCGCTCACCGACAGATCAACTTATGTGATATACAGTATATGCAGTCGTTCCTTGACCTCTGTTTTTTGTAAGCGATAAATCACAGACGTGAGACGATGGAATAAGAGTATTGCTATTGTATGGGAAGGAGATGAGTGAGGAATGTGAAGAAGAAGGGAAAGGGTGTGGAGGATAGGGGAAAGGAATGGGAAGAGAAGGGAATGAGAAGGAGGGTGAGAGCACGAGGAAGTGAGAGAGATGAAGAGAAGGACTAAGAGGGGAAGGAAGGGAAAGGAATGAGGGCAGTAAGCTAGAGGGTGGGAGAAAGCAAAGTGGAAAAGAGATATGGGAAAATGGCAAAGGGGAAAACAGATGGGAGAGGAAGTGGGGATGAAAGGGGAAATTAGAAGGGATGAAGAGGAAAAGATGGAAAAGGAAAAGAGAAATGTCACAGAGGGTGCGAGGGAGGGGGGAGGGAGAAATTAATACAGATGGAATAACGTAGATACTGAGCTAAATAATAAGGAAAAAAAGCTAATAGACAAGGATGGAGAGGAGAAGGAGAGAGGAAGGGGATGGATAAAAGGAAGGGCATAAGGGAAAAAAAGGAAGAAGAAAGTGAAGGGGAAAGGGGACAAGAAAAGTGGAAAAGGGAAGAGGAAGGGATTGGCAGACGGAATGGAACGTGGACGGGGAAGGGGAAACGGATGTGGAAGGGAAATGGAAAGGAAGGGAACGGGAGGGAAGGGGAAAGGAAGAGAAGCGGGTGAGAAAAAGGAAGGAAACGGGGATGGGGAGGACGAAAGGAAAGAAAATGTGAAAAGGAAAGAAGAAGGAGGGATGGGAAAGGGGAATTGGAAGAGAAAGTAGGGGATGAAGATGAGGAGAGGGAAGGGGAAGGGAAGTAGACGAAGAAGGGAAGTGGCAGGGAAGGGGGAGGGGTTGGGGAAAAGGGGCAAACGAATAAAGGAGAGAGAGAAGAGGAAGGAAAGACAAAATAGGAACGGATTGAATGATTGACATAAAGATAATGGGCAGTGGAAAGAATAGGAAACAAACAATTAAGTCGGGAGAGGTAGAGAAAAAGAGAAGAGGAAAGGTGAGGAGACAACAGGGGAAGGGAGGCGAGGCAGGTATGTGAAAGAAGGGAAAATGGAAGAGATGGGAACAATGATAAGGCGATAAAAGAAGGGATAATAATAATAAAGGTGACCAAAAAACAGGAGTCAATCAGGAATCATTAAGTGAAGGTGGATGGAAAACACTAAGAGGGAGCGAGAAAGATAGGAGGGGAGAGGAAGAGGGAGAAGGGACTAAGAAACGGAAAAGGAGAATAAAGGAGAGAAGAGAGGGAGAGTGAGGGAAGAGAAAGGAGAAGGGAAATGAAAACCTGGCATGCAGAAAGGGCAAGATGAATTGAGAACACGGAGGAGAGAGAGAGAAAAATTAGATAGAAATGAGTAAAGGGAAAGGAAGAACGAGAATAGACGACGAAGTGAAAAGGAAGGAAGGGAAGGGAAGGAGACAGGAAAGGAAAAGGTGGAGAGGGGGAGGGGAGGAAAGAAGCTGATAAAGATTGGAAGGAGGCAGAGTAAGAGGAACACGCTGAATAGGGGGATGGGAATGAACGATTGAAAGTAGTGGTAATTAGTTAAGATTTATCAGTGGTAGAAGGAGGAGGAAGAGATCGGTGAAGGGAAGAGGGAGGGAAGGTTAAGATGAGGGGTAGGTGAGGAAAGGAATACTAGGGAATGGATAAGAGGAGAGGTAAAGGGGTACTGAATGGAATAGGAGGGGAGAAGAGAGGGGGAGGGAGGTGATATGAAGAGGTTAGAGGAAGAGGAAAGGGGGAAAGGGAGGGCAGAGAACATCAGAGGGACGTTGGAAGGAAAGAGTGTAAAGAGCAAGGAATGGAAAGAGGAAGAAAGAGAGCACAGGAAGAAAAATCAAGGAGCAAATGCATTAGAAATTTAAGGCAGAAGAGAAACAGAAGGAAGACAAGGCCAAAAGAAGAGAAAAGAAATGGAAGGAGGAAACAAGAAGGAGAGCGGGAAGGAGGCAAAACGAACTGAGGGCAAGAGAACGAATGAAAAGTCGAATACAGAGAAGAAAGTTGCGACAGAAAAGAAAGCAGGTAAAAGGAAGTGGTATGAGGGATTGAAGGAGAAGATAGAAGATGAGGGAAAGGGTGAGGAACGGTGAGGAAAGAGAGTGGGAAGTGAGACGGAAAGTAAGGGGGGGGGAGATGGAGAGGAAAGGGAGAGGAAGTCAAGAAAGAGGAGATGGAGGGAATGGGAAGAGAAGGAAACGGGAGAGAAAAGTGGACTGAAATGTGAAGGATGGAGAGCTAACGGAAAATAAATGTATGGGAGAGAGGGAAAGGCAAAGGGGAGGAATGGGATGGGGGAAGAAGAAAAGAGGAAGGAAGGAAAGGGGAGGTGAGAGAAAGTGAGTTGGAATGAAGGAGCCAGGAGAGATAGGGAGGCAGTAACACAGGGAGGGCAGAAGGAAGGAAAATAATGGTAAACAGATGGAAAGCAGTGAAAAACACAGGGAACAATTAAATAAAAGCTAGGAGAGATATAATGGACAGATGGGAGAAGCGGAGAGGATGGGAGGGAGAGGTAAGAAGGAAGGAAGCGCAGGAGAGAGGAGGAGAGGGGAGGGAATGGGGAAGGGGGCGACGAGGGAAGAAAACTGAGGAATGAGAAGAGAAACTAAGAGGAGAAAGGAAACGGAGATAGAAGAGTACAGAAGACAACAGCAGAGTGAGAGTGAAAGGAGACAAATAAAAATGGTACGAAAAGGAAGAGATAACGAGAACGGGCGACGAGAGGCAGAAGAAACAGTTAAGTTAAAGTGGAGGAGAGGAGAAGGTGGAAGTGAAGGGTTAGATACTGAAAAGAAGAAAGGGAGGAGAGATGAGGGAAAGGGAGAAAAGGAGGTGAAAGACAAGGGAAGATGAGGAGGGGTGAAGGAAGGGACGGGATGGGAAAGTAAGGAAGTGGAGGTGGGGGATGTCTATGGGATAAGAAGATAAGTCATTAATGGGAGAAGAAGAAGGAACAGATGTGAAGACTGAAAGTTAGAATGATAGGAAAACAGATAAGGGCCGTTTGAAAGCAGCTGGTACAATAAATATTAATGGAAATATTAATAATCTGTAAGTGTATATATCTATATCTATCTATCAATCTATATACATCTCTCTCTCTCTCTCTCTCTCTCTCTCTCTCTCTCTCTCTATCTATCTATCTATATATATATATATATATAGATAGATAGATAGATAGATAGATAGACAGATACACACACACACACACACACACACACACACACACACGCGCGCACGCGTGTACATGCACAGGCAGAGAGAGAGAGAGAGAGAGAGAGAGAGAGAGAGAGCGGCAACAAGTAGAAGAGAAGGAAGGAGGGGAGGAGGTAACTAGTCAGTAGAAAAAGAATGCCAGTGTTGAGAGAGAATCGGATTTCAAAGGGAGAGATGGGAAGATTATGGCATAGACAAATGGAAGGAGAGTGAAGAAAAGAGATATAGAAGAGAAGAGGAGAAGAGAAGATAAAGTAGATAAAATAAATTAGTGAGACATAGAGAGAATCTAGAGTAGATGTGAGGGGACTTGGATATAATAGAGAAATATGGTTTGATCATGGGTAGAGATGTGAAGGTGCTGGACAGGAAACTTACGTGGAGTGGAACGATCTGGAAGCCAGCCGACAAACGTAGCAGATAATGAAAGCCAATCATGTAGAGGTGTGCGGCACGTAGGAGGACAACTGGGCCTTGAAAGCAGGCTGTGAAGCCTATGCCCAGAGTCGGTCACATAAAAAAAAAAAAAAAAATCAGATGGTACTGACCATGTTCCAGCGTAGACTCTGCTGAATTCCACAGCTAGCCGCCGAGACTATGGTGATGATGTGCCCGTGATCAGGAGCAGGTAGCGTGTCAAGTGAATCAGAAAAACAGGAGCAGGTGTGTTTCTCTCACGTTATTATGCCACAGAAAGATACAGCTGTGATAGCAGAGATAACGGAATGAGCGCCTACTTCTGGCGGGGCTAAAAATTGTCTGACTGCCCTCGCTGCCTAGCCTGGGAAGCGGCACAGGTCAGCAAGTTAAGAGATGCCATTATCTCTCAGACATATGAAGTTACGTTATTTTTTTTTATGCGAGGAAGAAGGAACCAAAGGCTATGAGCCCGCAATAAACAGTTCCCTCCAAGAGAAAAACAAAATACAATAGAGAGCCAAATTCAAGATCCGATCATTTCAAGATGCCTGGACACACTGCGTTTGAAAGACTGGAGATCATAGGCAGCAGGAAATACAGACAGAGGGAGACAGTTCCAGAGTTGACCTGTTGCATAAATGAAGGACTGGGAGTAACAGTTAACTCTTGCATTAGAGAGTTGGACAGAAAAGGGATGAGAGTTTGCTGCCAGACGGGTGCTACGCGCCCGTCGTAGAGCTGGAGGAATGCAAGCAGACAGTTCAGAGGAGCAGTGACCATTGAAGTAGCGATAGAAAAGAGATAAAGATGCAACAGTGTGGCGAACAAACAGAGGTTGAAGGGAGTCAGTAAAAGGAGGAGAGTTGATGAGACGAAAAGCCTTTGACTCCACCCTATTGAGAAGAGCTGTATGTGGGGAGCCTCCCCACACATGAGAGTTGTACTCCACACAGGGGCAGATAAAACCCCTGTATAGAGTCAACAATTGTGCAGGGGTAAAGAAAGAATGGAGTCGGCTTAGCACACCCAATCTCTTGGAAGCAGATTTTACAAGAGATGTAATATGATCTTTCCAAGATAAGCTCCAAGTAAATGAAACCCCAAGCATGTTCAAGGATGATGCAGGATTAAGCTGAATATTATTAAACATTAGTGGGTGTACCTGTGGAAGATTTTGTCGGGTTGATAGGTGTAAGAACTGAATCTTAGAGGCATTATAAACAACCAGATTATTTTTACCCCAGTCAGAGATACGAGCCAAGTCAGACATTAGGTGTGCCATAGCCTCATCCCTTGTTTGTTGAAGTTAACTGCTGAGATGGGCGTTGCGGGAACCGAATGGAAAGGTGAAGGGTGGAGTCATCAGCGTATGAGTGGATAGGGTTAGATGTACAGCTTAGAAGGTCATTGATAATAAAAGGAAGAAGAGAGTTGGTGACAGGACAGAGCCCTGAGGAACACCACTGTTGATAGATCTTGGAGAAGAACGATGGCCATCTACAACAGCGGCTATAGACCGACCAGAAGGAAGCTAGAGATGAAGGCACAGATAGAAGGATAGAAACCATAAGAGGGCAGTTTGGAAATTAAAGATTTATGCCAGACTCGATCGAAAGCCTTTGAGATGTCAAGTGCAATGGCAAAGCTTTTACCAAAGTCCCAAAAGGAGGATGAACAGGAGTCTGAAAAGTAGGTGAGAAGATCGCCAGTGGAGTGTCCCTGACAGAACCCGTACTGACGATCAGAAAGAAGGTTGTGATAGGAAAGAGGCCACAAAATTTTTCTATTGAGAATTAACTCGAAAACTTTTGAAAAACAGGATGTTAAAGCAATTGATTGATAGTTGGAAGGTTGGGAGTGGTCACCCTTCTTTGGGACTGGCTGAATGAGAGCAAACTTCCAGCAAAAAGGAAAGGTACAAGTTGACAGACAGAGGCGAAAGAGTTTGCCTAGGCAGGGTGTAAGCACAGAAGCACAGTTCTTGAGAACAACAGGAGGGACTCGATCAGGCCCATATGGCTTGTTAGTATTGAGGCCAGTGATGACAGAAAATACATCAGCTGAAGAAATTTTAATGTTAGCCATGAGGAAGTCAGAGGGGAGAACTGATGGAGGAACACACTGGAAGCATCAAATGTGGAATTGGAGGAGAAAGTCTGTGCGAAGAGATCTGCTTTATCAGTAGAAGAAATAGCTACAGAACCATCAGAGTAGAAAAGAGGAGGGAAGGATGATGAGGTAAAGTTGTTAGAAAGGTTTTTGGCAAGGTGCCTGAAGAAGCAGGAAGAATTCGAATTGGAGAGTTGAGAGCATTTAGTACGTATGAAATAATTTTTAGCAGAGCGAAGAACAGACTTAGCACGATTCCAGGCAGGAATTTAAAGATCATGTGATTCAGGATGGGTTGGCTCCGGTACCTTTTGTAGACCCTCTCCTTGTTGCGGACATCATTAGAACAAGCGTGATTAAACCAAGGTTTTCTTGGGTTAGACAAAGGATACGAGAAAGGAATGTATGCTTCCATGCCCAAGAGAATAACCTCCATAATGCACAAGGCACACTCAGATGGATCCTGGCCATGGAAGCAATAATCATTCCAGGGAAAATCAAAGAAGTACTGCCTGAGGGCCAAGTAGGTGTGAATTACAACTCTACGATGTACTTCATATATCTCAATAAGGCAGTATTAACAGTATGTGTAGTACTAACACATATACATTTCCCCAAGACTGAGATATATACAAAATTTATACCCTTCCCTCACCCCTCCTTTAATCTTCCTAAGCTCTAGCCTCGGCAATGTCTGGGGCAGCTTATCTCTCTCTCCCACTCTACACTCAACAGTATTTGGTTATTCATCTCAACACTACTATACATATCCATTAAACATGAATAAACACATCTCATGTATAACATGCATAGTAATGTGAGACATAACTCATCGTGGGAGTGACGCCTAGCACCAGAGCATCGCTCGGCCACACCTTTTCGATGTCCCCATCGACGTTGTAGTCCTAATTACTATGTAGCCTAACCAGTGTGTAGGGTAGCTAACTATTCAGGCAGATCCACTTGTAATCGGAAGGAACGGACCTGTGGTTTTAGTGATTTTCCCCCTTTAATGCCTTTCAGACAATAGCCCCAAACACAAACACAGGACAAGACCACAAGAAGTAGAAGACCAATACCAGGTCCAAAAAAGGAAGGAGAAAGATATCAAGGAAGATAGGACAGCACATATGGTTTTAAATCTGTCTTGTTCAGGTAAGCAACAAACTCAATTCTGTTTGACACATGAGACAGCCTTCTTACATTCTATCTATCTATCTATCTATATACCTAGGCTGCTTCCCCCAAGGAAAGGGAGGTAGCCGAGACAGGACGACACACTCTCAATTTACTCATCCACTCAAACACATATATTCGCATCTTAGCCCCAAAGGGGAGAAGGGACATATCCTCACCGCACAACACTGCACTAGGGTCAACCACACAGTGCAATGAGTGACATCTGCAGCAGGGCCCAACAGCAGAGCTGGTTTACCCCTGCCACATCATAATAGACCCATCCCCTTACCTGCATCTGACCTGATTAGCTGATCAGACCAAATGCGGGAGAATATCCCCTCAGGGCTGCATCGTCATTTATTCATTCACAATTTCTTTCCATTTATTTCTGTCACATAAAGGCACTCTTCCTTGCTCAACAGACATCCCTCTCGCATCCAATGCTCTCTTCACACTGTCCATCCATCCTATTCGTGGTCTCCCTCTCAGCCTTACACCTCTCATATCAGATCTAGTTATCTTTTTCTCCAATCGCTCATTATCCATTCTCTCCATATACCAAAACCATTGCAACACCCTCTGCTCAACTCGATCAGCCATCTCCCAAACAACTCCAGTTCTCCTTCGCACTTCATCATTTCTCACTCGATCCATATGCGTCACTCCACATATACTCATCAGACACCTCACCTCCATTACATTCAAACTTTTCCTCTCTGCTACACCCATAATCTATGTTTCAGCCCCATATAATGCAGTCAGTACCATAACACCCTCGTACAGCCTTCTCTTTACATCCATTCTAAGCAAACGACATCTAAACACTTTTTTCATTCCTCTCAGCACCTTTCCTACTTCATTCATTCTAAACTTCACTTCTGCATCTATTCTTCCATCCACAGCATCATGTGACCCTAAATACTTAAAACTCTCTACCTCCTCAAGCAACTCACCATTCAAAACTATATTCATTCTCCTACCATCTACCAACCTCGTACATTTCATCACTTTACTCTTATTCTCATTTACTTTTAATTTCCTCCTTTCACACACCCTTCCAAACTCCTCTATCAACTGTCTCAATCTCTCTTCTGAATCAGCCATCAGTGCAGTATCATCTGCAAACAACAGCTATTTCAGATTCCACTCTCTACCAGCAACATTCACCAGACTCAGACCTCCACCTAAAACTCTTGCATTCACCTCGCTTACAACACCGTACATATAAATATTAAACAACCAAGGCGACATCACACATCCCTGCCACAGCCCCACTCTCATGGGAAACAAATCACTCACAGTATTTCCCACTCTTACACACGCTCTACTATTTACATAAAAACTTTTCACTCCTTTTAGTAACCTACCATCAAATCCATACAAACTTAAAACAGTCCACAAAGCCTCTCTATCAATTCTATCATACGCTTTCTCTAAATCCATGAATGCCCAAAACACATCCTTGCCTTTTGCTAAATACTTTTCACACACTTGTCTCACAGCAAACACCTGATCCACGCATCCCTTCCCTCTCCTAAAGCCACACTGCTCATCACCAATCACTCCCTCTGTACCTTCTCTAACTCTCATAATTAACACTACCATACACCTTACCTACAACACTCAACAGACTTATAACCCTAAAGCTAGTACAATCATACTTTTCACCCTTGCCTTTATACAACAGAACCACACAAGCACTTGCCCAGTCAATTGGTGCTATACCTTTCACAAAGCACACATTTCACAATCTTACTAACCAGTCAACAATGATCACTCCACCGCCCTTCAGGCATTCCACAGCACACCCATCCATACCTGCAGCTTTCCCTGTTTTCATCTTTTTTACTGCCCCCTGCACTTCCTCCTTCGTGATCAAAGAATCATTCAACTCTCCCAACACATTTATTCCTTGCATCCTTCCATCTCCTACAATCTCAGCCACCCTTTCCTCCTCTACATTTAACAATCTTTCAAAATATCCTGCCCATCTCTTCCTTACTGCATCCATCTCAATTAATATCCTTCCACCTTCTACTTTTACTTGCTCTTCCTTCCTGGACTCTCCCTTTTGCACCGTTTTCACCTCCTTCCAAAATATTTTCTTATTCTGTTGAAAATTCTCAGTCAACCGCCTACCCCACCTCTCATCTGCTGCCACTTTAGCATCACACACAGCCCTTCTCGCCCTATTCCTCTTTTCCTTATATCTCTCATATGACACCTCATTGTTCCTCTCCAGCCACCTTCATATGCACATCTCTTCTCAGCGACAGCCATACTTACTTCCTTGCACCACCATTCATTTCCTTTTCTTACACCACCACCCACACGTCTCACACCACACACCTCTTCTGCATGTCCCACCACAGCACTCTTAACCCCTTAACTGCTGGCTTGTTTTGCTCTGACTTGCGTGTCCCACGGGCATATTTGCGCTCCGACAGATGCTCTAAAAATATTTGCCAAAAATCAGTTATTGGTCCTAGAATATTAAAATTACATATGCCTATGTCACATACCTTCAGCTTTCTCCTTCGATGTTTGTTGAGCCTTTGTCGAGTACCGTAGGACTTGTGGAGACCTCTGAAGTTGGGTAACGAAGTCTCCACTTTACACTTCCCGACAACCCGTAATATGATTACCACAGCCAGATATTATCACTAGAAACACTATCCTATGATTGTTAAGTAGTTTGGAATCCATACTCCAAAAAAAAAAAAACTGTGAAAGCAATGAAAATTACGAGCACGTATGACCTTCCCACTTACACTAGTTCACCGCTGGTATTCTGTCATTTATTATTCAAAAAAGCAATCACCCTTTATATTCCTATTACTATATAACACTTATATATATCTGCAGTCTTTATCCATAAGTTTCCTTCAGTAGTAGTAGTTTGTTGTTACTGTAGGCATTCAATTTTTCTTTCAGCAAAATACGTAGGGAGCCACGGATTCACTTTCACTGTGATAACCTCAAGTATTTGTACTCATATTCTTATATTACTAATTATTTACATTGCTATTTACATTTTCTATTGTATTTTCAATATTTACACTTCTATTTTACTTACACTATGTTATTCACTGTCACTTGCAGTAAGATAAAACTATATTACACTGTTCCATCATATTTACATCCATTGCTTTCACTTGCTATTTACACATTATTTACACATTATTTTCATTTTCCACTTGCACTTTTAGAACTGATTCTGGCTGTGGTAATCAAAGAAGCAGGTAATGCAGAGGGGAACCTGGCACTCAGCGCACTGCCAAGAGGTGCGTTTGTGCTCAGGTGTGCATTGGGTGGTATGTGCACACACCTGGCACCTGCGGATCACAGCCTTCCTCTTGGCTGTGGCAGGCATTTGCACCAGTCTGTGCCGACCCATGTACACCCTCTGGTCAAGTCTGTCGGGAAGCCTTACTGCATGGCACCTTGGAGTGCTGCTGTCACCTTACGATATCTCTCAAGCAGCTGCTGAACACAAGTCCTGGCCAACAACCTCAGGGAGAAAGACTTGGGTGGCTTTACCTTCATCTTGTACAGGATGAAGGCGTTCAGCATCGTCATGTCTATGAGATGCAGAAAAACTTTCCTGTACCACCTAGTATTCTTCCTGAGGCAGTCGATCTCTCCAATCATCATGTCGGACTTGTCCACAAGCCGCATGCTGATAACGTAGTCTATGACAGAAACAGGTTTCCTCACAGGTTCGCCTGTCCTACGGTCGACCTTCCCACTGTCTTTCAGTTCCCCCTTGTGTACGGTGGTGAGCATGTGCACGACCCTCTTGTCATGCCACCGTATTGCCAGCATCTTCTCAGACTTGCGTAGGTGCATGTCTCCTCGCTGCGAGGTTCCTGCCTCTGGGAATTTAGGGAAGTGGGCATGATTACTCTTCACAGTGCCGCAGGAGCCGATGCCGTGCTCTGAAAGGTATTTAGCAAGTTTTGGTGCTGTATAATAGTTGTCAGGTTACAGCACATGATTCCCACCAAAATACCTTTCAAGGAGCACTTTCACTACACAGCTTGAGAAGCCAAGGGTGTGTGTTTTATCAAGATCGACAGTGCTGGTTGAATAAATGACGAAGTCAAGGATGTACCCCGTATTACAATCGCACAGTACAAAGAACTTGATTCCAAAGCGATGGCGTTTGCTTGGAATGTACTGCACAAACCTAAGATGTCCTCTGAATAAAACCAAGGATTCGTCAATGACAACCTTCTGAAAGGGGTGGAAGAATGTCATAAATTTATCCTTCATTCTGCTCAGAATCTCCCGGATCTTCCAGAGTGGGTCGGTCTGAGAAGGTACATCGTTGTTGGTGAAGTGCAAGTTTCCCATGATGTTCCGGAAGCGATCTCTGTCCATGTACTTATTGAAGGTGGGTGAGGGTAGTAAGAGGTCCATGGACCAGTATTCTTCCAACTCATGCTTCTTTGAGTGTGGCATGAGAAGCATGAGGGCGAAGAACACATACACCTCCTGCACTCCCAGCATGGTCCACTGTTGCATCTTTGCTGCACCTGTACCACTTGCAGCACGTTGTGATTCATACCTGTTGGTCTCATCACATATGTGCTGCATGACTTCATTATCAAGGAAGGCCAAAAGGAAGTCAACACACTCAGCATCCTCGTCAAGAGTGAAGGCATGCTGTATCCCTGAGGAACTCTCGTTGAAATCAAGATGTTCTGGGACAAAATCGGACCCTTCCGTCCACGCGAAGGCGTCTAGGACTCCCTGTCGTGGTGGTGTAGGGTGGGTGAGGGTGGAGGGTGGCTGTGAGGCAGAGTGGGCTGGTTCAAGGTCACTCGCACTGACCCTGGGTTGCTGTATAGCACTAGCAGCCCTTACTCTACTGGCAGCTCTACTCTTATGAGTCAGGGATTTACCTCTTCCTCTACAGCCTCCCTTCACTGTAGGTGCTGGTGGCAACTCCGAAGACGAAGACTCAGGAGAAAATTCCGCTGAAGAAGAGGAAGAAATGAGTGAAGTGGGGGTAGGGGAACGGGGAGGTGATTCACCTCGGGACTCATGGCGGGCTGGGTCACGCGGGGCCATTGTTCCGGGGCTAACCCACCGCCTTTTCACTCCCTTCCCAAATTCCTTCCCTTGCTGCACTAAGGGCTCCTTTCCTTTGGAGCTAGGGATAACTTGGGACACTGAAGCACTCGTACTAGGAGTTTCTGGCACGATTTCCTCACCCGGCTCATCACACGAATCACCCGAAGGATCATAGTCACTATCCATCATTATCATTGATAATTCTGCAAGTTCACATTCCACTGCAGAGTCCCGTTGTCCTTTCCTGCTTCCCCCACGAGCTTTTCTGGGGGTAGAGGTCACAGGGCCCTTTGCAATGGGCGGAGAAGCTGTGGAAATGGCGGGGAGCGAGTGCGACATGGTTTGACCACAGAGGAAGACAAGGAACTGAATGGCACGGCTTATCTGAGCAGGCAAGGGTTGACAGTGACAATGGGGCTGACAGCTGCTAACTTACATGCTAAGAAATTATTGGTAGGAAATCTCGGCAATACATAAAGAAATAGGTAGTTCCAGGTGAATGTAAATGTCACTTAGGCTTCTCCCTTCCTTTCTTATATATATATTTATTACAAGAATAGATTACAAGGCATATTTCAAAGGGGAAATTACCGTGGGAATTTAGCGAACGAGTGCATGTGAGGTGTTGTCAGGTGATAATTAGCCAATTCCAGGTGTATAGCACTATGACTTAGCTTATTTCTTTTTTGTATATATTTTTTTGCATAAGTATAGGGCATAGGGCTTATTTCAATGGATGAAATCAGTGGAAAATTCCGGGGGAGATTGCTTTAGCACAGCGCGGCTGGGCAGGGGATAGGAAAGGGTAAAGGAGGTGAGGTAGGGAGGGGTGAGAGGGTACTGGAGGGGAGGTAGGGAGGGGAGTCAAGAATTGGGGAAAATGGCTAAATTGTCAACAATGGATAGTACAGATGAGGTTAGGAGTGCTGACTATTGGTGGACAGTAGCAGTACATGCTAAAAAATGATTGGTAGGAAATCTCAACAATACATAAAAAATATGTAGTTCCAGGTGAATGTAAATGTCACTTAGGCTTCTCCCTTCCTTTCTTATATATATTTTTATTACGAGAATAGATTATACGGCATATTTCAAAGGGGAAATTTCCGTGGGAAATTAGCGAACGAGTGCACGTGAGGTGCGGTCAGGTGATAATTAGCCAAATCCAGGTGTATAGCACTATCACTTACCTTATTTCTTTTTGGTATATATTATTTTGTATAAGAATAAGGCATAGGGCTTATTTCAATGGATGAAATCAGTAGATAATTATGGGGGAGATTTGCTTTAGCGCAGCACAGCCGAGCAGGCGAGAGGACAGGGTAATCGAGGGGAGGTAGGGAGGGTAGTCAGGAACAGAAAAAAATGGCTAAATTGTCAACAATGGATGGGAGAACAGATGAGATTTGGAGTGATGACTAGTGTTGGACATTGGCAGTACTGATAGATGATACAAGCCACCACTTGTAAGCCCGGGAGAATTCAAAATAACACAGAATCACAAAAGTGACGCCCCGCGGTATGATCCCTTGCTCCCGAGCGTCATGAAAGTGACGCCTCGCGGTTAAGGGGTTAAACAACTGCCATTCCTGCTCCACACTGCCATTTTCCTGATCTTTCACTGCATTCCATTCATCTTTCAATTTCTCCTGATACTCTATCATTTTCTCTCTTTTATCCAACTCACTCACTTTCAAAAACCTCCCTGCCACACCTAACTCTCCTAGCTCTCACCCACCTCTTACCTACTCTTAACTTTCCCTCCACCAGGTAGTGGTCAGACATACCTCCTCCCTCCCCTCTCAGAACTCTCACATCCAACAATCTTCCTATTACATACCTGGACACAACCACATTGTCCATCAATGCTCTATCAACAACCCTTCCACCCTCCTGTCTCACCCACGTATACATTGAACAAAGAAATATTGAATGAAGGTAGAAAGGATCGTAACTGGGATGAGATATCCACCGCCAAAGCTAGATATTGCTTGTTAGGTAAAATTACCATCTCTTTACTGTGTAACGCACAAAAATCGGGTGCAACATAGTATCCAACCACCTTAAGGAACCAGTGCTGTGATACACATGTCACTGTTACGTCCTCTGTCTCTGGAAAGAAGTACTGTTTCGCATGTACATGAGCATGGAAAACTGACTTCAGTTGGATGGGTTGGAAAGTGCATCCCTGCAGTGCAGAGGAAATGTTCGTGTCCAACAAGGCCATCTTACACTCCTCTACCTCTGACGGTATAAAGACAAAATGAAAAGCAGGTCATACATGGAGATCGAGAAAGGAATCCTTACAGTTCTCAATCTCATCCACAGTCATCTCTGCTATGTACCTTTTATCATCATACACAATTAACACTTCTGGACCCTCCTTCAAAATGACAAGTGCATTGTTAGTAGCAACAAAAGGGAAAGGAATGAACCACCATGCATGGTATGTTATAGCATTTCTCGTAAGTACCAATATCAGGATGCAATCATGGGTCAACTGGGCCTCCAGTAGTGGATAATAATACTTCAGCTGATTCATACCGAAAAGTGGTGTAAGCCCATGCTTCACCATAGCTACGTCAATAGCATTGCTTAAAACATGAGTAGGAAGCAAAAATCATTAACCCTATTCAAACTTGCATCAGATAAGCCATCTACCATATTGGCTGCATGCAACTCCAAAGCGGTGACTGACTTATCGAGAGCACGTAGATACTCAGTGATTAACACCAAGTTAGTTAGGTTTGGTAGGTTAATTTGGATATTGTTCACAATTCCTACGAGATGGTTGATAGTCAAAATTGTCTCATTAGTCTTGTTAGTGAACTCACCCAGTTGTTCATACGTGCCTACGATTAGCCTGTTATTTGCCTTGGTTGCCAGTGCCAAAGCTTGCATCTGTCTGCCCAATTGCACTATGTCCTTGTCTAGTGCCGTACCAAAGAGCTTTTGAGACAAGATACCTAGAAAGTCCACAAGCCCTCTCTTAGTACGTGCATGGACATGCTGGGAAAAATCAGAATCTGCATTAGGTAAAGCGACAAGAAATTTAGTAAGCCTGTCTACGAGCCTATCTACATTCTCAGTTGCCCGACTAATCCATGTAAGGCTTGTATGAAAGCTTCACTGTTCAAGTCAATCAGCTGCTGTTTTAGGTCAGGTAACTTTCCTAATTCCATCAGCTGCTGTTTCAAGTCGTGTGACTTCCCCATCTCTATCACTTGGTGTCTCGGGTTTAGCAATTCCTCGAAAGCACCTCTAACAGCGTCTGGAGCTTGGAGACAGTCATCCATAGGGTACTGCATACAGACAGCATCTTCTACCACCATGACTTCTCCTAGTGGGCTCTTCAGTGCTCCTGGCATCAGTGCAGTCGTCCGTTGTCATTCCATAGGTCCCCCCAAGCACCACGAGAGGAGTGCAAGCCACAGCCACATTTCTGCAAGAGAAGATGCTCCCTTCATCGCCCTTGCTGTGGTATCATATCTTGCTGCGATACTCTTGGATATGGACAGGTACAGATGACAACATAGACTGCGACGAAGACAAAGGGGACAACACATCAGATGATTGGTTAGTTAGGCCTAGCTCTTGACTTACTGGCTTGATCCTGTCAGCACGTACTATCTCCTGAGTTCCACTTGCATCATTCCTTATTTTAGGGGTATGTCCATGCACTCTTTCCATAATTGTACATGGCCCATGGAACTTAGTGCTGAGCTTAGAAGTTCTTTCAGGAGTCTGGACAATTACCTTCTGGCCTACCTCCAGCATCTTTTCTTGACTACCTTTGTATTGTTTTGCCATCATCTCTGCTCTTGAGGCTTTTAATCATTTCCGTTCTTCACTATGTATGCATAGAAATCATGCAAGTTGGACCTTGTTATAATCCTCTGGATTGTACACCGAAGTAGGAGGTCCAGCTAGCAAATAGTAGGGCAACACTTTCTCTTCTCCATAAAGGATATAATGAGATTTCCCAGTTGATGAATTCTCTGGAGTTTATGGTAGCCACTACATGTGGTAACCAGTTGTGCCGGGCATCCTCCATTGAGTTGATTGCTGTTCTCAGGACTTCCAATATCTTCCTATTTGTCCTCTCCACAAGGCCATTGCACTTGGGACTGTAAGGTGTAACAAAGACTTGTTTTACCCTATAGGTAAGACAGATTTCCTGTAACACCTGGTTATGAAACTCACTGCCATTATTGCTGAGCAATACCTTGGGTGTAGAATACAGACAAATCACTGAGGTTACAAAAGCGTGCACCACCTCCTCTGGAGTCTTCGTCTGTAAAGGTGCTAAAACAGTGAAATGTGAAAAATGGTCCACTGCCACTAACAGTGTGAGCCTTGATGACTTCTTGGCATCGACAATAGATCAATGGAGACTGTATCCCAAGGTTTTTCCAGCAGGGGATACTCCAAGATGGGAGTTGGAGGTCCAGTCGTTCCTCGTATTTCTGCGCACTTGACACATTGACTAATGTGGGCTTCTATGTCCTTCCTCATGGTCGGCCAATAGTACTTCTTTCTTGCTTCGCGTATGTATCTGTCGCATCAGGGATGACCCACTTGACGTACGTCACGAACCAACTGTAGCACAGCTTGCTGTAGAGTAGCAGGAACAACGATCTGATACACAGTGCATATCCCTGGTGGTTTCTTAAATAAGAGACCTAGTTGAAGGTGGAAGTGAGTCATCGGTACTGGGAGTTCAGGTAAACAATTATCGTCACATGACTCCAAGGCATAGATGACTTGAGATGATGTTGCATCCTTACGTTGTTCCACCTTTACCGTGTCCAGGGAATACCCAGTGAGAGGAATATCCTCAGACATGGCAGCAGTAATGTTTCTACTCACCTTGTCTGCAACAACATTATGATGGCTCAGAAAATATCTGACTTCTGGGTCAAACTCCATCACCTTGCTGCACCAATGTGCGACCTTACCGTGTAGGTTCTTCCTTCTGAACATGTCGTGTATGGGTGCATGGTCAGTTAAAATAGTTATCCAGTAACCGAAGATGATATCCCAGAAATACCCTAATGCCAACACGACTGCTAATGTCTCCAAGTGTGTCACTGAGTAATCCCTATCTGAGGGTCTTAGTGCCCTACTGGCATATGCAGTGGTGTGCACTTTGCCTTGCTTATCCTTCTGCTATAACACCGCTCCCAGAACTGAACCTGAGGCGTCCGTGCACAGGTGGAAAGGTTGAGTATAGTCAGAAAAAACTAATACAGGAGCTTCAGTCATGGCTTTCTTGAGGATGTTGAAGCTTTTCTCTTCCGATGATCCCCATTTCCATGCTGCATCCTTCTTGAGTAGTGTCGTTAACGGTGATGCAATAGCAGCATATCTGTGGACAAAGCTCCTATAGAAGCCAGTGAGCCTGAGAAACGAGTGAACATCATCCTTGGACTTGGGTGTAGGGAAGTTTATCATGGCAGTAACCTCATCTGGAAGAGCCTTAATGCCATCACAGTCGAGTAAATGCCATAGAAATCTAACACATGACTTCAGGAACTCACACATTGACAGCTTGATTTTCAGACCCGTGGACCTTAAGGTTTCTAACACTTGTTTCAACTTATTAAAGTGAGTGTCCATGTCCTTGCTCACAATTATCAAGTCGTCTAGATATGCCAAGATGTCCTGTCCTAACACGTCACCAAACAACTGATTGATCATCCTCTGAAGTGTCAAAGGAGCATTACTCAATCCAAAAGGCATCCGGAGAAATTCAAAGTGCCCACGGTGAGTACCAAAAGTCAGTGATGGGACAAGCCTCTTTGGTCAGTTCCACCTGCCAATACCCTGATGCTAGATCCAGGCAGGTGAATACGATATTTCCCTTACCCAGGGACTGTAGTAAGTCTCTGAGATGATGAATCGGGAAACAATCCGGTACGGTTACCTTGTTCACTTCCCGGAAATCCACAACAGGTCTCATACCACTGTCCTTTTTAGGCACCAGAAAGAGCATTGCATTCCAAGGTGAGGAAGAAGGCTGGATAATTTCATCATGAAGCATCTTTTCAACTTCCTCTTCCACTGCTTTTCTTTGGCTGTGTGGTAGACGGTATGCAGGCACATATATCGGATTTGTACCAGAGTACAAACTAATATAATGTTTCACCCTACCAATCCTACCCAGCGGTTCTCCTGGAAGTGCCACTATGTTGGAGAATTCTTTAGGAAGTGCTAGCAATCACACTTTATGGTTAACATTGTCTGTTACCTTCATGTATTATCCTAGCAAACTTTCTCTCCCTAGACGTGTAGGTTCCGACTGAGTTGTTGTTCGCGATGTAACTGCAGGAGAGATCACTGGTACATCGTCAACATCCCTTACGGGGGCATCATAGGATAACAAGTCACCTACATAACAACCATCTCTGAGCTTAACTGCGCCGCCACTCATATTTGCAATGAAGAGAGGCGTTGTCTGGTCTTGTCCGACACTCCTCAGGGTGGACTCCAGCAACAATGCCTTATGTTTTACGGTCTCTGTTAAGGTACTAGGACAGGAATTTTGCAGACAGGCCGACTGGGCAAGTGGTGATTCCCACTCACTACAGCCCTTACCTGCTTGCAGCCCATACCCTCCATTTAGTGTTTGTCTGGCGATTCCCTTGATGTTACACCTGTCGGGGTAACAAAAGGTTGAATGGCTCCTTGTTGGATGCCACTATTTCCAGCTTTGCTTGCAGAGGAAACAAGGCCCATAAACTCCTTCCCATTAAAGGTAATGGAATGTCTCTGAGGGCGTATAACCACATTATACTCCTCAATGGACTCAAGGCCCAATAACCCATCAGCTGGCAGAGGGAAGTACTCAGCCACATAGAATGTGGCAATTAATACAGAAGATTGTTTATCTGCCCTCAGTGTCAACTGTACCTGGCTTACGATCTTCATTTTACTCCCTGTCACACCTGACAAAATCACATCGGGTGCTGATAACGTCCAATGTGCTCGAGGCATCAGTTGTCTTAGCCTTTCTAGAGCTTTACTAGATATAATGTTTGCACATGCCCCGGTGTCAACTATCAAGGACACGTGGTCTTTCCCTATAATCCCAGGAATTGACAAGAAATACTTTTTTTTTTTTTATATAGCTGCCACACACGCATCGGTGGACTGCACGACCTTTTGGGTTACTTCTGCGTGCCGCTCTGAGATTCCCCCGAATTCGCCATGTTACCCAGTTCCTCCCTTTTGGCAATGACAATGGGGCAATAGTCCGAGGAATGAGGACACTGCCTGTGTATGACACACCACCTTTGTACCTTTGGCTTAGTAGCTTTGGCTTGGTTGTGCTGTGGTGGACTGGTTACTTGGTTGTTTGTTGCCTGACTGCTTTTAGCAGAAGTACTAGACTCAGATGTAGCAGTTGTGTTGGCCTTGGCTGCCTGATGTGCCGCCTTTTTAGCCTTCCAACACTTTTTAGCTAGATGACCAGCCTTATTGCACACAGCACAGAACATACCAGCAAGGTTTGGTTTCTCTGTGTTCACAGCTAAGACAGTCCCTCCAGCCTCTCCTTTTCCTGCTTTCACTTTTAATTTGAAGTTGAAGTCATGAAGGGCTATTTCAGGAGGTCTTTTCGCCTGCCTAGGTACTCTAAGAGATGAACTATACTCTCATATGACAATCTCCCAATTATGTCTCCCCAGCCTAAAGTTACAAAAGCTTTCCTAGCTTCCGCTTAACACCTGCCTGCCTTTGCATGAGCTTGGTCTTCAGTACAATTTGGATACTGCTGTGCCCTATTTACCATTCTAAACACCCAAGCATCTGACACATAGCTTCCTTAAACCTTTCATACTCCTACGCAATGGGTCCAGTTTGGAAAACAGAGGCCTCAAGCATTTCAGCTGCCTGGGAATTTGGCTTAATATGGGCTTTAACATTCCAAATTTTCTCCCCATCACTAGCATGCTTCAATCTATGTATCTGAGCCTCACAGTCTCCTAGGAACCTGTGTATATCATTGTCATCTTCCCCAGTAAACTGTATAGTTGGTTGTGCTGCAGGCAACATCTTTATACAGTCTGAGTTCAAAGGTGACTGGGCAACGAGAGGTCCCTGAGAGTGCCTAACCGGAGCTACAGGTTTGAGGTAAAGTACCAGTAGTAAGGTTAGTAGTTGCCATATTAGGTGCATGCCATATAGGAATACTAACATGGTTTTGCATGCTAACACTGTTAGTATTCAGGCTCCAAGGATTAGCATAAGGAGCATGAGACATAAATGATATTGCCCCTGCTGTCCAAAAGCCTGCGGGGTGCTAAACATGCCTGAGGTAAAAGTAGGTAAGGAAGTGGTTAGATTAGTTTCCGAGCTTAGTGGATTTTATGGATTTGGAGTGTCCATGAGTGTTGCTGTAGCCTGTTCTGCTTCAATGTTCACAGCCTCGTTGGCACTAGGAGTACCTTCATCAGTAAGACTAGTAGACATTTCGGAACTGGTTTGACACTCAGGCACTGTTTGATATGTACGTCCAGAACGCAAGTGCAAAGCGTTCAAGTCTTCCTCAATATCCAGTTGCCCAGAAGCATCCTGGCTACCTTCAAGTCTATTCCCAAGATTTCCTGCACTCATATCATCCAACACTTGTACAATCTTATCCAACTTCTCTGCTCTCCACTCACGTAAGTCTAAGTCTGAATCTGTCTCTGATTCACAAGACTCAAATTCCCACTGTACCTGTTCTAAAGAGATAGCTCCTTCCTCAGTTGTTGGCTGTGTCCTATCTTTTTTAAGCATTCGTCTCAACCTTCTTAGCCCATCCATCTAATCTATGCCAGTAACTATTCCCTTCCCAGTCACAGTTAGTTTTAGACTTACACAGCTAGATTAGTTATGGGCTTAGCAATAGAGAATGGGACACAGACAAGCTACAGAGAACACAAAAAATTTAGGGGGGAACTGAGAAACCTTTTTCTTCATACATTTCCTATACTACCGTGAGCTGATTGCAGAGTGTATGTCTTGTGGAATGATATGCATGTACACTAACCTAGGTGTTTTCAGATGATGATGAAATCCAGATAAGTTTGCACTGCAACTCCACGGAAGTCTCACACACGCTCCCAGGTCTTGTCCCTCCAGCTGCACTGAGACGTACTCTCCTTGCTCACCTCAAGCCGACTGCCACTCTCTCACACGCCTTACCAGGGTTGCCAGATGCCCTCAGGATGACGTCATCCCTCCCAGCACTCTTGAGCTTCTCCCAAGTAACAGAGAGATATCTTGCTGAGATCTCACTAGAGACAGAGATGTAAATTTTGAGAGAACGAGTTCATTACAACGATTATTCCTGCTCTCACTGTTTCTATCCTTTATCTCACTCAACAATTAGTCCCTTTGCAAAAGTGGGATTTCATTGGATATTTGTTATTCACCTGAGATTAAGATGCAACACGAGCAATTCCAAGGGTTGCTCACTTCACATAAGTTAGAGTCCCTTTTTCAGCACCTTTCGTATCCCAGCAGTAGGCCACCAATTTAAATGTTCCGACGTAGACTCTGCTGAATTCCACAGCTAGCCGCCGAGACTGTGGTGATGATGTGCCCGTGATTAGGAGCAGGTAGCGTGTCAGGTGAATCAGAAAAATAGGAGCAGGTGTGTTTCTCCCTCTTTATTATGCCACAGAAAGATACAGCTGTGACAAGAGAGATAACAGAATGAGCGCCTACTTCTGGCAGCAGCTACAAGCTGTCTGACTGCCCTCGCTGCCTAGCCTGGAAAGTGGCACAGGTCAGCAAATTAAGAGATGCCAGTATCTCTCAGACACATGAAGATATGTACACAAGTAGGTGTGAATTACAACTCTACAATGCACTTCATACACCTCAATAAGGCAGTATTAACAGTATGTGTAGTATTAACACATATACATTTCCCCAAGACTGAGATATATATAGAATTTATACCCTTCCCTCACCCCTCCTTTAATCTCCCTGTTTACGTCTAAAAGTGCTAGCCTCGGCAATGTCTTGGGCAGCTTATCTCTCTCTCCCACACTACACTGAACAGTATTTGGTTATTCATCTCAACACTACTATACATTTTTTTTTTTTTTAAATAACAGAACGGAGGAAGGAAAAACAAATGGGGAAAAAAGATAATCCATTAAATATGAATAAACACATCCCATGTATAACATGCATAGTAATGTGAGACATAACTAATTGTGGGAGTGACGCCTAGCACCAGAGCAACCAACACTAACAAGACTGTCCAAGGTAATAAGAAAGAGAAGGATTTAAATGACAGCTAAAGGGGTAGGTGGGAGGGATGGAGCGATAATGGAATGAATGGAAGAAAAGTTGCACGAGGGTCATTTAGGATAGTACAGTATCACATTCTGAGACGTTCCAATCTCAAACTCACAACCCAAAGTGGTTGGCTTACATTCAGATAACCATTGGTACAACAGAGTGATTACGGACAAGAAGAAAAACAAACGTAAGACAGAATGACAAAAAAGTGAATGAAACTGGACAGCAAAGCGGAAGTGATGAGGGAAATAGGGGAAGGAAGGAAGGAGAGAATTCGAATTTCTTTGTCTTTTTAATGTTCAAATTATTATTAATCTGAAGTACTTAACAGCTTCAAAATACAAATATATACCTGTACAAGCAATTGTGTACACAACTTGAGCTCATATTCTGATCATAGAACCTGCTTGGTGAGAAAACTTAAGTAAAGGAAACAAGAGAGAGAGAGAGAGAGAGAGAGAGAGAGAGAGAGAGGCGGATAGATAGATATCAGAGTGGTCCACGAATATATAGGCGAAAAACGAACTGCCGAATTCATATGCTCCCACCCCCTCAGTTTCTTGTCAATAAAAAAATCAACTTCAGAAAATTTCATAGAAATCTGTTGATATTTAGGGGTTGTTCATTCCCCAGAAGTTCATCATCTTGGAAGTATCCGGGTTCCACCTCCCCCCCCGTTAAGTAGGTATTATAATTATCCACTGGTATGCAGGGGTATCACTGGAGCTACCCCAGTTAATGTAGCCCAGTTACCTAAAGAGACTTCTTTGGTTCAGGAAATCGCTTCCTGTGGTCAACAACAATTTGAAGAAGGAATTGCAAGTGATCTTCATCTTGCATTAGTCGTCCATTGAATTGTTCGATGAGTGCAACTCCCTGTTCTGCATTATCATTAACTACCATCCGGTTCATGACTTTTTTTTTTTATTGCTTCCTGAAACTCCTGATGATGTTTCCATGTTTCAGGATCTTCATCCGAGAAACTGGGATTTCAGTTGAGTCATTTGAATGGTTTGCCTGACTTCTTCGTGATGAAGAATTCCAGCCTTGTGTCATTACCAATGGAGTCTGCATGGGCCTGTTTCAAACACTCTAAATCCCCCTCCCCATCGTGCGTTGACTTCATGACTGCATGTTTTTCGTCCATGGGAATAGCACGATCAAGCAGTGCCAGAACCACCAGTTCCTGTGACAGATACCACAGATGTCTCAAATATCATGGATGCAGCTTTGGCAATCTTCACTTTCCTGTATGACCACATTGCATTGCACAGCTGAAGATCATTGGTTGGAGCACTTGATGCCAATGGTGCTTGAATCCATGCCTTCAAATAGATTTTCCCAACGAATTCAGTTACTTCGTGCTGTCAGGTTGGCCAGTTGGTCTCGGAAAAGTCTCACCGTCAATATGTAGAGTATTTAACTCATCCAGCGGACATAGTGTATTGCATCAGGGCACTTGAAAGTACAGTAATCCCTCCAAGATCTGATGTAATAGAGCCAAAGACATGTCCGGGACTTGGACAAAGACGCCCTGGACTGGTACTTAGGAACCTTAACCCAGCCTAACTTTGAAAACCACCTAAATAACTCCCTATTGGACATGCACAACACCTATTTAAGACACTATTCACACAAATAAGAGACAGAAGGTATGAAATATTTGAAAAGGAACCAGAGAATGAGGAATTAAAAGTGAGTATGGAAAATACTTAGCAGTGTACAGGGTACTTACAATATGTCCATGGCCATCACGAAGATTAACCTGCCTCCTCTAAAGCTCTGACAGTGGTGAAAATGTTCTTGAAGCAAGTACAGTAATCCAGTGTTGTGCTGCACTTAATCCTTTGCACTGTGAATTATTACGTTTAACACTGCACATTCTGTTCTTACGTGTGCCACGCCAGTTGCAACACGGCAGTTTGCACTCTGCAATTAATCCTTTGCACTCTGAACTCTAATTTCTTAACACTGCACAACACTGCAAATTCCCATGTGGTCTAGAGGCGAGGTATTGCATTTATTCATTGTTTATTCACAAAAATGAGCACCTTGGGCAGCCATGGCGACGAGCGTCTAGTCATGACAGCACTTAGGCAAGAACTGGGGAGGGGAGGATGTAGTGGGATGCTCTACTATGCGCATTAAACACAGCTGTTCGTCACCGCATGACAAAATTAAAGTAGGGATGAACACATATCTTTTTTTCTTTTTGCATTTTTATTTTTTTCTGGACATTTTTGGTGTCCAAGGACCCCAGCCCAAAAGTCCGGGACTTGGGGTGTCCGGGACTTGGGCATCCGGGTCTTAAAGGGATTACTGCATGTCCACTAAGATGTCCACTAATGTACAAAGCAGAAAGCTCCAAGAATTCTCAGTAATCACCTCAGAAAGACCCGTCCGTTAGTTGCTTTTGAGTGACCCTCAAGATTCTCTCTTTGTTTCAGTTATACTTCCCCTACATAATCCTGGTAAGCAGCTCCCTTGATCGATACAGTTCCACTTCTCCTGAAATTTCTTGAAATCAGATATCAGATTATGATGAAGGTACGTAGCAAACCCTGAACACTTCCCCACCATGGCAATTTCCAAAATATGGTGTCTGCATGCTAGGTTGAGGAGATCTCTTTCCATATTCCTTTCCAGAAGCACAAAAGCTCCATTTAGATGACCAGTGTTGGCAGCAGTGGTATTGAACACATTCCAATGTGATTTGGGGGAGACCACAATCTTCAAATAAGCAATACATGGCATTAGCCTGCATTTGGCCACTCCCTAATGCAAGTTTTGGTAGACCCGGAAACTGACGCTCGCCACCAAGGGAAAAAACTAGAACAGGAAGGTGATCTACATGTTCTATACGATTCTCAAGCTCTGTCAGCAACTTCCCATCCCAGTGAACAACATACTTTTGCTGGAATTGAAGTATTTTTCTTATCTCTTGGGCTCGTTGGCTGCAGTGACGTTCATGCTGTCATCTGACTGCTGACTGACGATGTTAAATTCTTGGGGAATGTGATCGAGTGAGGACTAAACTTTCTTGATGATGTAGGTTGCCTTTCTGCCTGATATATTACTCCAATCCAAGGCAGTGGAAAGGTCTGAGGTTAAGATGTTCTTCAATTGGCACCTCCTGGAATAAACCTTCTTCCACTCTCTTCTCAGCTTCAGCTCTCTTCCATTCCACTGCTGCTCTCATTCTCTTTGGAGTCACTGTATCCACTGTACCAATAGTTTGTCTCTTCCCGGTCTCCCTTTGAGCCTTCAAGAACTCCTTGTCTGTTAGTTTCTTAAAAAGGTTCATTGCCTTGCCATGGACGACAGCAAACAAATTGGTGAGCTCACTCTTGAAGACTCCTTCCCTTTCTTCTTGGTTTGGAGTGCAGCGAAACATGTTCTTCAGACCCTCCCATTTTTGATGGAGGTTCAAAATCATTTTCATCATGTGATCCTTCCTCTTACTGAGGATAGAAGCACGATTCCAGAAGGCTCTCAATTGTTACCAGACCTCTTTGGTGGTCTCCTTTGTGCAATTTTTCACAGTGATGTGGTGATGGAGAAAGACTCTGAGAACCTTCCCTTTGTTAGTAGTTTGCTCCCCAGTAACTCCTGGTCAGGTTTCTCCATGAAATAAAATCCACGATTCTTCATCTTAAACGTTATAACATTCATTAATGCTCAGCACTAAACAACTAGACAAAATTCAGAACAAAGCTGTTAGAAATATTAATAACCCTGCTGTGATAAATAAATTACCTCCCCTCCATGTAAGAAGGAATGTTGCCTCCCTTGCATTATTTTACTGATATTTTTAAGGCCAATGCTCAGGCAAAGTTGCGTCCATTGTACCACCTCTCCATGCCTTCTCTCGTGCTACACGAGCATCTAGTAACGCTCATGAGTGGAATGTCACACATCCATATAGCAGAACTTCTGCCTATCAGAATTCTTTTATTCCCCAAATCGCATCTATCTGGAACTCACTTCCCCGGAGTTGTTTCCCCCCAAACTTCAACCTACAGCTGTTCAAGTCCAGCTTTTACAGACATTTTATGAATGGAGGATGCCAGTTATCTGGTGTATAGATTATTTCTATTATTCATTTGTTTTTCTCTCCTCTGTTCTGTTATAACAAAAATGCTACTGAAATTAAGGTACAGTGATAGAAAAGAGAGGAAAATGTGCAAAAGAAGTGGAAAGTAGAGTGGCACAAGGAAGGAAAGTAGCTGGTGCAATGAAGGCCTTGATAAGAAACAGAGGTTTGAGTGTTGCAGCCACTCGAGGCTTACATGAAAAAATGTTAGAGGAAAAAGGAGGAGGTAACTGATGATCTAGGAAGAAAAATGAATGCAAACTACTCTGAAAATAGGAATTTAACTGGAAAGAACAAGTGACAGCGGAAAGAAATGTGAAGGTGTGAAGGATGTAGGTGGTAGATTATTAACCCCTGTGGATGAAGTAAGGGCCAGATGGAAAGAATATTTTCAAATCCTGATGAATGGGAACAGAGAGAGCAGAGTGGCTGTAAACATGATTGGTTTGAGGGGTGTGCAGAGAAGGAATGCAGTACCAGGATATGTGACACTCACACAGGTGAAAAGTGCTGAAAAGCGGTTGAAAAATGGGAAAGAAGTTGGGGTTGATGAGGTGTATGCAGAGATGATAAAGTGTAGTGGAGAGAGTGGAATGACATGCTTGTTGGAGATATGTAAGGAGGCATGGATGAGTGAAACTGTGCCGTAGATGGAAGAAGGCAGTGATTATAACCCTGTACAAAAGTAAAGGTGAGCGAAATGAGTGCAAGAATTATCGTGGCATAAGTTTCTTGAGTGTGGTAGGGAAGGTATATGGAAGAATTAGTATAGAGTAAAAGGGATATCAGAAGATCTTGTGAGTGATGAACAGGGTTGCTTTAGAAGTGGCAGAGGATGTCTATCTATCTATCTATTGCCAGACGCCTCAATCCCGTTTGGGGTGGCCACAAACAAATCGCCTCCAGGTCGCCCTGTCCCCCACCATTTCATTGCCCTGCTCCCAACTCACACCCCCCTCTCTCATATACCTCTCTAGCCCATCCCTCCATCTCATCCTCGGCCTCCCCCTCCCTCTTCCCCCCTCCACCTCACTCACATACAGTCTATTCGTCAGTCTTTCACCCTCCATCCTCTCCACATGGCCAAACCACCTCAGTGTGTTCCTCATAACGCTTCCTATCACATCCACATCCACACCACAACGCTCCTTTATATCCTCATTCGTCAGCCTGTCTCTCCATGTGACTCCACAGGCTCCTCTTAAATAACTCATTTCCACTGCTCTCACTCTTGACTTGTGTCCTTCCAACAACGTCCAAGCTTCACTTCCATACGTTAGAGTTGGTATCACAATACAGTCATGTAGTAACTTTCTCACTTCCATGCTCACTTCCCTGTTTCTTATCACTGCTTTCAAAGAACCAGCAACCTTTCTTCCCTGCTGTACCCTTTCAAGCACTTCACCCTCCAAACCTCCATCCTTACTCATCACACTACCCAAGTACTTAAACGTACTCACATTTTCCAATTCCTCACCATCCAACCTCGCTGAACATTCACTGACTTCACCTCTCTCAAAGACCATCACTTTACTCTTCCCTACATTCACCTTTAGATTCCGTTTCTTACACACTCTCCCAAACTCATCCACCAAGCCTTGCAGCTCCCTTTCGTCTTCACTCAACAACACAGTATCATCTGCAAACAACAGTACAGGGAGTTTCCAAACACTATCCTCTCTCACCAGGGCCACTCCAACATCCACTACCCTACCTTGTACCTCTTTTATTACCCCATCCATGTACAGATTGAACAACCATGGAGACATGACACATCCCTGTTTCAACCGAACTTTCAAAGAGAAAAATTCACTTAGTTCACCATCCACACGCACTGCAGCCTTCACATCATCGTACATACTCTTCACAGCATTCAACAATTTCCCATCTACTCCATATATTCTTAACACTTTCCACAATCCTTGTCTATCCACCCTGTCATATGCTTTCTCCAAATCCATGAAAGCCGCATACAACTTCTTTCCCTTCTCTAGAAACTTTTCCACTAATGATCTAAGAATGAATATCTGATCTACACAACCTCTTCCCTTCCTAAAGCCTCCCTGTTCTTCTCCAACTAATTTCTCTGTTCTTTCTCTAACTCTGTCAATAAGTATCCTACGAGTACCATACACTTTTCCTATTATACTAAGAAGACAAATGCCCCTATGATTACCACACACTTCTTTTTCCCCTTTTCCTTTGTACAAAGGAATAATTATACCTGACTTCCAATCCTCCGGGACTCTACCTTCCTCCCAGGCCAATCTGCACATCTTCCACATCCATTCTACTACTATCTCTCCCCCATGCTTCAGCATTTCACCACACACTCCATCAATTCCTGGGGCTTTCCCCGATTTAACTTTCTTCATTGCTTCCACAACTTCTATCCTACTGATTTCTTCCTATCTTCTCACCTCCCTCCTTCTCCCAGCCATTCCCCAGCCACTTATACTCGCATTACTTCCATCCTGTATGTTCAACAATTCCTTAAAGTGTTCTCTCCATCTGCTCACTTTTTCTCCCTTCTCCACTAGTAATCTACCATTTTTATCTTTCACTCCCCTGCTAACTTCACTTCCACCCTGTCTTACTCTTTTCACCTCTTTCCAGAACATTTTCTTACAGTCCCTCCACTTTACACTCAAATTCCTTCCAAATTCCTCATCCACTCTTTCTTACTCTCTCTTACTAATCTTTTCACCTCTCATTCTTTCTACATATAACTCTCTCCTCCGCCTGTCAGCTTCTTCCACGCCCCTATTTCTCATCCATTCATTGTTTCTTCTTTTGTGCCACAGCCTGTCTCACCTCTTCAGTCCACCACGCTGTTCCTTGCACCCCCCTCCGTCTTCTCTTCCTCCCACACACCACATCACATGCTGCACATATTTCTTCTGTAAATATCTTACACACACCTTCCACGTCTCCCATCTGCTCCAATTCATATTTGCCCAATCGTTCCTCCACTTCTTTCTTATACTCTGCCTTTTTCTCATCCTCTTGTAACTTTTCCACTCTCCTTGCAACTACTCCTTCCTCTTGTCTTTCCCTTCTTCTATTCCTCCATCTTACTTGAATCCTAATTCTGGCCACCACCAAGTAGTGGTCAGAAAGTCCACTCCCCCAACCTCTATAAGCTCTTGTATCCATTACACATCTTTGCATCCTTTCATCCACATACACATAATCAATCCTTGCCTTCCTTTCATTCAGTTCACCACCCACCCTTCTCATCACTCGCCATGTATACCTGTTGATCATTTTATGCCTGAAGAGGGTATTGGCTATCACCAACCCCCTCCCAGCACAAATGTCGTGGCATAAGTGCTGAAAAGCGGTTGAAAAATGAGAAAGAAGTTGGGGTTGATGAGGTGTATGCAGAGATGATAAAGTGTAGTGGAGAGAGTGGAATGACATGCTTGTTGGAGATATGTAAGGAGGCATGGATGAGTGAAACTGTGCTAGTAGATGGAAGAAGGCAGTGATTATAACCCTGTACAAAAGTAAAGGTGAGCGAAATGAGCGCAAGAATTATCGTGGCATAAGGTTCTTGAGTGTGGTAGGGAAGGTATATGGAAGAATTAGTATATAGTAAAAGGGATATCAGAAGATCTTGTGAGTGATGAACAGGGATGCTTTAGGAGTGGCAAAGGATGTGTGGATCAAATATTTGCAGTGAGACAGATACCGGAGAAGCTTGTGTGAAGGACCATAAGGTGTTTATGACATTCATGGATCTGGAAAAAGCATACAACAAGGTGGACAAAGGATTGTGGAAAGTTTTGTACACGTACGGTGTAGATGGTAAGCTGCTAGGTGCCATCAAGAGCTTTTATGATGGTAGTGAAGCATGCGTAAGGGTTAATGGGCATCTAAGTGATTGGTTTACAATTGGTGTGGGCGTGCAACAAGGTTGTGTGATGTCAGCACGGTTGTTCAATGTATATATGGATGGGGTGATGAAAGAAGTAAAACCACGAGTAGAGGAGAGGGGGATGGCGTTGGTAATGAATGGTAATGGATGGAATATCTCAAATTTGTTGCATGCTGATGATGCAGTACTACTTGCAAATACCAGAAAAGAACTTGGTAGACCGGTGCAGAGTTTTGCTGATGTCTGTGAGCGTCTTGCCTTGAGAGTAAATGTAGAAACAAGGAAAGTGGTGGTTGTTGAGAGAGAAGGTGACTCCCAGTGAGATGTTACAGTGAATGGAAAGAGATTGGAATTTGTGAGAGAGTTCAAATACCTGGGTACAGTGATAGAAAAGAGAGGAAAATGTGCAAAAGAAGTGGAAAGTAGAGTGGTACAAGGAAGGAAAGTAGCTGGTGCAATGAAGGCCTTGATAAGAAACAGAGGTTTGAGTGTTGCAGCTGCTCAAGGCTTACATGAAGAGTGTCAGAGACAACTTTAATATACGAAGACTATGATGTGACATGAAAATGAGAAGTCAAGTGTGAGAGCAGTGGAGATGAGACTGCTGAGGACTGTAGGTGGAATACAGAGAGTGGATAGGATATGAAATAATATGATTCGTGAAAGATGTGGAGTGAGGAAGTCTGTGGACATCAGAATCGAAGACAGTGTACTGCGACGGTATGGTCATCTGGAGAGAATAGATAACAATAGAGTGGTGAAAAAGGTATATCTGAGCGAATTTGAAGGAGGGAGGAGGTAGGTGGGCCAAGCAGAAGGTGGAGAGTTATGGTGGATGAGTGTGTGGGGAAGAGAGGTTTGGAAGTCGGTGAGGCCAGGGAACAGACAGGAGATCAAGCTGTGTGGATGAATGTTGTGAGGAGAAGTGCATGATCAGGGATTTGGCACCGTTTTTAACGTGACAGCGTCCGCATTGACTCTACTGAATACGTTTACGGGGCCTTGAATGATGAGTGAATGGAAGCGTGGCTCACTGGACTGAGCAAATTTGGGCTGTCTGGACATTGCAACTCCCCACCCTGCCCTAAGGTGGGAAAGGAGGTCCAGATGATTATGATGATGATGATGATGATGATGATGATGATGATGATGATGGTGATGATGATGATGATGAGGACAAGAGAATGAAATGGATGTGAGGAGAGGGAGAAGAATACTGAGAACTAGACGATGAGACGGTGTTAGAGTGTGTGAGGTAGGGGTGTCTTGGGAAGAGGAGTCGTTACCTAGTACGGGCAGAACGGCTGGGTCAGGCAACATGCAGAAAGACTGATAAACAGACAGAAATGGTTGAACTGACAGATAGGTAGACTGATTGATTGTACATCCGTGTCGTAATATTCATTTCTCCAGCTTCACAAAGATGAAAAGAGAGGCTATGGCAGAAACATTTCAAGTCGAGTGTAAAGTTAATCATCTCGGAGCTTCAAAGCCTCAAGCCTTAATTAAATGTGCCAGGTTATATTATAGAAACATTAAATATGCAAGATTTTATGAGAAACCGAAATGAGAAAGTTCAAGGAGATCACTTGACTTTGAAGTGTAGAATTTAATTACCTTACCGAGATTGGGTACCGTCAGGGACAAAAGTTTACATATTTCTACTCTTCTACATCTCACTTTCCTCTGCCGGTAAATAATGCTAAACTCAGAGAGATTTGTATGTTTTTCTGTTCATGGATGATACTATTTTACATGATGCGTTAGAGAGGATAGTGGAAGACATGCCTCAAATGCGAAGTAGGCGCAGTGGAATTGCAGACGAACTTTTGTCCCTAAGTGTACAGAGGAAGCTGAGGGGACTTATCTCTGCAATAGGTAAATCATATGGTGCTATGATTAAACCAGCTCTGGCTGTGTGCTCACTTCGTCTACACAACAGTATCATGCTCACCATCTTCCTGTTTCTTGTAGATACGTAAAGTCACTCTCTCTCTCTCTCTCTCTCTCTCTCTCGATAAATCAAACGTTCTCACTCGTCGCCCCTCCCTTCTTGTGACTACGGCAAAATAATTTTCTTAGGTAATCCAAGGGATGAAAAAACACACAAAAAAAGATCATGATGATAATGATGTTGACAGTAGTGACTGATGAATGGTGATGGTGATATACGGTATGACGAATGATGACGACGACGACGACGATGATTAAATGCTACAGAAAGCTGAAATGGCAGAGTATCACGATCAAAAGTTCGTTGATATTTCTTTGTCGGCTGAGGCCATGGAAGGTGTTACATGAATAATTTGTATGTGATAACAATATCAAGCACACAACAAACTTACGCTAGTAGTTAGGATGCTCCTTGACGTTCGGTAAGGAATGATGTATATTGAAAGCAGGACACAATGTTGGCAGGGGCAGTGTTGGTGAATATTTGTTCGTGACAGGACACCTGCCGACAGTAATATCACTCCATTCTTTGTCAAATAATAACGAAAATGGAACATAATATTCTGAAAAGATATTGTCTCTGAACATAGCATCACGGGGTTTCGAAAACCGTCGTTCACTGGCTCAGGACAATTCTAAATAGTCTTTTCTGGCCATCACCAGACTAATGTATCAAGGTGTGAATGGTTCCAAGGACCCGGAGAGTGTTAATACTGTTACCGGTAACTCCCTCATGGTCGTATTTTACTCAAGCACCAAAAGCCTCTGTTCGCCTCAGATTGAGTTCTAGAAGCCTGATTGTAAATATCACCATGAAAAGGACCAATATTTAGTCAACCATTGTACCTCCCTATTTTTCTTTTACATCTTGTTAGATATAGCTTTCATTCACTTCACAACAGAATGTTTGTTCTTAATTTGACAAAAATTCATAATCTCTTTTAGTTCCATTGACAGCCAAGAATAGTAAGATGAGAACTTTGATCTCCCTCGTAGTCAAGGGGAATTTTCTGCCTCATAATTAAGGCTCAGTTCATAGCGAATACGACTTGGTAGTAAAATAGTGGGATTGTCCATTTCGTCAGATGAAAACAAACCGACCATTCCCCACCTGGAAGCAGCATAAATTATTATCTAAGGAAACACAAGACACTCTTAATATTGCCACCGGCTACGTACTCTCGATGCCGCTCTTTTTATACTACGTGATTATTACCGTCACACTAGAAAGTTTTCTTCTGCTACCGGCAATATCACTAGCTAACTCCCTCATTATAGCTTTCATAAAATAATTATTCTAATGCAAGGTAATATACACCTAAACCCCATTTTTACCCCCTTCAGGGTGTAAGGGCTCGAAGCTAGGCTACCATAGACCAGCTCATATGCTAACCAACCTACTCCCTTGGTGGCATTACATTATGCAAAACGTCCAGTCCCAATTTATGGATAAAATCTGTGAAATCTACCAAGTCATCACTCTGACTGGTGCTTTCTAACTACTATAGCACACGGCGTCAATGGAAAGATGAAGTTTTATTCCATGTCCTCACTACATCACCTGTTTACTGTTTACTTGTTGCGACGAAGAGGAATATTTTCAAGGTAATATTAGAATCTACTTACATATTTATCGATCCATGTAACTATATGTTTATCTGTCTATCTATCTGTTTAACTATCTATTTATCTTTATATATTTATATCTATATATAAATGTGTCCATCTACCCATATCTATATCTATGTCTATATTTATATATACTGATATATCTGTATACGAGTATATCTTTAAATCTCTCTCTCTCTCTCTCTCTCTCTCTCTCTCTCTCTCTCTCTCTCTCTCTCTCTCTCTCTCTCTATATATATATATATATATATATATATATCTTGCTGATGTTCCATGGCAGTCTTTCTTCTCTAGTGATCCCAATTCTACCCAGTCCCACATCTGCGACTTAATACTAGCTGGTATGGATTTATTCATACCAAGTCAACAATTCACTAAAAGATCAAACTCTCCAAAATGGTTTGATGGCAATTGTGCCAGAGCAACAGCCCAAAAGTCATTAGCATATAACTCTTACTTAAAATCAAAAACATCTGAATCACTCTCCCAATTTAAAATTGCTAGAAATCATGCAAAAGCTGTATTAAATCTATCTAAATCAAACTTTCTTCAAAAGCAAACATCTAAACTACTTAACAACCTTAATGACAATAGAATATTCTGGTCAACTCTTAATTCTTTCAATAATAACTTTAACAAGTCATCTTCCATTCCCCCACTAAAATCTTCAGATGGCAATATTACAAATGACCCACGTGGGAAAGCAGATATCTTTGCTAGTACCTTTGCAAGAAACTCTACCATAGATGATACCAGCCAGAATGTCTCAGTACTGGAACTTGATTCTCCCGAAATTGCCCCACTTAAAATACAGACAAGATTCGTAAAATCCATCCTAGACAATTTACCTACCAACAAAGCTCCAGACCCAGATGGAATTCCGCCAATTGTTTTGAAAAAATGTTCCCCTGAACTTGCCTCTGTCCTAGCTAAATTATTCGGACTATGCATACGTACCTCTTTATTCCCAAATTCATGGAAAGAAGCCAATATCCACCCAGTTCCGAAGAAAGGAAATTCGTCTGACCCCTCCAATTACAGACCAACAGCTGTCACATCTTCTCTTGGTAAGGTATTTGAAACTTTAATTAATAAGCATATTGTTAAACATCTTGAAGCCAACAACTTAATTAGTGATAGACAATACGGTTTTCGCCACGAAAGATCCACCACTGACATACTCAATCTCTTAACTCATACCATCCATCAATCAATTGATCTTTTTGGAGAAACTCATGCAGTAGCTCTTGATATCTCTAAAGCTTTCGACAAAGTATGGCACCGTTCCCTGCTGTTCAAACTCCCTTGCTATGGACTAACGTCTTTTGTTCCTTTGATTTCTTCTTATCTTAGTGACAGGAAAATAAAAGTAAAAGTAGATGATGTATATTCCAATTTCCACTCAATTAACGCCGGCGTGCCGCAGGAATCAGTTCTGGCACCAACCCTATTTCTGGTTCATATTAATGATCTCTTATCTGTCACTCACAATCCCATTCACTCATATGCAGATGACTCAACACTACATAGTTCATTCACACTCAGACATCCATTTACAAAGTTTAATATCTCTACCTCTCAACTCAGTACAGCCATCTCCATAAATCAAGATCTATCTACAATCAGTGAATGGGGACAAAACAACCTTGTCTCTTTTAATGCTAGTGAAACTAAATATATACAGTTTACTAATAGACAGATATTACCAGATTGATACATTACCTTCAGTGCTACTAATATTCCCATCTCCAAAAATATTGAAATTCTTGGTGTCTCACTTAACAGTGCCCTCAGCTGGACCTCTCATGTCAGATCACTTGCTAAAACCGCCTCAAAGAAACTTGGATTATAGTACAGAGTCCGTAACTTCTTCGCCGATGAGCAGTTAGCTATAATTTATAAGAGTCATGTGCACTCTCAGCTTGAATATTGCTCACCCTTGTGGAATGGTTGTGGAGAGGTTGCATTAAGATAACTTGACAAAATTCAGAATAAAGCTGTTAGAATCATTAACAACCCTGCCATTACATGTAAACTACTTCCCCTGCAAATAAGAAGGAATTTTGCCTCCCTTGCATTATTTTACAGATATTTTTTTGGCAAATGCTCAGACGAAGTTGCGTCCATGGTGCCACCTCTCCATGCCTTCCCTCGTGCTACACGGGCATCTGGTAGCGCTCATGACTGGAATGTCACTCAACCATATTGCAGAACTTCTACCTATCAGAATTCTTTCATTCCCCAAACTGCATCTCTCTGGAACTCGCTTCCCCAGAGTTGTTTTCCTCCAAATTTCAACCTACAACTGTTCAAATCTAACTGTTACAGATATTTTATGAACAGAGGACACCAGTAATCTGGTGTATGGATTTTTTTTTTTTCCCCATTTGTTTTTCCTTCCTCCGTTCTGTTATTTATAAAAAAAAAAGATAGATACATAGGTAGATAGATAGATGTGTGTGTGTGTGTGTGTGTGTGTGTGTGTGTGTGTGTGTGTGTGTGTGTGTGTGTGTGTATAAATATAATTATATTTACATACATCCCTGCTCAGGTAGATGTCGGTCTGCGTTGCATAGCAGGTAGACGTGGATCTCTCAGACCCCAAAATAGAAAATTCGGGAAAATTGTGCATGTTTCTTTTATTCCAATACTGAGAATAGAGTAACATATTTAATGTTTCCGCAACACAAACATGTAAAGAAATGAAATGGTGTTTTCTTTTTATATTTTTACCAAATTGTTGAAAAATAAAACTGTAGAAATAACAGTAAAGTTTGGCCTTCTATAAGAATATAAGAAAAAATCTGAATGGTTTCTTGAGTGGTCCTAAAGCTTGGTATGGGATGGTGGTTCGTGGTGTGAAGAGGGGCTGCCAGACACTGCATTCATATCTGCAATCAGGGAGAACAAAATATCTCACACACCTCAGGCAGACGTGGGTCTCACATACCCAACTTATTCTCACATACCCTTATACTACGGAAGGAGAGAGAGAGTTTGAGGTAAGTCCCTCACCCCTTGCATGGATACACAACGTTAGGAAGCTACAGAGAAAAACAGGTCTCCCGGGAATTTAGAAGTTAAATACTGACTTCTTTCTGCCATTTAGCATCAGTACTCAATTATAATCTAAGGTAATGGCGCATATGTTTTCAAGTTCTGTTCTCTGAAAATCCGTGATCTTGTCTTTGACCTTTCAAGGTCACTCAAGATCAAAGGTCATGCTGCCAAATGAAAGCCCATATGAGACTTCCTATATCTGGGTAATAGTAAATTCTCTGTCTTCAACGAGTTTCGAGTTATAGCCTCCTGAATATGCACGACCTGGAGTTTGACCTTTCAAGGTCACTTACGGTCGAAGGTAAAGGTACCAATTAAAAACCCAAATGGGATTTCTCATGTGTTGATAATAGTAAATATCTATCTTCAACAATTTTCGAGTTATAGCCCCCTGAATATCCGTGACCTTGAGTTTCACCTTTCATGGTCATTTAAGGTCAAAGATCTTTGTACCAAATGAAAGCCCATATTACGAGTTCCTGTATGTTCTATCTATCTATTGCCAGACGCCTCAATCCCGTTTGGAGTGGCCACAAACAAATCGCCTCCAAGTTGCCCTGTCTCCCGTCATTTCACTGCCCTGCTCCCAACTCACACCCTCCTCTCTCATATACCTCTCCACCCCATCCCTCCATCTCATCCTCGGCCTCCCCCTCCCTCTTCCCCCCTCCACCTCACTCACATACACTCTCTTCGTCAGTCTTTCACCCTCCATCCTCTCCACATGGCCAAACCACCTCAGTGTGTTCCTCATAACGCTTCCTATCACATCCACATCCACACCACAACGCTCTTTTATATCCTCATTCGTCAGCCTGTCTCTCCATGTGACTCCACAGGCTCCTCTTAAATATCTCATTTCCATTGCTCTCACTCTTGACTTGTGTCCTTCCAACAACGTCCAAGGTTCACTTCCATACGTTAGAGTTGGTATCACAATACTGTCATGTAGTAACTTTTTCACTTCCATGCTCACTTCCCTGTTTCTTATCACTGCTTTCAAAGAACCAGCAACCTTTCTTCCCTGCTGTACCCTTTCAAGCACTTCACCCTCCAAACTTCCATCCTTACTCATCACACTACCCAGGTACTTAAACGTACTCACATTTTCCAATTCCTCACCATCCAACCTCGCTATACATTCACTGACTTCACCTCTCTCAAAGACCATCACTTTACTCTTCCCTACATTCTCCTTTAGATTCCGTTTCTTACACACTCTCCCAAACTCATCCACCAAGCCTTGCAGCTCCCCTTCGTCTTCACTCAACAACACAGTATCATCTGCAAACAACAGTCCAGGGAGTTTCCAAACACTATCCTCTCTCACCAGGGCCACTCCAACATCCACTACCCTACCTTGCACCTCTTTTATTACCCCATCCATGTACAGATTGAACAACCATGGAGACATGACACATCCCTGTTTCAACCCAACTTTCAAAGAGAAAAATTCACTTAGTTCACCATCCACACGCACTGCAGCCTTCGCACCATGGTACATACTCTTCACAGCATTCAACAATTTCCCATCTACTCCATATATTCTTAACACTTTCCACAATCCTTGTCTATCCACCCTGTCTTATGCTTTCTCCAAATCCATGAAAGCCGCATACAACTTCTTTCCCTTCTCTAGAAACTTTTCCACTAAAGATCTACGAATGAATATCTGATGTACACAACCTCTTCCCTTCCTAAAGCCTCCCTGTTCTTCTCCAACTAATTTCTCTGTTCTTTCTCTAACTCTGTCAATAAGTATCCTACGAGTACCATACACTTTTCCTATTATACTAAGAAGACAAATGCTCCTATGATTACCACACACTTCTTTTTCCCCTTTTCCTTTGTACAAGGGAACAATTATACCTGACTTCCAATCCTCCGGGACTCTACCTTCCTCCCAGGCCAATCTGCATATCTTCCACATCCCTTCTACTACTATCTCTCCCCCATGCTTCAGCATTTCACCACACACTGCATCAATTCCTGGGGCTTTCCCCGATTTAACTTTCTTCATTGCTTCCACAACTTCTATCCTACTGATTTCTTCCTGTCTTCTCACCTCCCTCCTTCTCCCAGCCATTCCCCAGCCACTTATACTCGCATTACTTCCATCCTGTATGTTCAACAATTCCTTAAAGTGTTCTCTCCATCTGCTCACTTTTTCTCCCTTCTCCACTATCTACCATTTTTGTCTTTCACTCCCCTGCTAACTTCACTTCCACCCTGTCTTACTCTTTTCACCTCTTTCCAGAACATTTTCTTACAGTCCCTCCACTTTATACTCAAATTCCTTCCAAATTCCTCATCCCCTCTCTTCTTACTCTCTCTTACTAATCTTTTCACCTCTCTCTTCCTTTCTACATATAACTCTCTCTTCCGCCTCTCAACTTCTTCCACGCCCGTATTTTTCATCCATTCATTGTATGCTTTCTTCTTCTGTGCCACAGCCTGTCTCACCTCTTCAGTCCACCACGCCGGTCCTTGCACCCCCCTACGTCTTCTCTTCCTTCCTGTATGTTCCTAATAGTAAATATCTATCTTTAACCGTTTATAAGTTATAGCCCTCCGAAAATCCGTGACCATGGTTTTGGCCTTTCATGGTCATTGGATTACCTCCAAAATTTATTCACTTTATTTGTGGAGCAGTGCCCACATACCTTGGAAGTTTCATGTAATTTCATTCAGCCGTTTTTCTGAAAAGTTGCTAACAGACAAAAGAGCAAACAAACAAACGACCAAAAAACAATACCTTGTCGGACTCCGTCCACATGTTACAGTTATCTGCCCCCTTATTCTGCATAAAACATTTTATTAAGTTCAAGCTTGTTCAGCATGAATAATTATTACATACTGCCTTCTTCAGCGTTGCTATACTTTGCAGAGCTTACATACTATATAACTAATTATGTACATACCTTCGTTTCGGGAAAATTACCATAGAAATATATACTGTTCAGTTTCTAATGTATATGCACGTATGATTCATCCATATTGAAGATAAAATACGAGTTGTACGAGCTGTGGAACAAAATAAGAAGGCATATAGTGAATGGTTAGCGAGTAGAGGTAGGGGAGAAGATGAGAGAGAGAAGAGAGAGGTATATGTGAGCAGAAGGGAGGTTAAGAGACTGGTGAAGGAGAGTAAAAAGAAAGTGGATGAAGAGTTTGGGAGGAATCTGAGTGTGAAATGGAGGGAGAGTAAGAAATTGTTTTGGAAGGAGGTAAAGAAAGTAAGGCAGTGTGAAAGGGGAAATAGTAGGGGAGTGAAAGATAGGAATAATAGATTGTTGGTGGAGAAGAGAGAGAAACTGAGGAGATGGAAGGAGCACTTTGAGGATTTGTTGAATATAGAGAGTGAGAGCAGTGCGAGTATAAGTGGTTGGGGAATGGCTGGGAGAAGAAGAGATGAGAGGAAGGAGGAAGAGATCAGTAGGGCGGAAGTAGTGGAAGCGATGAAGAAGATTAAGTTGGGAAAGGCCCCAGGAATTGATGGAGTGTGTGGTGAAATCCTTAGGTATGGGGGTGAGATTGTTGTGGAGTGGATATGGAAGTTGTGTAGATTGGCTTGGGAAGAGGGAAGGGTTCCAGAGGACTGGAAATCAGGTATAATTGTTCCTTTATACAAAGGAAAAGGGGAGAGAGAAGTATGTGGTAACCACAGGGGTATTTGCCTACTTAGTGTGACTGGTAAAATATATGGTAGAATACTCACTGATAGGGTTAGGCATATGACAGAGGAGCTAGTTGGAGAAGAACAAGGGGGATTTAGGAAGGGAAAAGGGTGTGTAGATCAGATATTTGTTCTAAGATGTTTAGTAGAGAAGTATCTAGAGAAGGAAAGGAAAGTGTATGCTGCCTTCATGGACTTGGAGAAAGCTTATGACAGAATAGATAGGGAAGGTATGTGGAACGTATTAAGAATATATGGAGTGGAGGGGAAATTGTTGAGTGCTGTGAAGAGTATGTACGAGGGAGCTAGGGCTACGGTGAGAGTGGATGGTGAGCTGAGTGAGTTTTTTTTATCTCAATGTGGGACTGAAACAGGGTTGTGTGATGTCTCCATGGCTGTTTAATATATACATGGATAGGGTTGTAAAGGAGGTGCAGGGTAGGGCAGTGGATGTGGGGGTGGCTCTAATGAATGAGGGTGAGATTTGGAAGCTTCCGGTGTTGCTGTTTGCTGATGATACAGTACTGTTGAGTGAAGATGAATGGGAGTTGCAAGGTTTGGTGAACGAATTTGGGACAGTGTGTAGGAGGAGGAATTTGAAAGTTAATGTAAACAAAAGTAAAGTAATGGTGTTTGAGAGGAATGAATTCACAGAGTGTGCAGTGAGGTTGGATGGTGAAGATATGGAGAATGTGAGTGCATTCAAGTACTTGGGTAGTGTGATGAGTAAGGATGGAACTTTGGGGGATGAAGTGCGTGAAAGGGTACAGCAGGGAAGGAAGGTTGTTGGTACACTGAAAGCAGTGATGAGAAATAGGGAGGTGAGTATGGAAGTTAAGAAGTCACTGCATAATAGTATTGTGATCCCTACCCTGACGTATGGAAGCGAGGCATGGACCTTGCAAGAGAGGAACAAGTCAAGAGTGAGAGCAGTGGAAATGAGTTACTTGAGAGGAGCATGTGGAGTGACGTGGAGGGACAGGTTGACGAATGAAGAAGTGAAGGAACGCTGTGGGGTGGATGTGGACGTGGTTGAGAAGATTAGGAGAAATACACTGAGGTGGTTTGGACATGTGAAGAGAATGGAGAATGAAAGACTGACTAAGAGGGTGTATGTAGGTGAGGTGAAGGGAGGGAGAGGGAGAGGTAGACCGAGGATGAGGTGGAGGGATGGAGTTGAGAGGTATATGAGGGAGGGGGGGGGTGAGTTGGGGGGAGGGTAGTCAAATGGTGGGTGACAGAGCGACTTGGAGGCGTTTTGTCAGCGGCCACCCTTTGCGGGATTAGGGCGTCGGGCTATAGAGAGATAGATAGATAGACAATTTCTTCTATGAAGCGCCTGTCCAAGATCCGAAACTCCTGACAGCAAAAGCTCGAGGTTACATATTGGTGCCATCAACCACAAGACGACCCACAAATAGACTTGAAAGAGCTCGTGTCTGAGCCAGGAAGACCGGAGACATGATAAAAGACGCAAGATTTGAGTGGAAATCTGGCCATGAGATCAAAGGAGCTGGGGAGGACGACAAGGGAAGGATGGAGGGAAGAAAACAGGACGGGGTTTATACAGGAAAAAAAAAATTGTTAATTTTTTTAAAGAAAAAGTTTTGTGTTTTTGTAAATGTTTGTAGATTTTCTAGACTAAACGTCACTTGAGCATCAATTTTGACGTTGCATGTAAAGGAACCATATTTAATAAACATAGAAAAGGAAAAAAGGGCAAACTGAAAAAAAGGTGAACTTTCTTCATACATGGAAAAGTATTGTTTCTAATTACATAAAGAAACTGTGTTTGTATTATTTTTTATACAGCAAGAAGGTAGGGTTTATATATGACCGCGTAAAGAGACAGTATTCAGGTAGTATTATCTTAACGGAAGAGCACTGAGGACAGAGAGAGGCAGAGGCAGCTAAGCCTGGAAGCGGCTGGACCAAATGCCTTTAATTTATATAGGAAGAGTATCTTTTCTGGACCAAATGCCTTGAATTTATATAGGAATGGTATCGTTTCTAGAAGCTATGAAGGAATAGCACTGAGTTTCTAAAAAATGTTGTAAAGGGAAAGTATTGTATATCTATTCCTACCGCCACCAATATCTGTCACTATCCCTACCCCCGTCCATGTCTCCTCCCGCATCCCTGTCTTTACCCTTGTTTTTTTATCTTTCTACCTTACCTTTATTTTTATCTCTTCTCCAGTAACTCAGTCTCTCTCTCTCTCTCTCTCTCTCTCTCTCTCTCTCTCTCTCTCTCTCTCTCTCTCTCTCTCCGACCATTGTCTGACTTTTGCTACACCATTTTCAGCACTTTCGTTATTTCTGGTCCTGTCCCTACCACTGAGCCAGCCCTTACTCCTGTTCCTGTTCCCATCCCTAACTCTGCCCCAGTTCAGTTCCCTGTCCGTACCCCTGTCCCACTGTCCCTGCACCTAGCCCTGCCCTGTCCTCCGTTCATCTCCCAACTTTTGTTTCTCTCCCTACCTGTCTTTGTCTCTTACCCAGCTCCTACCTTTGTCCAAACTCCTGTCTTTGTTCCGTCACTGCTCATTCCCAAGACCCTATCCCTATCCCTATCCCTGTCTTTACCTCTGTTACTCTCTCTCTCTCTCTCTCTCTCTCTCTCTCTCTCTGTCTGTCTGTCTGTCTCTGTCTCTCTCTCTCTCTCTCTCTCTCTCTCTCTCTCTCTCTCTCTCTCTCTCTCTCACACACACACACACACACACACACACACACACACACACACACACACACACACACACACACACACACACACACACACACACACACATACACACACACACACACATACACACACATACATGTAGATTAAAAACCTCAATTAAACAGCAAAATCCTCCTGTCCATTCCCAAGTCATTTTAAAATTATCCAAGGAGGCGATTGGCAATTTACAAGACATGCTACAACGCACCCTATTGGTTGTTTTCCAGCTATTGGTGTGACAGTCTCGTTAGCCCCTAATATTCTCGTTACTTCATGTTAGCCTCATCATTAAGAGGTCCTTTTTAGCTGAACAAAATTACCACCTGGTGTTATACCCATCAGTCAAGTGATATCTTTTCATTCGACGTATATTCTTAATATTTTTCAAACGATTTTATTCACCCTATGAAAGGTCTCTCGTACTGAAGAAGTTAAATGAAACTGTATCTAACTCATCCAGTTCTAAGACCCCATCATACTAATGAAGGTATATCGAGACTGTTGTAACCCCATCAATTCCAGAGGTCTTCCCTGAGCTGAATAGAATTGTTTCTAGCAGGCCGACGCTTATATGGACACCGTTATAAGAAGAAATGTACGTGGAAATTGGCCAAACCCCTTCACTAGAACAGACCATTCCTTAGCGGAGTTTTTGTTTATTTTTGTGGCGGAAAAAAAAAAAAAAGACACAGTGACAATGGCCTTTGCATTTAATCTCTTCACCACGAGAAATTGTGACAGGGACAAGGATAGGGAGAAGGGCAGGGATAAGGACAGGGACAGTGACGTGGACAGGGGTAGCGATAGGGAAAGAGTGAAGAAGGGATTAGGGCAGGGATAGGGAAAGGGAGAGGGGAAGGGACAGGGGTGGCGACAGGGACTGAGATCGGAACACGGATTAGAGTAAGCACAAGGGTAAGAACAGGGACAGGAGAAAGAAGTTGGGTTAGAGACAGCAGAAGGAACAGAGAGAATGGTAGGGGGGGACACAGAGGGAGAAGGGAAGGGACCAGGATACGGACAGGAGAAGGGACCAGGATACGGACAGGGTAGGGTCAGAGACAGGGTCAAGAACAGGGACAGGGACGGGGACATATTCAAGGTCAAGGTCTGGGATAGATGAAAGGCATAGGGATAGGGACAAGGAGTGACTGGCACCGTTGATTTGGCACTGTACTTTAAGTCAAATAGCACGTGTACCAGCCTGCCCTTGGCCACGCTGTTGGTGTGTGGGGAGGTGAGGCCCACTGTCCGATGTGGTGTAGGAGTCATATCCTCATCGGAGTAGGACACTTTCTAACACATCTTCATTGGCCAACTGCATTGCATTTTAGGCCTATTTGTTCTCCTGCACGTTATTTTTGTGTATTTTACTATGTTGTAGATTGAATAAGTAACAAAAATGAGATTAATTACTAAGTGCCATATACGGAAATAAATGTTGACGGAGAGGTGCTAGAAAGACTCCTATGCTAATGAAAATTTGGACATGAGACACCCAAGATGTCCGAAGCTCAATGGGGTAAACATAAGGCAGTGTGACCTAAGCGAGGTTTGGTAGTGGGCCAGCCATAGGTCGGTGGGGGCGCTAATCGTCCATTGCAGTGGTACTCTGTTTCAGGGTAGCTCTACAATGAGTGACAAGCCAAATAATTTCCTGTAAACCAGGGAATCATTTATTACGATGCATGGTAACCTTATAACCAACCAACATGTGTTCCATACGTGTCAACAAGTGGGTCGGAGAAGGGTTAGTGTCCCTCCCCGGAAAACAACTAAGTAAATGTAAACAAGAAGCCTTGGACCAGGAAAGACAAAAAGGTGGCGACCAAGGACCGAACAAAGGACATCGTATGGATTGCAACAAGGAATGTAAGGGATGCGAATCACGAGGTGAAAGAGAGATTGTCCAGATGCTTGCGGGTGCAACATTGGACATAATGTAAATTAACTGAGACTAAATGGTGAGGTAAGAGAGTGAGAGAGTGGGAGTATGGAGGGCGTATATGCGCGGAAGAAGGTGAAAATGAGAGGGCAAAAGAGGGAGTATTTATTGTTGTGTGCAAGAGATGGAAAGAGGATATAAGAGAGTATGGATCAGTTGGTTCAAGGATTGTGTGGGTAAGGTTGAATGTAGGATTACAAACATGGGTGATCGTCTGTGTGTATCCCCCAACGCAAGATCGTGTAAACAGAGAGAAAGATGAGTTCTGGGCAAATGTGGAAGTGTGCATGGACAATTTCAAAAGAAATGAGAGAGTGTTTTTCATTGGCGATATGAATGGAAAAATAGAAGATGTGCAAGTGGATGGAGTAGGTGGTGATTGGGGTGTGCCTGCAGAAGGTAATGTGAATGGTAGTGCTGTAATGGAAAATTTGTGTGGGGAGGGGGCTGGGGATAACCAATACCCTCTTCAGGCACAAAGTGATCCACAGGTATACCTGACAAGTGATGAGAAGGGTGGGTGGTGAACTGAATGCAGATGGAAGGCAATGATTGATTATATGTGTGAGGATGACAGAATGAGATGGAAAATGTGTGTGGGGAGGGGGTTGGTGATAGTCAATACCCTTTTCAGGCACAAAGTGATCCACAGGTATACCTGACAAGTGATGAGAAGGGCGGGTGGTGAACTGAATGGACGGAAGGCAATGTTTGATTATATGTGTGTGGATGACAGAATGAGAAGGTATGTAATAGATGCGAGAGCATACAGATGTAGGGGGAGTGGACTTTCTGACCACCACATGGTGGTGGTGAAAGTTAAGGTTCAAGTGCAATGGACGAATAGAAGAAGGGAAGGACAGGAGGAAGTAGTTCATACAAGGAGGGTGGAAACGTTCCAAAAGGATGGAAAAAAGGCAGAATATAAGAGAGAAGTCGAAGGGCGACTAGGTAAATGTGATTTGGAACAGGCTGGGGTGGAGGAAGGTGTGTGCAAGATATTCACAGAAGAAATCTGTGCAGCATGTGAAGTGGTGTGTGCAGTGAAGAGAAGACGAAAGGGGGTGCAAGGAACAGCATAAAGGAATGAAGAAGTAAGACAAGCAGTGGCACAAAAGAAGAAAGCATGTAGTTGGTGAATGGGAAGCAGAGGCATGGAATAAGTTTAGAGATGGAATGCGAGTTATATGTAGAGAAGAAGAGAGAGGCGAAAAGATTAGTAAGAAAGAGTAAAAAGAGAGTGGATGAGGAATTTGGAAGGAATTGGAATGTAAAGTGGAAGGAATGTAAGAAAATGTTCTGGCAGGAGGTAAAGAGAGTTAAGAAGGGTGATGGAGAAGTTAGCAGGGGAGTGAAAAATAAAAATGGAAGATTGATTGTGGAGAACGGAGAAAATGTGAGCAGGTGGAGAGAACACTTTAACACACTGTTAAACAAAGAGAATGAAAGAAATGTCAGAATACTTAGCTGGGGAATGGCTGGGAGAAGGAGGGAGGTGAGAGGGATGGAAGAGATTAGTAGGATGGACGTAATGGAAGCAATGAAGAAAGTCAAAATTGGAAAGCCCCCGGAATTGATGGAGTGTGTGGTGAAATGATCGAGCATGGGAGAGAGACAGTAGTAGAATGGATATGGCAGATATGCAGATTGGCCTGGGAGGAAGGCAGAACCTCGGAAGATTGGAAGTCAGGTATAATTATTATTCCCCTGTACAAAGGAAAAGAGGAAAGAAGAAGTGTGTGGTAATCATAGGATTATTTGTCTTCTGAGTGTAATAGGAAAAGTATATGGTAAGATGGCTTATTGACAGAGATAGCGAAATAACAGAGGAATTAGTTGAAGAATAACAGGGAGGTTATAAGAAGGGAAAGTATTGTGTAGATCAGATATTCTTCCTCTGGTCGTTAGTGGAATAGTTTCTAGAGAAGGAAAAGAAGTTGTGTGCAGCCTTCATGGATATGGATACAGCATATGACAAGTGGACAGACATAGAATATGGAAAATATTAAGAATATATGGAGTAAATGGGAAGTTCTTGAATACCATGAAGAGTATGTATGAGGTCGCTAAGGCTGCAGTGCATGTGGATGGTGAACTGAGTGAATTTATCTATCTGAGTGTTGGACAAAAACATGGATGTGCCATGTCTTCATGGTTGTTCAATCTGTAATTGAATGCATTTAAAAAAAGAGGTACAAGGCAGGGCAGTGGATGTTGGAGTGGCCCTGATGAGAGACGGCAACGTTTGGAAACTTCTTGTACTGTTGTTTGTGGATGATACTCTGTTGTTAAGTGATGACGAAGGGGAACTGCAAGGCTTGGTGAATGAGTTTGGGGGGGGTGTAAGAAACGGAATATAGAGATGAATGTAGGGAAGTGGAAAGTTATGGTCTTCGAGAGAAACGAAGTCACCGACTTTACAGTGAGGATGTATGATGAGGAAATAGAAAATGTGAGCATATTTAAGTACTTGGGTAGTGTGATGAGTAAGGCTGAAAGTTTGGAGGATGAAGTCCTTGAGTAGGTACAACAAGGAAGAAAGGTTGCTGGTTCTTTGAAAGCAGTGATAAGAAATAGGGAAGTGAGCATGGAAGTAAGGAAGTCGCTGCATAATAGTATTGTGATACTAACTCTAACGTATGGAAGTGAAGCTTGGACCTTGTTGGAAGGACACAAAGAGTGAGTTATTTGAGAGGAGCATGTTGAGTTGCATGGAGAGCCAGACTGGCAAATGAGGAAGCGAAGGAGCGTTGTGGTGTGATTTGGACGTGATAGAAAGCGTTAAGAGAAATACATTGAGGTGGTTTGGCCTTGTGGAGAGGATGGAGAGAATGAGACTAACAATGAGGATGTATGTGAGTGAAGTAGAGAGAGGGGAAAGGGGGGGGGGCTGAGGATGAGGTGGAAGGATGGATTGGAGAGGTATATGAGAGAGGGGTGTGTGAGCTGGGGCAAGGGCAGTTAAATGGAGGGGGACAGGGCGATATGGAGGCAATTTGTTTGCGGCCACTCCTTACGGGATAAAGGCGTCTGGGAATAAACAGATAGACAGACAGATATTTAAACTAATCCAAAGTAAAGTTCACATCTATTTCACCCGTGCTTTTTCCACCTTCTTTCTCCTTGCAATAATGAGAATAATAATAACAATAATAATAATAATAATAATAATAATAATAATAATATTATTATTATTATTATTATTATTATTATTATTATGATGATGATGATGATGATGTTGGTGATGACGATGGAGATCAACAATTTTCTAGAGAACATACTGGTAAGCTGATCAGGCCTCAAAATATCATTTCGTAGGTTTACCACCTGGTCCACCCACTGCATATTCGCATTTTTCATTATTTGGCCCCACTTAGAGGAGGCTGGAGATGAGAGTGAAGGGGAGTCCTCCTCCTCTAGTCGCTCTTGATATATCCCAGTAGTCACGTCTGTCTCTCTTCCACTGCCGCAGTTATGCCATCCTAACTCATATGAGCTATTGCGGTTCCATAATATAGTTATAGTATTACCAAATACACAAGAACATAAGGATATAATTTGTCCAAATCTAATATATAGTATCACATGGTCAATGTTGATTCCTTATGTAGGAAATTAAGGGTAATGATGATTTTTAAAATAAGAATGTATGGATAATGATGATACTTTATATATATATATATATATATATATATATATATATATATATATATAAAGATGTTCCTTTTATATAAGAATATAAGGGTAATGATGATCCCATATACCGTAACAATATATGGGTAATGATGACTCTTTATATAAGAATAATATAGGGTAATCAAGGTTCATTAGCTAAATGTACTCTCTCTCTCTCTCTCTCTCTGTAGGTCATGCACAGCTTAACCCTCCTGCTGTTTAGGACGAGGAGAGGTATTTAGCTACAGCAGTCACCAGAGTACAGGTTATTTTATTCATAATAATTCCTGGCTGATTTTGCATACCTTGAGGAGGATTAAATTATATAGCTATAATAGAGATATACGAGATATTCTTAGGCAGAGATATGTAGATTAGTTACCTATTATATCGAATGATACACGAAACACACACACACACACACACACACACACACACACACACACACACACACACACACACACACAGAGTAAGATTAGTAAAAAATATTAAAAATATAAGTTTATGTATATATAACCAGAAGAATATAGGCAACTATGAAAAGACCTTACGTAAAGATACATTTACAGATAGATAGACAGGTAGATAAATTAACAGATGGACGAAGAGATTGACAGAGAGGTGGATAGATGGTTAGCCAGATTGATAAGCAAATAGAGGGTACGGGAGGGAAATGTAACGCGTGGAACTCAAGGAAGTAAGGTTACCTGTCTCAATGGAAATAGGGAGGAAATTGGTTAATGACTATGAATGTTATAGGAGAGGGAGGAAGGGGAGATGGAGGAATGAGAGAGAGAGAGAGAGAGAGAGAGAGAGAGAGAGAGAGAGAGAGGGGGGGGGCGAGCAACTAGTGCAACTTTATGCAACAAAAGTGTGCAGTTTGTGTGGGAAGTGCTTTAAGCTGTCACCCACCCTGCCACGACATGATCCCAGGTGTCGTCTGCTGAATGGGAACACGAGCGGCCAGGATATGCATTAACGGTATACAAGCATCCACTCGTGTGAAGAATAACTGCTACGAAATCCTGCTTCTGTTGGCTGGTTTTATCTAGTGCAGGGAAAATTCCATTGCTGACTTTTGAGAATGCTTCGTAGAAACAAGATATATTGACAGGCAGACTTTTAAATCCTTTTCATCCAATTGATTGTGAAGCAGAGGATTGCATGTTTTTTTTTTTTTCTTGGATATTGCCTTGACTTCTACGAATTTTGAAACCAGTTTCGGTATAGCAGCTGTTTACACCTGATAAAAGTAGGACACTATTTCAACATTAAATTTAATTGTGGTTACATGAAGTTCGATACGGTTTAGTAATGAGGCAAAAGTGAGACTCCTTGGTTGCTAGTCAAACTTACTCGCTGAACTGAGCATACTTGGCTATCAACTGAGCTGAAAAATGCTAGAAATCTTCATCAGGCTGATAGAAAGGCGAAACAGTTTCATTAGAACGAAGTCACTAGCCTCCATAATAAGGTGAGTGGTGTGACTGTTATTACCTCCTGGCTTAATATTCTGGATTCCTCTCGAGGATTCCTTTACCTTTAATATAATATTATCCATGTATGTGTTTTTCAGAGCATACGAAAACAAAAAAAATATGAACAATAGTCAAGACGATACAACTGAAAACAAACAGCAGATATGAGAATGGCTCTTTCTGAAAACCTGCAGAAATCGACCCCCATCCACCCAATTTGTACACATCTGCCAACGCACACACTTCCTCTTATCTACACCCACCATGTCCCCCCCTCCCCACACAGTCTCCTCCCCATCACCTCCTGATAAACACACACACACACACACACACACACTAACAAAGAGAAAGAGAGAGAGAGAGAGAGAGAGAGAGAGAGAGAGAGAGAGAGAGAGAGAGAGAGAGAGAGGAGAAATGGCGTTCACCTGAGCTAGATCCTGTATTAGATCATATAGCCCCGCTATGTTACAGGAGCGCGCTACCTCTCCCGGCACGGTAGTCACGGGCGAGGCTCAAACTCGCAATCCCACGATTACAAGCTTGATGCTCTACCACTGAGCCACCGTGCCCCCCATGAGAGAGAGAGAGAGAGAGAGAGAGAGAGAGAGAGAGAGAGAGAGAGAGAGAGAGAATTGTTTGTTTGTTTATGTGTGTGTGTGTGTGTGTGTGTGTGTGTGTGTGTGTGTGTGTGTGTGTGTGTGTCGTACGAAGCGTGCAGGGATATTTCTGGCTCTGTGGGTCAAAGCAAATGCAATGATACTTCAACCGATATTGTTTATTTTATTTACAAATTCTACACACGGTACACTACATCACAAAATAAGGTTCTTTTATATAATATACAGGAGCACAGTGGGGCACTTTTAACCCAATTAGAGTCACGTACAAACCTACTCAGAGAAGATCAACACACACTTTACGGAATGCAACGCTGAATGGGAACAGTTACGTTACTAGGCTGCAATGCACAAAGTAAATACAGATTTTTAGCTTGCGGTTTGTTGTTCTTAGAGCAATTCTTACACTTTAAAAGAAGAAGTGATTCAAAGGAGGTTCGAGATAAAATCGAAGTGAAGCGCTCCTCATCTAGTCTCTCTAGATATATCTTAGTAGTCACGTCTCTCTCTCTCCTCCACTGACCCATCTGAACAGTACCATCTTGTCTATTTCCAATAATTTCATTGAAAAGATGGCCACACTAGGTTTTTCAGCTGGGGTTTGTCTGGCACAGTACATCCTATGGGGTTGACCTCCATGCTTGGGGTTGGCTCCGACTCTTTTCTCCCCTTGTAATTCGACGCCGGTTAATTTTTATCACTGCTGTTATGCCGTGTACCAAACTGGGTGTCAGCTGCGTCAACAGTGTCTGAAATTTGAGCCAGGGCAAGCCGAAATGGGACGACATGGCACGGTCAAAACCCAGATTAGTGTCCTGGGCAGCTTCATACCCCAAAATATTTAGGCTGCCCACGTTCATGTCCAAATTAGTGGCCTGCAGCGCCAGCAACAATGTGTGTGTGTGTGTGTGTGTGTGTGTGTGTTGACCTTGCGTAAGGTGTGGCCGAGAGATGGGAGGACAAGGTGTAACGATCAATAACAATTTCTCTCTCTCACTCTCTCTCTCAAAGCTGCCATTCTCTTCTCACCCGCTTCACCACGATGACATTGTCTTCTACCTCTGGACGATTTACTTCCACCTTGAGAAACTTCCTGATTCTGAAGGGATATGTGTAAGCCCTGAGTAACACCTTGAGTGCGAGAAATCTCTATCAAGCAGAATAAGCTCGTGTGGAAGTACTAATCATTCATTTATTCATTCATCAGCTAATCCAGTGTTGCCCCATGAGGAGCCTAGGAGCCCTTGGCTAGGCAAGTTGGTCATGACATTTAAGTTGGAAGTGACCAGCCTCACACATCCCTGAGTGGCATTACGTGAACAATAAACCCCAACCATTCCTTGGATATAAACCTGCACCGGCTCAATCCGACTGGAGCCCTGTAATTACTCACTAAACCACCAGGCGCCATAATTTGCTTTTATGGTTATCACCCAGTGTGGTAAATGGTTTCCTGGTGTACAGAAAACCTGAGGCTTGTCACTCAGTGTAGAGTCACCCGAAGATAGAAGGAAGAGGAAAGAATGAAAGATAAACAGATGAGGAAGGAAGGAGAAGGGAAAGAGGAAAGGACCGGCACCCGACAGCAGCTTACATTGAGTGATTGGATGCTGAGCTCCCTCACCTACCACTACAATTAAACTAAAAAAAAGAAAAAGAAAAAAAGTTGTACAGGAAGACGTAACCACTTGTAAACTGTCTTTTTCCTTGAATGTCGTTCCTATCTGTTCCGTGAAAAGCTTGTTGATATCCAAGTTTAATTCTAATTCTTTTCCTTTTGATGATATTTAGGCGGTGGAGAGGGACGACTTCCTTTGGTAGCACTGATATAACCGGGTAGTTCTGCAGCTCAGTTATTTACACGTCATTCAGCCCATTGGCTTTCTTATGAAAGGAAGGCGATGTACTGCATGAGAAGAGCAGTTTCAGTCAACAGCCATAAGTTCACACTAAGAAGAAAAAAATGTCACAAGAATAACAACAAGGATGAGATTTTGATTTCATTATACTAGAAGCCAAACGATTACTCATCTAAACGACAATACTATAAATGGGTCTCCTTGTCCAGTGCTGTGTTTCATTTTTATTCATGTATGGCTGCCACAACAAAATTACATTCATCTTATGACAGATCTCTCGTCTCCAAGGGGTTCAGGAAAATTACATCTAACCCCTCTTCTTGGAAACGTCTTTACTGGTCTGAATAAACCCATCTGGAAACAGAGAGAATAATAATAATATAAAAACAAATAAAACGATCAAGGAGCTATAAGCATCCACCGTACATAGTTCATTGAGTTCTTCCTCTAGTAACCTCTTGAATCGGATGACGTACTTCTCAGTTAATTCTTTCTACCTGTTATAGGGAAAGTGCTAATGAACCTATTTCAGTTCCAAAGTCTCCTCCAAGCTAAATAAACTCGTCCAAAGAAGGAAAGAATGAAAGCAAAATATGTTATCGTCCTGAAGGGCTTAAACTAAGGGTAAAAAATTATGAGCCTGGCAAAGTTTGTATTGCTATATCATAGTATGTTCGGAGGTGAATGGAAATACAACTAATAATAACAATGTATATCATATCATTGAAGCCCTCTTCTCAACATGTGAAATAAATTATATCAACCCTTTGGCTCCAAGGGTCCCTGTTTGCAGGATTGTGTTGGAAGGGTACTAAGCTTACTGCCCTCCGCCTATCGGCTCATAGTCGTGAAGCTCATAGGTCCCTACACCGGGCTTCCCTTCTTTATTAACACTTGAAAATACCCAGTTCCGTCTTATACTGAGGACACTTGGGGCAAATGGGAAAAAGAAACTGGTATATTTGCCAGTGCTTAACATTTCTATTCACCCCTTAAGGACGCGTTTAGCGCTTCAGAATAACTGCTATAGTTTTTTCACCCTACTATGTCTCAACTTTTCGTCCTTTTGCACCTTATTTCATGTAATTAAGTGGCCAAGAAAGACCATGTTATAGTCGCATCTCCTTTCCATAGCACTTGTTTGTGATGAGCATCATCATTAACGTTAGGCTGTTGTTACAACTAATTATTCAAGACAGTGAGGTAATTTGGGGGCGTCTTCATAATTTTTTATCCATAAATTCAATCTGCGTCTCTCTGGCTAGCTTTCTATTTATATATCTTTCTCTCCCTCTCTCTCTACCTACCTACCTATCAATTTCTGTGTCTATCTATCTATCTATCTATTTATCCATTCATCTTTGGTTGTTGGTCCATCAGTCTACCTACCTACTTACCTGTATACCGACCTATTCACCTACCTACCTAACTACTTACAAATATACTGACCAGCCAACAAACCGGTCAACCTACCTACCTGTCTGTCAACCAACATACTAAGCAGCCAACACACCTGCCTACATAACTATCTACCTACCGACCTACCTATCTACCTACCTACATGCACCGATTTTCCTTTACATAAACTCACCACACTCTGAAGTCCTGCTTGAGTATGCCTTCCCTACATTAATAATCCAAGGGTGAAACTGGATGCGCCTCCCGTGTGCTGTATCTACCTCGGAAGCTCTGAAGATTATCTAGGACACCTGCTTCCTATGTTCAGTTAATCTCTCCACACACACACACACACACACACACACACACACACACACACACACACACACACACACACACACACACTAACAATCGTCCTTACATGTTACCATTTGTGAACTATATTTCATCCAACTTAACTAGGCCCAGCTCGTCCTCTCTCAGCATTTGCCCGTAGTTTAATGGCAGACCATGACAATACTATGGCTTTACATCCTTTCCATGACACGGTTTCGATACTAGCATTAAAGTGAAATTTAATCTGTTGAAGCTCAGCACGGAAGATGGAGGAATGAAAAATTTAGGCCAAGTTAAAATGATCATAGTATAACATTCACCAGCCATATATGCTAAGCATATCACACACTTCCAATAAACCTCATACGACACCACTTGGGTATTAATATCTTACTAGCCGAATATGGTACGGATATTACATTTAGAACCGGGGATAGGATCAGTGATTGCTATGTGCCACTTCGACCATCTCATGTTGATTTGAACCTTTTTTTTTTTATGTGAGGAAGAAGGAACCAAAGGCAATGAGCCCGTAAAAATGTTCCTTCCCAAGAGAAAAACAAAATACAAGAGAGAGCTAAATTCAAGATCCATTCATTTCGAGATGCCTGGACACACTGCGTTTGAAAGACTGGAGATCATAGGAAGCAGGAAATACAGACAGAAGGAGACAGTTCCAGAGTTGACCTGTTGCATAAATGAAGGACTGGGAGTAACGGATAACTTTTGCATTAGAGAGTTGGACAGAAAAGGGATGAGAGTTTGCTGCTAGACGGGTGCTACGCGGCCGTCGTAGAAGTGGAGGAATGCATGCAGACAGTTCAGAGAGACAGTTACCATAGAAGTAGCAATAGAAAAGAGATAAAGATGCAACATTGCAGCGAAGAGACAGAGGTTGAAGGGAGTCAGTAAGAGGGGGAGAGTTAATGAGACAAAAAGCCTTTGACTCCACCCTATTGAGAAGAGCTGTATGTGGGGAGCCTCCCCACACATGAGAGTTGTACTTCACACAGGGACGGATAAAACCCCTGTATAGAGTCAACAATTGTGCAGGAGCAAAGAAAGAACGGAGTCGGCTTAGCACACCCAATCGCTTGGAAGCAGATTTTACAGGAGATGTAATATGATCTTCCCAAGACAAGTCCCGAGCAAACGAAGCCCCAAGCATGTTCAACGATGATGCAGGATTAAGTTCAGTATTATTAAACATAAGTGGGTGTACCTGTGGAAGATTTTGTCGGCTTGATAGGTGCAAAAACTGAGTCTTTGATGCATTAAAATTAACCAGATTATTTTTACCCCAGTCAGAGATACGAGCCAAGTCAGACATTAGGTGTGCCATAGCCTCATCCCTTGCCTGTTGAAGTAACTGCTGAGATGGACGTTGTGGGAATCGAATGGAAAGGTGAAGGGTGGAGTCTTCAGCGTATGAGTGGATAGGGTTAGATGTACAGCTTAGAAGGCCATTGATGAATAAAAGGAAGAGAGTTGGTGATAGGACAGAGCCCTGAGGAAAACCACTGTTAATAGATCTAGGAGAAGAACGATAGCCGTCTACAACAGCGGCTATTGAACGACCAGAAAGGAAGCTAGAGATGAAGGCACAGATAGAAGGATAGAAACCGTAAGAGGGCAGTTTGGAAATTAAAGATTTATGCCGGACTCGATCGGAAGCCTTTGAGATCTCAAGTGCAATGGCAAAGCTTTCCCCAAAGTCCCGAAAGGAGGATGACCAGGAGTCTGAAAGGTAGATGAGAAGATCGCCTGTGGAGCGTCCCAGACGGAACCCATACTGACTATCAGAAAGAATTTTGTGATAGGAAAGATGCTTTAAAATTTTTCTATTAAGAATAGACTCAAAAACTTTTGAGATACAGGATGTTAAAGCAATTGGACGATAGTTAGAGGGTTGGGAATGGTCACCCTTCTTTGGGGACTGGCTGAATGAGAGCAAACTTCCAGCAAGAAGGAAAGGTATAAGTTGACAGACAAAGGCGAAAGAGTTTGCCTAGGCAGGGTGTAAGCACAGAAGCACAGTTCTTGAGAACAACAGGAGGGACTCCATCAGGCCGATATGCCTTATTAGTACTGAGGCCAGCAATGGCAGAAAATACATCAGCTGAAGAAATTTTAATGTTAGCCATGAGGAAGTCAGTGGGGGGAAGTGATGGAGGAACAGCACCGAAATCGTCTAAGGTGGAATTGTAGGAGAAAGTCTGAGCGAAGAGATCTGCTTTATCAGTAGAAGAAATAGCTACAGAGCCATCAGAATACAAAAGAGGAGGGAAGGATGATGAGGTAAAGTTGTTAGAAAGGTTTTTGGGAAGGTGCCAGAAGGAGCGGGAAGAGTTCGAGTTAGAGAGTTGAGAGCATTTTGTATGGATGAAATTATTTTTACCAGAGCGAAGAACAGACTTAGCACGATTCCGGGCAGAAATGTATAAAAGATGTGATTCAGGGGTGGGTTGGCTCCGGTACGTTTTATAGGTCCTCTGCTTGTTGCGGACAGCATTAGAACAAACGTGATTAAACCAAGGCTTTCGTGCATTAGTCAAAGGATATGAGAAAGGAATGTATGCTTCCATGCCCGAGAGAATAACCTCCATAATGCGCAAGGCACACCCAGATGGCTCCCGGCCATGGAAGCAATAATTATTCCAGGGAAAATCAAAGAAGTACTGCCTGAGGGCCTTCCAATCTGCAGCTCCAAAGTGCCAGAGATGACGTTTTTTTGGAGGGTCCGCAGGCCGTACCGGAGCGATAGGACAAGTTAAGGTGATAAGGTTGTGATCGGAGGAGCCCAATGGAGAGAAAAGATTAACAGTGTAAGCAGAAGGGTTAGTTGTAAGGAAGAGATCAAGTATGTTGGAGCTCTTTCCAAGGCGGTCAGGGATACAGGTAGGGTGCTGTACAAGCTGCTCTAGGTCATTAAGGATAGAAAAGATGAAGGCTTGTTGAACAGGTGGATCAGTGAAAGGAGAGTAGAGCCAAAGGGGGTGGTGAACATTGAAATCTCCAAGAATGGAGATTTCAGAGCAAGGAGAAATGGATAGAATGTGTTCCATCGTAGAAGTAAGATAGTCAAAGAATTTTTGATAGTCACTAGAATTAGGAGATAAGTAGACAGCACAGATATATTTAGTCAGAGAATGACAGGAAAGCCGAAGCCAGAGTGTAGAGAATTCAGAAGAATCGAGTTCAGGAACACGAGAGCAAGATAAGTTATTGTGTATATACACAACAGCCACCTTTGGCTTTGAAATGAGTATAGAGAAAGTAGGAGGATACAGAAAAGGGTCTGCTGTCAGTTGCCTCAGACAGCTGAGTCTCAGTTAGGAAAAGAAGGTGAGGTTTAGAGAAGGAGAGGTGGTGCTCAACAGAGCGAAAATTAGAGGAAAGGCCACGAATGTCGCAGAAATGAAGAAGAAGAGAGTCAGATAGTGGTTCCAGGCACCTTGAGTCGTCACCGGGAGAGGGACTGAAGGTGGGGGCATTTATGGTTCCCCCTCTGGGGACTCCGAGGGTATGTTATTCGACGCCATTTTTTGAAAATTTTGAAAAGGAAGTGTAGTGTGTACTGTGCATATAGTTTGGTGTTGATAGTTGGAGAAACTTGTATTGGAGAGCATGCTGGTCTACTCTCTGTGTTGATGAGACACTGAAAAAGTTCAGCAAAGGGGGATGGTTGGGACCTAGCCGCGAGGGCTGATGAAACGGGAGCTCCAGCTCTCCCTGTCATCAGCTTTCCATCCACCTTGGGAGTACTGCCCTGCTCGACTGGTGCTACAGTCTACTCCCTGCACGTAACCCGTGAGTAGAGAATGGAAAACGAGAGACTGACAAGGAAAGTTTACGTAAAGGAGGTGGAAGGAGGAGATTTGGAGCGAGAGACCGCAAATGAGGTGGAAGGATGGGGTGGAGAGGTATATGAATGAGGGTGGTGAGAGCTGGAGGGAGAGCAGCCTGATGGCGGAAGACAGGTTGCCATGGAGGCAGAAAGGAAAAGGGAGAGGGATAACCAAATGAGTGGTAAAGGGAAATTAAGAAAGATGGGGAAAAGACGATGAGAGGAAAGAAGAGAGCGTACAGACTGGGAAGAAAGCAAAGATATTGGGAAGGATAGGAAAACAGAAATGAAACATAAATGACGAATGGCGGGAGGCGGGGAATGGAGAGGAAGGGAAAGACGGGGATTAGGGGGCAGGAAGAAGTGGGAAGGGAAGAGGGGTAAGGGATGGAAGACGGGGGTAGGGAAGAGGGAGGGATGGAGGAAGGGAGGGGAGGAGAGTAGGTGGCGAGGAGAGGGAAGGCGGAGTGGAAAGGGAAGACGGGTAGGGGATGGGGGGGAAAGAAATACGAGGAAAGATGAAGGGGAGGAGGGAAAAGAGGGATGAGACGTAGGGCAACTGAGGGAAGGAGGGGGACTGGAAATGTAGAAAGACTTGGAGGAGAAAGATGAAGACAGACAAGGTGTAAGGGTAGGGTGGGGTAGGAGAAGAGGAGCAGACGACAAGTATTAGAGAGGTCCAGAAACGAGAAAAAATACGGAGTTTTGCAAGGCTTCTGTATGGGAAGGGAACGCGAGGAAGGAAAGGGGGTCATCATTCGCAGAACGTAATAAGGAAGATCTTCCTTTTTGTCGCTGCTAGAAAGATGCATAGGAAAGAAGTGAAAGTTGCTACGAATGTCTTATGGAGCCACAAAACACTTGGAAGAAAATTTTAATTTTCATTGTTCGGACTAATTGAATATTCCATTTCTCTTAAGGTCAAACGATTTCATATATCTGAGACAGGACCATTAACACTTTCATGGTAGAGGCAGCTGTAGGACGTAGAGTACAGTACTAGCTAATGGCAGATTAATGCATCTGACAGAGTGTGAGTCCTATGATCCTGAGAATACAGTGGCATCACCTATAATGTATCTTTCTTAACGCCATTCATACATAATGCTCGTGGCTGTTGGACAGGTTCGTAACGTTTCTTGATCTCCATAATTCTGCATGCTGGCAGAAATATGCCTAAAATATGTAATTTCCAACTATTACACTCACCAGCCTCTCACAGCGCCAAGTATACGGTTGGTGAGTAAGCAAGTGTGCATTCCCAAGTCAGTGATGTCACTCTTCTCAGAACCCCAGCTTTCTCACAGAGAACGCCAGCACTCTGTTTAGCATTGTGCTTTGTGTAAAGTGTCTGACTATCTGTCAGCCAACATGTCTTCCCCTCGTGAGTTAAGAGGAAACGCAAGGCCCTCACCTAAGGACAAAAAATGCAAATTACCAGAAGGACTGAGGCAGGCAAAGGGAAGAGGCAGCTGGTGACTGATTCCGATGCTAATTATTCGACCATCAGAACCATCTACAGTAACTGCTAAAAGATCACGGAGACATTTAAGGCCTACGGCACGGCAGTTCCTGACAGGAGGATAAGGGTATCGGATGCAGTGCTTGTTGACACGGAGTCGTATTTGCATTCTGCGTGATCAAATGAAGGAAGGAGTTCCCGTTGACTCAGCGTGCATTCTTTTATGGCAGTCTTGTATGCTGATAGCAGGGTCTTACTGTGTTTCTGCTGGTGGGTTTTGAGCAAAGTCTTAATGATTATTCAAGTTAACATTGATAATTAAAAGCAGTCATGCTGACAATTAAGAACCATAAGGAATATCTGTCTACCTATCTATCTATCAATCAATCAATCAATCAGTCTATCTATCTATCTATCAGTCTATCTATTTATATCTATCTATCTACTTATAGACTGATTGATTGATTGATAGATAGATAGATAGACAGATATTCCTTATGGTTCTTACATGTCAGCATGACTGCTTTTAATTATCAATGTTAACTTGAATAATCATTAAGACTTTGCTCAAAACCCACCAGCAGAAACACAGTAAGACCCTGCTATCAGCATACAAGACTGCCATAAAAGAATGCACGCTGAGTCAACGGGAACTCCTTCCTTCATTTGATCATGCAGAATGCAAAATACGACTCCGTGTCAACAAGTACTCCATCCGATACCCTTATCCTCCTGTCAGGAACTGCCGTGCCGTAGGCCTTAAATGTCTCCGTGATCTTTTAGCAGTTACTGTAGATGGTTCTGATGGTCGAATAATTTGCATCGGAATCAGTCACCAGCTGCCTCTTCCCTTTGCCTACCTCAGTCCTTCTGGTAATTTGCATTTTTTGTCCTTAGGTGAGGGCCTTGCATTTCCTCTTAACTCACGAGGGGAAGACATGTTGGCTGACAGATAGTCAGACACTTTACACAAAGCACAATGCTAAACAGAGTGCTGGCGTTCTCTGTTAGAAAGCTGGGGTTCTGAGAAGAGTGACATCACTGACTTGGGAATGCACACTTGCTTACTCACCAACCGTATACTTGGCGCTGTGAGAGGCTGGTGAGTGTAATAGTTGGAAATTACATATTTTAGGCATATTTCTGCCAGCATGCAGAATTATGCAGATCAAGAAACGTTACGAACCTGACCAACAGCCACGAGCATTATGTATGAATGGCGTTAAGAAAGATACATTATAGGTGATGCCACTGTATTCTCAGGATCATATGACTCACACTCTGTCAGATGCAATAATCTGCCATTAGCTAGTACTGTACTCTATGTCCTACAGCTGCCTCTACCATCCTCCCCCGCGCTTTTCCTTCCCATACAGAAGCCTTGCAAAACTCAGTATTTTTTTCTCGATTCTGGATCTCTCTAATACTTTTTTTTTTTTTTTTTTTTTTATGTGTCCGACTCTGGGCAAAGGCTTCAGAGCCTATTGCTTGGGGGCACTGAACTATCCCAAGGCCCAGTAGTCCTCCTACACCTCCACATGTCACCACTTCGGCGCTAACACCCACCATCCATATTGAATACATGCTAGGGCTGTCTCATACAGGATTGGTGTATTGGTATTAAGCGGGGGTATTTTTACGACATGTCGGCGGGTCATCTGGTAGATCAGGAAAGTCTGCTTTTAGGAAATTCAAATCCTCAAACTGTTCCCTGCCCCAGCCGGGATTCGATCCTGGGACCATTAGGACCGCAGGCCGCCTCTCTACCGATTCAGCCACGCCTCCCCCTTGTCGTCTGCTCCTCTTCTCCTACCCCACCCTACCCTTACACCTTGTCTGTCTTCATCTTTCTTCTCCAAGCCAGGTATACAGTATACTGTTCATACCTAAAGTTGGCAACGAGATAGGTCGGAAATCTGTCTTTACAAATGTTTCCCAGCATATTTTTTCCTCATTTTCATATATAAATACAGTAGAATAATATATATATAGATAGATAAATAGATAGATAGATAGATATACAGGCTGATTGTCATATAGACAGATATATAGATAGCTATATACAGTAGATAACTAGGTAGATATAGATAGATATAGACAGATAAAGACCTCTCCACAGCTGTTGATTTTATTTCCGTCAATCCGGTGACATTTTTTTTTTGCTCATTCTTTGTTTACCAGAGGACGATTTTTACTGAGCTTTTTCTTTTTTTTTGACAATAGGTTAGATAAAGCCATCATTTACCTCTTCACTACGAGAGGCCTTGTAAAAGCTGAATAGCATCATCCGGAGATAGCAAGAACTAAAACGTCATGAGACTTATGGGGTTAAGATGCTAACCAACACATTCTTCACTCCTCTGGTTCCACTTCCACAACCACCATCGAAGTGATATTGGTGAACGTACGAACATGGACTATTAACATGAGCACTATTAGCCTGGTTACCATGGAATCTTCTGTGGTTTGCATTCATTGCTGCTGAGGCTCATCATACAGAGGATTAGTTGGCATGAACTGCAAAGCGACCGTAAATCGTGACTTTGTGCGCATTATTTAGCTTCATAGCTATGTAAATTTAACAAACCCAAATTACCCAGCGCTCCTCCACGAACGTCTTAACACACTCATTTTAGTATGATTCACTGAAAGTTGAACAAAATCTTTTGGAATTATCTGGAACTGACTCTTATTGTTGTCTCGCATACGGGTGTTGAGATTAGTTGCAACATGCCAACGAGTTAACCCGTTCAGACAGGTTACGTAATTGCTCGGTTTGTTCTTGCTACTTCCAATCGATTTGGTTCACTTGAGAGAAGATTTTTAATTGTGAAGCAGGTAATGAAACATTTATCTAACCCAACCAGTGTAAAACATCCTAATCTGAACAGAACAGTATGGTTGTAACAGAGAATTATGAAGCCTACGCCATCTGAATGAAAAGGTTAAAATTATTAGAGAAATATCAAGGTAACGAGAATACAGCAATAAATTTTCATGCATTCGGAAGTCATCGAGATCCTCGGGTGTGCTAATGTCAAACTCTAAGCTTAAAGTCCCTCACCCAGCGCTTCAACTCCATTCACTTCCAAAACTTCCAGGTTTTAAGTGGCTCATTATGCGTTCAATCCTTTACTTTTCAAGTAGGATGACGCCATTTTCCACTTAGTCTTAGTAATTCCAGACGATTATTATTTCAACTTAGGAGAGGCCTCTCGAACTGGAGGAGCTAGTTTCACCTTTCATTAATCCCTCCAGTGTGAATTTCCATTCTTAATTTGAATGAAATCATCTGGAAATAATAAGAAAAACTATGACAAGGCGTCATTGTCCTCTTCAAGAATTCCGCAGGGTGGTCTCATTCTGCTAAGAGAAGATCGATCGTGGGGAAATAATTAGTAACTTCAGTGGCACTTGTTAACAATGATGTATCTTCTTTACACGTAAAATCAGAGACTTCGGTCCACCTTGACTGAAAGTTACTGTCGCTCATAGAAATTCATGTGAGTCAGTGGAAGTGTGGCCGAACTCTAATGTAATCTAAAATAAGAATAAAGTGATGGTTGCAGAAAGGAAGGAGACACCCACAGAGGAGGAACAGTTGAAGTAGTTTGTTGCAATGACAGAAAAGGAAAAGTAAATGAACGAAAGTGGAAAGCTGAATCACAAATGAAAGTAGCCCCTCCACGGTGATACAAAATAGAGGACTGAAGATAAAGGATACAAGAGTATTGCATGAGGATGTTTTAGTGTCCACATTAATATATGAGCGTTTGATTCTGGTAAGTTGAGAGTGAGGGCACTGGAAAAGAAACTGTTTAGGAATATATGTGGAATCCGAAGATTTGACAGGAACTGAAATCTGTGCAAGGTGCGGAGTAAGGAATCTAATTGATGTGACAATAAAGAGTGCTCAAATGATCAGGCTGTAAAAAGTGAATATGAATAGCGTGGTGATGAAAATGGTCTATGTGATTTAGTTTTCAGTCTAGAAAGTAGCATAGAAGGTAAAAAAAAAAAATGTGTAGGATAAATTAACGTGTGAGAAAACAAGGTTGAATAAGTGTTCTTGCAATGAATCAGTTTCTCTGCACGACCTACAAGCTCATTTTTTGAAGTCTGAAACCAGATATGAGTACATCTGAGGTCTGTGGCGAGACATACAGTCTCAGGTCCCTTCAGCGTGAAGGGGGGTATTATGGGACTGGCTGTTACCGGTATCATATCCGTGAAAGTGAATCGATATCCAAGAAAAGATCTTGAAGGTGTAGTATCCCCAGACTGAAGCCCTTGTTCCATATCCGACCTAGGCGTGGGAAGCAGAGGGGAGGGGTGGCACATGGCGGGAAAGGTGTGGGTGAACATCAATAACGATATTAATAGAACCTGCCTGAATACATCTGCCACATCACAGAACCTGGAGACAATGCCCTATCCAGGGAGGGACAGAAGGCAGTTTCTGCAGATTTTGCGGAAAAAATATTATAAGAGAAGGTTTGGGAACTATACTTTGTCTTGCGAGAAGAAGTAACTGAAATACTAGATCACATGAAAGAGCTTTCCAAAATATGCATAAAAGGTGCACACATGTTGCGACAACTGTGATTCAGTAATCATAACTCATTCATTTTGTACCAATTTGTTACCAGTTCTATGAATTTCAGTTCCATCCTTACGATCAACCATTCCTTTCAGAGCTTTCAATGCAACAACTGTTTTTTTCACTGAACACCTGACAAACCAAGGGCACACTTTGATGCTGCAAAGGTTTAGGGAAGACTGATGAACGTGTGAGTTTTGTGAGACGAAGAGGTGTTTTCTGATCTTCATCATAAAGAGCTTTAACATCGCTCCAATTTGCGCAGTATTCTGTACCAGCTTGGGTAAAATTTAATTGCTGTCATTTCTCTGGGATCCAGTTGTTTCCCAAATTTTTTAGGATGTGAACATAGTCAAACACATGGAACACATTCATGCCATCTGCTGTTAGAGTTACTCTCATAGGACCACCAAGTTATCTATATGCTGTACAGCTTGATTTCATTGGACATTTGTCACAGACAATCGAAACTGGATGCCAACGCTGGTTTTAACATTTCCTTCAATTGAACAGCTTTCAGTCCCGATACAGGATGGATTAGTATGATGTATTACGGTCCTCCATAATGACAAACAACTTCACTAATGAAAGAAAAGCATTCGTGAGCCGAATGCTAACCGCCCGCCAGAATGGGATGTTGGTCAAGTCCAAGATTTTGACCATATCTTCATACCCTGAAGGTTTCATGTTGATAGCTCAAGCCATTCATGAGATATAATGGGAACACACACACACACACACACACACACACACACACACACACACACACACACACACACACACACACACACACACACACACATTATTGATCTGCCTTGCTAAAAGGTAGGCGATAACAACAGCAGATGTTTCTAGTGTAACCATACTATGTAACCATACCTTCATACCGTAACCATACGTTGATAATCTCTTGAACTTGCAAAACAGAACTAACAGTGTGTACTGTATAAGTTAACTACCAAAACCAGAATCACCCCAACTGGCCAAAAACACACATACATTAAATATGAGAGAGCCAACTGGGAGGCCTTTGTAACTGAAACAGAACAACATCTTGAAACACTAAACGGTACACCCATCACAAACATCAACACCGCTGTGCACACTTTCAATACAATTATACAAAACGCAGACAAAAGACACATCCCTAGAGGCAACAGAAAGAGACACAACCCCAACTTCACACCAGAAATTCAAGGCCTCATCAGACAACGGGACACACTGCGACACTCCCCAAAACCCCATACACAAGACACCACACAACAAATACAAGAACTCAACACTCAGATAAACAATAAAATATCAGAACAGCAAACACTAAACTGGAAAAATTACCTCCAAACACTTGACCACAAAACAAACATCAGCAAACCCTACAAAACAATAAACATCACACTTTCCAACAGCAACACCACACAATCACACGCTGCCAACACAACAAAAGGCACCATACCCGCAAACAAACAACAAGCAAACACTCTCATCAATCACTTTTCACAAGTCAGCCATCTAAGCCCCCATCCCGAAGACCGACGTATCATCCGACGTAAGAGACAGTTCCTCACAGACCCAGACTATGCACTTTTCACTTACAACCAGACGAAGCACATCATTAACAACCTCAAGCACTCATCTGCCTGTGGACCAGACAACATAAGCACCATTCACCTCAAACACCTAGGACCTCAAGGCATACAATCACTCACCAACATATACTACAGCTACTCACACAACATAATACCCAACATCTGGAAGCATGGCAATATCATCACTATCCCTAAACCCAACAAAGACCCCACGTTACCTTCCTCACATCGCCCCATCACACTCCTCTGCACCCCCTCTAAAGTCACTGAACGACTGGTACTACAACTAGTCACATCTCACATTCCATTAGCCCAGTCACAATATGGCTTTAGGCCACTACACTCCACAAATACCCTTCTTACAAACCTTACACAGAGAGTTTTTGATGGCATGAATTCAGCTAGGCCACCGCACAGAACACTCCTAAACACACTGGACATTAACAAAGCTTTTGATGCCATCCCCCGCCACAACCTCACAAACAAAATACTCAGCACAAACATGCATAATAACTCAAAAAGATGGCTGGCAAACTACTTAGCAGGCAGATGTGCACATCTAACATTTGCCGGTCAGTCTTCTAACATCAGAAATTTCACAACCGGTGTCCCCCAAGGATCTGTTTTGTCCCCTACACTCTTTAACCTATACATGCACGACGTACCCACACCCCACACACCACAGGTACACATAGCATCCTATGCAAATGATATAACATTTACATGTATGCACCAAAACACAAACACAGCTGCACACATCATTCAACCTTACCTCAACACACTACATGAATGGTTCGCCACAAACAGGGTCAAAATAGCCCAAGCCAAATCTACAGTGACTCTTCTCACAAACTGGACAGCAGAACACAGTCACATCCCACACCTTACCATAAACAACACTCCCTTACCACACACACACACACACACACACACACACACACACACACACACACACACACAAAATCATTGGTGTAACATACAATACATCAATGTCATTTAAACAACACAACACAAACATTAAAAATAAAATAACACCAAGACTCAATGCTTTGAGGTCACTTGCCCATACAACATTCAGACACAACAAAGAAACCACCACCACAGTTTACAAACAATACATACGTTCAGTGATGAATTATGCAAGCCCTGCCTTGGCTTCTAACCTGACCACACACTGCAACACTCTACAGACCATACAGAACAAGGCCCTAAAAATAATCACAGGCTGCACAGCTACTACACCCACAACCCACCTACATCAAGAAACCAAAGTCCTCAAAGTCAATCACCTAGACATGAGAGGCACCCAGTTTCTTGCTGCAGCCTCCACAAACCCACAACATCCACTACAGTACATGGCAGCACATCCACCCACACCAAGGAACATCAAAACAACACCCAACACACGATACCATACACAAATACTGTCATCTCTACCCCCTCGCCCACCTCAGACAAGCTTCCAGAAGCATATCCACACTCAGATCACTCGCCGCTCCATTCAGTCACTTAAAGACAACACACAGCTGCATGCACGACCTCCTGACATCCACCCTTCTGAATCCTAGCTTCCTTGTGAGGACAGGGTCCACCTGGCCAGGCTGAGATGTGGGCACCATCCAGCCCTCTTAACCCGCCCCGTCCCGACCACTTTCTCACCAATGGTACCCCCCAATCCCGACCATTTTTGGACCCAAATTTTTTTTGCTAAAACTTTCGCTTTTGGTCAGAAACAATGGTCAGTCACAAAGAAATTGTTCCCCGGGGTCCATAATTGCCTTAAACAGGTATGCCTTGGTCACACCTGGCACCGTGTTCTCTGTAGGTGGTCTGAGCCTCTAACGTTTTCTATGGTATTATAAGTCTGGGAAACCAATGAAAGTAAGTAGATATGTATTTATTACAAACATAAAAACATGTGATAAAAGAGTAAATTGGATTTTATACAAAAATAGAGCTGAAATAAGCATTGTACCATCGTGCGAAACGAGCAAAATAGGGCAGACTGGTCACGATGAATTGCTAACATTCGAAAATCATGATACATATCATTTTTTTTACTTACATAATACTTCTACAATAACATTATACCATTTTACATTTTATTGAACTGTTTTTACGTATTCACAGGCCTTTCGATAACATTTAGCGTAATGTTAGCGCTTATTTACATAGTGAGTGAACTCGCTGTGACTGTTGTTTCAACTCGTATTGTGTTTTTTCTACTTACATAATACTTTTCTAATAACATTATACACTTTTCAACTTTATAGAACTGTTTTGAGATAATTTCAGGCCTTACGTAAATATTTAGCGTAATAATAGTGCATAATAACACACACGGTGAAGTCGCTATGACTACTATTTCAGCTTACAACCTATTTTTGTACTTATATAATAATTCTCCACTAACATTGCACATGTTTACACTTGATATAATTGATATCACATAATTTCAGACCTTATGATTCAACTGAGCGTCATATTAGCGCGTACTTACACAGTGAGTGTTATCGCGATATCATTTGTTTCATCTTACACTAGTATTCAACTTATAAATTACCTTACTACTAACATTACAACAAATTCCACTTTATATAATTCCTATCACATACTTACTGACCAGAATGTTCTACTGAGTGTAATATTTTCCCAGATTTACACAGTGGGTGTACTCGTGACATCAATTATTACAATTTACACTATTTTTCAACTTATACGTTTTATTCATGCTAACTTTACACCTGTTTCCACTTTATATTCTTGCTATCACATATTTACTGACCAGAGTGTTATACTGAGCGTCATATTTTCGCAGATTTATACAGTGGGTGTAGTTTTCATATCACTTCGTTCAACTTACACTATTTCTCAACTTATACATTACTTTCCTGCAAACATTACACCCGTTTCAAGTTTATATAAGACTTGGCACATACTGATTGGCCTTACCATTATACTGAGCATCATATCGCCATCCCACACAATTTCAGTAGTGTAGGAAGTTATGGTACTCTCTGAAACATGGCTGAAGGCACAACGCAACATTGGTGGTGGTGGGGGAGGTGGAGAGCGGCGCCTTTCATCACTCGCACTTCTCTTCCCTCTCCCTTTTCCTTTACCCTTTCCCTTCCCTTTCCTTCCTTTCCCCACATCCTGGGGCTGTGTGGAGGAAGTTTGGGAATATTGTATGGCGAAAGACGTGCTGGGGAGTGGCTCCACCTCCTCTCCCCTAGGCCTACGTGCACCACGTGCTCGTGCTGCCTCCCTCACACCACTTCCCTTTCACCCCGCACTCCCACCACACCACTTTCGCCTTCCCCAGACAAAACACTAGGCCATACTTTATTTGCCTTCTCGCCCCACCTTCTGATCCTCGGGGTGAGATTTTTTCCTTCCCCAACCACGAGGCAACATCACGTCCTAAGCCGCAGTCATCGTCATCGTCCTCATCCTCGTCCTCCTCAGAATCTCTCTCTAGGGGATGGAGAGAGGTCCATGCAGGTGTTTTGGGTGCAGGCTGGCCTTCCCTTGCCTTACGATACGTGACATACCTCTTTTTCCGGGCCGAAGGGACCTCATCACTGCTTGTTATTTCCTCCTCAGGCTGCACATAATCTCGATCCACCACATCATCATCAAGTGGAGAATCACTATCTCCAGTGAAGGCATCCAGGGCGGATTGTATTTCGTCGTCTGAGAGACCTTTATGCGCCATGTCTGACCTGGGTCACTGCTAACAGGTGAGTGACCGAGACAAGGGCGAGCGCAGGTCACGCGGGGTCTGGGACGCTGCCTGCCTGGGGGCAGGTAGGGGAGGCTTGGGTACGTGGGCAAATTGAAAATCTCGCGTGAATTTTGAAAATTGTGGAAATTATGAACCTTGCAATTGCAGGACGTTGTAGTACGTCAACGGGATTGGCAGTGACATAACGTGAGGACGTGGAAGTACGTCGACGGGACGCCGCGGGTTAAGCTACCAGAGGAGGCTGGATGATTCTGTCGCTGATGCCTGTCCAGGATGCAACACAGCACCCCATACTATTAAGCACATTATGGAAGACTGCATTGCACACAATCACCTATACCAACAACACAACATACACTCTTTGAGAGCTCTGTGGGAAAGCCCGGTCTCGGCCATTGCCTTCCTAAGGGACTTGGGGCTGTTCGGCCGGACTGCCTAGGGAACAGCTACTACTACCACTACTACTACAGTATATGTATCTAGTAGTGGGTGCCTATGTGACAATTAGCAAAGTTTGAAGAATGCTAACACCTGCATGACGCCCTTCAAGCTGGCTCTCCGCACTGCTCTCGCAGTGAGCAATTGAGGGGCTGGCATAGAACAGGTTGGACCTGTGTCTGTCTTCTCTAAATAAACTCCCGTTGAAATTACATCAAGACCTCTGGATTACTCCTAACTGGGGACACGAGAGAAAGTGAAACAAAATGGTGACAGCAGTGAGTTGGATCTCATCACATCACCTCTGTACAGTATATTCACTGTGAAATAACCATCTTCAGCCCCCATCAGTCATCACCACCAACTGCACGGCTGAACAATCAGAAAGCCACTCACTATCGAATACCAGTTCCTACGTCACTTCTGTTTTAGAAAATTATAACTATTACACACCCGAACTACCCAGCTCTCACCCCCATTGCGCCTTGCTGTCCCAGCCCCCCCACCACCCAACACCCTAGCCAGTCAGCCCCACTACCACACCCAGCCAGGTTGCCAACTCCTGCCAACTAATTGTCACTAGATTCACCTACAAAAGTAGCTAAAAGTCGCTTAATAAATTGATAAAGGAGAAAAAGAAAGCATGCTAACAACATACTTCACAGTTATCATATGCTGACCCACATTTTCCTTAGCAAACTACAAACGAACTCTTAATACGACAGAAGAATATATTATATATGCTTAATGTGTATGTCTACTATCCTTCACACTACCTTTAGGCATGTACCACTCTTACGATTTTATGTTGAGGGTTGACTATTAGCAGCCTAACTAATAACCCCTTAACACCTTCAAGAAATACAACACAGACGAAGAAATGCTGATAAACAGTGTTTCACACAGGTACCAGTACTTACTATGAAGTGATATGATTAAAGCACAGCTAACACATGGGAGGCTGGCTGTTCTTCTCAATTAGTGCTCAATTACTACTGGCTCAATTACTGTTCTGACTACAAAAAAAAAAAAATATCTAAAAATGTCACCAAAATGCAATAAAAGTTGCTAAAATGTCGCTGAATAGCTAAATACTAAAAAAAGTAGCTAAACCACATCAAAAATAGCCAAATTTAGCTACAAACTCGCTAAATTGGCAACCCTGCACCCAGCAACCTCCTCACCACCCCACCTTCAACGCCTTCCCTTCGTCCATATCCAGCCAACCAGTGAAGTCTACGTCATTGTTGACTTCTTCAGTCAACATTTTAATTTTGAGCATCTGGTGCTCCAGGTCGCCTCTGATTGCTGGACCTCAGTAGTGATGTCATTATCCTCTCTCTCCAACCAGAGTCTCGGTTCCTTTGCGTGGGAGGGGCTCGTCACTGAAGTTGCTCCTCCAGCCACCTGACAATTTTGCTTCCTTCGGCGACGCTTCGGCATTCAGGACATGTAAATATATTGTTTCATTTATATGTCCATACCTTGACTTTCCACAGAGATTATCCTAAGATAATCTCTACAGATTGTGACCCATATTACCATTCATCTGCTTTCATTCACTGTATCGCATCTTCTAGTTCAAACGTCACGCTCATTTCACTTTATTCATTCTTCACCCAAGCGATTTTCTTTCATATCCACTTTCATTGTGCTTATTCCCCTTCACTATCATTTTATATATATATATATATATATATATATATATATATATATATATATATATAGTCCCTAAATGGCTCAATTGGTAAGCTGCTGTACTCAAGCAGTTGCAAACGCTGGTTTTTGGGGTGAGTTGGGGGGAGGGTAGTCAAATGGTGGGTGACAGAGCGACTTGGAGGCGTTTTGTCTGCGGCCACCCTTTGCGGGATTAGGGCGTCGGGATATATATATATATATATATATATATATATATATATATATATATATATATATATATATATATATATTATGTGTTTGACTCTGATCATACTCGTAGGCTTCACAGCCTGCTCCCAAGGCCCAATAGTCCTCCTACATATCATACACCGCTACATGTCACCACTTCGGTGCTAACACCCACCGTCTGTATTGAATACATGCTGGGGCTGTCTCATACAGGACTGGTGTATTGGTATTAGCGGGGGTATTTTTACGACATGTCGGCGGGTCAGTAAAGTCTGCTTTTACATGAAATTCAAATCCTTAAACTGTTCCCTGCCCCAATGGGGATGTGAACCTGGGTCCGGTAAGACCACAGGCCACCTCTCTACCGATTAACCCGCCCCGTCCCGACCACTTTTTGACCACTGGTACCCCCCAATCCCGACCATTTTTCGACCCTTTTTTTTTTTTTTGCTAAAACTTTCGCTTTTGGTGAGAAACATCGAAAATTCATAGAGAAATCGCTCACCTGAGGTTTAAAATACTCATTACAGGTAGGAGAGCCTCCTTACCTTACTGGGTTTTCTATCAGGCTGGCACCAAAGAAAACGAGTTCTATGGGAGGATAACTATTTCATTTCACTCTTTAATGTTCTTTATTGGTGTGAATAGGTGTTAGGAGCTATGCATGTGCAGTAGGAAGGTGTTTTTTTCAAGCAGTAATATAGGCATTATAAGCATTGTTTCACACTAATACCTGACCTTTTTTTGCCACATTACCTGATCATCATTTCTAACTGTTTCTTCCTCTAATGCTATGTAAAGTTTGTCCTCCACATTGTCATTGATTGGGGAATCACTCTGGCCCTGAATTTCGTACCGTGGCATGACATGGCTATACTGGCCAGGTCACTGATAACAGGTGAATTGCTGAGAAAAGGGCATGCAGGGGCGGGGAGGAGGTCATGCTGGGTAAGGCATTGTTTCTCTGGCATCTTGTTGAGGAAGGTGTCCCGTGTATACGTACCAAAAATGACTCCATGAAAATTGAAAATTGTGGAAATTATGAACCTTGCAATTGCAGGACGTTGAAGTACGTCCTCGGGATTAGGTGTGACAAAACGTGAGGACGTGGAAGTACGTCCTCGGGACGGCGCAGGTTAAGCCACCGTTTCCCTCATACCCTCAATATATATTATACATTTTAATTTTCATAATTATTAATATATATATATATATATATATATATATATATATATATATATATATATATATAATTAATCTTTCTCCTGTTCACCTGCACCTTCAGACTGAAAGTGAAGATGTTGATCTCGGTGATGTAAAGACCTTGACTCTTCTCTGTAGTGTAAAATTGTACGAAAAATCCAGCCTATCCACTTATACAACACCTACCACTGAATTCTTTCACACCACAACAATGCTTATGTTGCCTATATTACTGTGTGAAAACCAATATACTCTCGTACTACATATAAATTAGTACCAAATAAGTAAATAAATACCATTTATGAGTGGTGTGGAATAGTTACCCTCCCATAGAACTCGTTTTCTTTGGAGTGAGCCTGATAGAAAACCCAGTAAGGTAAGGAGTACTGCTACCTGTACTGAGTATTTTAAACCTCAGGTGAGCGATTTCTCTATGAATTTTCGATGTTTCTCACCAAAAGCGGAGGTTTGAGCCAAAATTTTTTTTTCCAAAATTTGTTGGGATTGGGGGGAGTCAGTGGTGGTAAATCGGTTGGGACGAGGCGGGTTAAGGCTGGTTACATCAAGGCAAATCACAGATGGGAGCCACGCTCTGAGCTGGTTATTTCGATCACTGCAACACATTCGATGAATTCTGTTGGAAATTAATACAGCTCTGTCGTAGCCATTCCAAGGTCGGATCTCTCATTGGTATCGCTAATCTCCTCAAACAAATGCAGGAGGATATGCAAATTCTAACTAATGATGCCACACTGTTGGGAGCAGCAGCTGCAGCAAAAGCTACAGGCTAAGAGATAAGCCAGTAATTGCGAGATACTCCATGGGTAACTCGTAGTGATGGAAATTATGTTCTTAAATTGGAAGATTTTGGAGAATTATTGGGTTGCCTTAGATTTATCAACTGGCTGAATAGTAAACAACAGGAAACAGCCTTACAGATTGGCTTTAATTATTCTGACCAAGGCCTGTCAGAAGTGAATCAGCCTATCTCTCATTATCATTTTCATAATCATCCAAAACGTCAATGAGTTGATTCATGACGAAGATATTTCTCCTCTTTCCTCAGTATGGCAAATTAGTAGATAGCCAGCTTTATCTTTTCCAAGCAAATATCCGAATTTCAATACTCCATCTTGTTCTGTCTTCTTTTTCTACTCACACCATCTTTGGGCTACTACTCGGTTATCCTGATTGTTCAAGTTATCCGTTCAACAAACGGCGTGTTCTGTAAAACTACATATAATACTTCTAACTAGCTGACCACTTGCCACAATGGTTCCTGTGCTATCATGTGCACTGATGTACCTGAAACTCAGAACACATACAGCCTAAGGACGGTAATCTTAATGACTTAGGAGCTTCTGGAACGCCTCATCCCGCTGATAAATTTCCTATCAAAAGCATGTACAGAACAGTATTATTTAATATGCAAAACAAGTGGCTGAGCAAAAGGTGTTATGAAACCTTCTATTGACCAGAATATTTTTCAAACGTACAGCGGATAGCAAGGAGATGTAGACAAGGCCCAAGTTATTGATGATAATTTCTGAAGCAAAAACTTAAAAGATATCAGTAGGGTACTGAGAAACAGAAAGAAAAATGCATTGCTAACCCTGACTGAGCCATCCAAGAAAAAAAAAAAAAAAACGAAAATTCGCTAGCCAGGAGAAACAATAGGTTCAAAATATGGTTCATATTGTATTCCCAGGATGTGAACTTTCATGGGTAACTTATTTCCTTGGTAGCATGTTTTGTGTGATGTGGTTAGGAAGCAGTGGGATGGAAGACCAATAATAAGGTGAAAGGATTAAGTACGAGAGTACATAAGGAAAAATAAGTAGGGGAAAAGGCGGTAATATGGACCATTTTTTTGTTTCAGGCGAAAACACCAATTTTAAAGGTAAAAACTGCATCAATAACCATCAGAAGTATTGCCAAGTGATATCCTTATAACGCATTCAGAGTTATAATGAGAAAAATTAAACCATTCAAATGCCACAACTTTTTATTCAAGCATATCCAAAAAAGTGGGTCTTGGAAAATGGGGTGGTAATATGGAACTTGTGGGGTGGTAATATGAAACAATTTTGAAAATAGCAAAAAACGGCGTTTCTTTTTCTGAATATATAAATAATAATTTTACAGTGAAAATGTATGTTCAAGAACAGAAGTCACAAATGAAAATATCATTTTCATACTCACTACACAAGATATGAGCCCATCCCTGGCACACTACACATTGAACCCATAGTTCTCCTGATTTGGACTTGGCGAATTTTTCTGAACAAAAAAGACAGTCTGCATTATCTCCCCCATGATTTGCTTCTCCACAGTTTCTGTTAGCGAGTTTGATCTTCCAGAAGACAAACTAATTCTCTCTTCTTCTTCAATAGAACTTTCATCCTCATCTCTGTCTTTTTGAAAAAAAAAGTTTCTATTCTACTTTTCGCACTGTTTCCTCCACCTCCTTCTTTCTTTTGTGTGTAGGCGTTTGACAGATACTTTCAGAAAAAAAAGAAAAAGGAATGGTGGTAATATGGAACAAGGTAAAAGGAATGGTGGTAATATGGAACACGCTGTTTCATAATGCCACCCATCACCATTATTAAAATAAATTAGCAGAAATTCTAGGCTAGAAATTTTTTCAAGAAAACTAAGCCTACTTAAGGGGTGATCTTATGACTTGTCAACACACTATATATCATCTATCTATCTATATACCAAGGCTGCTTCCCCCAAGGAAAGGGAGGTAGCCGAGACAGGACGACACACTCCCCATTTAATCATCCATTCAAACACATTCATTCGCATCTTAGCCCCAAAGGGGAGAACGGACAGATCCTCACCTCATCACACCGCACAATGTTCAACTGCGCAATGCAATCAGTGACATCCGCAGCAGGGCCCGACGGCAGAGCTGGTTTACCCCTGCCACATCATAACAGACTCATCCCCTTACCCGCACCTTACCTGAAATAGCTGATCAGACCAAATGTGGGAGAATATCCCCTCAGGGCTGCGTCATCACTTATTCATTCACAATTTCTCTCCATTTATTTCTGTCGCGCACAGCCACTCTTCCTTGCTCAACAAACATCCCTCTCGCAGCCAGCGCTCTCTTCACACTGTCCATCCATCCTATTCGTGGTCTTCCTCTCAGCCTTACACCTCTCACATCAGATCTAGTTATCTTTTTCACCAATCGCTCATTATCCATTCTCTCCATATGCTCAAACCATCGCAACACCCTCCGCTCAACTTTACGAGCCATCTCCCGAATAACTCCAGTTTTCCTTCGCACTTCATCATTCCGCACTCGATCCATACGCATCACTCCACACATACTCCTCAGACACCTCATCTCCATTACATTCAAACTTTTCCTCTCTGCTACACCCATATTCCATGTTTCAGCCCCATATAATGCAGTTGGTACCACAACACCCTCATACAGCCTTCTCTTTACATCCATTCTAAGTGAACGACATCTAAACACTTTTTTCATTCCTCCCAGCACCTTTCCTACTTCATGTATTCTAAACTTCACTTCTGCATCTATTCTTCCATCCACAGCAACATGTGACCCTAGATATTTAAAACACTCTACCTCCTCAAGCAACTCGCCATTCAAAACTATATTCATCCCCCTACCATCTACCAACCTCGTACACTTCATCACTTTACTCTTATTCTCATTTACTTTCAATTTCCTCCTTTCACACACCCTTCCAAACTCCTCTACCAACTGTCTCAATCTCTCCTCTGAATCAGCCACCAGTGCAGTATCATCTGCAAAACAGCAGCTGCTTCAGATTCCACTCTCCACCATCAACATTCACCAGACTCAGACCTCCACCTAAAACTCTTGCATTCACCTCACTTACAACACCATCCATGTAAATATTAAACAACCAAGGCGACATCACACATCCCTGTCACAGCCCCACTCTCACAGGAAACCAATCACTCACAGCATTTCCCACTCTTACACACGCTCTACTATTTACATAAAAACTTTTCACCCCTTTTAGTAACCTACCATCAAGTCCATACAATCTTAAAACAGTCCACAAAGCCTCCCTATCAATTCTATCATACGCTTTCTCTAAATCCATAAATGCCCAAAACCTTGCCTTTCGCTAAATACTTTTCATACACTTGTCTCACCGCAAACACCTGATCCACGCATCTCCTCCCTCTCCTAAAGCCACACTGCTCATCACCAATCACTCCCTCTGTACCCTCTCTAACTCTCATAATTAACACTCTACCATACACCTTACCTACAACACTCAACAGACTTATACCCCTAAAGCTAGTACATTCATACTTATCACCCTTGCCTTTATACAACGGGACCACACAAGCACTTGCCCAGTCAACTGGCACCATACCTTTCACAAAGCACACATTCAACAATCTTACTAACCAGTCAACAATAGTCACTCCACTACCCTTCAGGCATTCCACAGCACACCCATCCATACCTGCAGCTTTCCCTGTTTTCATCTCCTTTACTGCCTTCTCCACTTCCTCCTTCGTGATCAAAGAATCATTCAATTCTCCCAATACATATGTTCCTTGCACCCTTCCATCCGCCACAATCTCAGCCACCCTTTCCTCCTCTACATTTAACAATCTTTCAAAATACTCTGCCCATCTCTTCCTTACTGCATCCATCTCAATTAACATCCTTCCATCCTCTGCTTTTACTCGTTCTTCCTTCCCAGACTCTCCCTTTCGCACCCTTTTCACCTCCTTCCAAAACATTTTCTTATTCTGTTGAAAATTCTCTGTCAGCCCCCTACCCCACCTCTCATCTGCTGCCACTTTAGCATCACGCACAGCCCTTCTCGCCCTATTCCTCTTTTCCTTATACCTCTCATATGACATCTCATCCTTCCTCTGCAGCCACACTTCATATGCACGTCTCTTCTCAGCCACAGCCATACTTACTTCCTCGCACCACCATTCACTTCCTTTTCTTACACCACAACAATATCCTCTCAGACCACCCCACCTTGAGTGAGTGATTCCAGAACATTCTGGTGGCCTGTGGGGGAACTAATAGTTATGTTTAATTCAGTTACCAATGGCTGGCAGCACTTTTCAGCTGTGATAAGATCTGTTTCATATTACCACCCTGTTTCATATGCCCACCTTCTCCCCTACTATCCGATGGGAAGAGGGGTCATTACTGAGAAAGGAAAGACACACCTGAAGGCTTTGTTGTCGATGTCCCCCTCAGGGGATTAAGCGTCGGGCAGTAGACGAACTGAGGGAAAATCGCGAGGAGTGAATGGGTTAATTAGGCTATATTTAATCCTTCCTGTCCGCTGGAATACTGGAAAACTGGAAAAGCGAAAGGAAAATAAAAAAACACCTTCCAGGTTCAGTCTGTCCATAAGTCTTAATTTCGTTTTTTTTTTTTTTTTTTTTTTTGACTCTTCGAAGGATTTTTTTTTTTTTTTTGAAGTTCAATCCCTTTTCCCAGTTTTTCTTATCCATAATATTTAGATCTGATGAGAATTTTGAGATGGGGTGAGGATGGTGAATGATTTTACATATCTTCATAATGCTTTTGGGTTAGGGTCGAACAAAGCGTGTTTAGTTGTGTGGTCCATTCTTACTTTGGACGCTGTTATTAGTTTTCCCACTTTCTTACTTTTTCTTTGCTGTGGTTGATGATGATAAGGATAATGGTAATGGTAAATATGATGATGATTATCTTCATCATCATCATCATCAGCATCATCAACATCATCATCATCATCATCATCATCATAATGTTGACAATAAATTATAGATTATAATTATAATTGTATCGATGGGATAGGCAGTCTTACTGGAATCAGGTGAAGCTAGTGACATAATACTTTTAGTCTGGGCGACGTTCTTTATGGTTTAATCTTGTTGCTGCTGGACTTGGGAAAGAACGCCCGGACTGAAGGGGTTTGTTAAGGCTATAGCTAACATCCTCGAAAGTCTATCCGCAGCTGAATAAGGAAGGTCTTGAGATACCAAGAAGAAGATGGAAAAGACATCCCGGGCTTTATGGGGTAAATGATGTAGCATGGTATGTTATATGAGGCCATACCTGCATTACCGTGTTGGTGTGCTGAGCTAACCACCAGGAGCCACATACTATCTATCTATCTATTGCCAGAAGCCTTAATCCCGTACGGGGTGGCCACAAAAAAATCGCCTCCATGTCGCACTGTCCCCCGCCATTTCAATGCCCTGCTCCCAGCTCACACCCCCCTCTCTCATATACCTCTCCACTCCATCCCTCCATCTTATCCTTGGCCTCCCTCTTCCCCTCCCCCCTCCACCTCACTCACATACACTCTCCTCGTCAGTCACTCACTCTCCATCCTCTCCACATGGCCAAACCTCCTCAGTGAGTTTCTCCTAACGATTTCTATCACATCCACAAGCAGAGACAAGATTTGACTACAGATCGTAGTCCTGTCGGATGAACAGAGTTTTCTGATAAATCTATATTGAATATAAATCGTCAGTATCTCATTTTTTGCCATTTATACCTTTTTAATACCGACAAGGTCTGCAGCCGTAACATGCAGGAGAAGATTAATGTAAACAAGACGAAATAAACTACTGTGCATTTAGTCCATATTGACAGAGATCCCTAAACCGCTTCAGCTCAATTGGCTAGCAAGCATAGTCAGATATGAGGAATGATTTGATTAATAACCATGGAGATTCATTTCTGCTTCATAAATAAGGCTCGTAAACTCTTCTGTAATAACCACCTGCTATTTAATATGCTGGAATGGTTCTGGTCCCTCTAATGAAAACAATTCAACCAAAAAAAAAAAGTGGTCAACAGCCCCCATCATTGAGAGCATAGGTTATTGAGGCTGGGTAAATTAGGCCAATATAATCTTGCAGTCAGGGAGATGACGCACTGCCATTCTTGAAGATGTACACACACACACACACACACACACACACACACACACACACACACACACACACACACACACACCAGATCTCCCCTTCTCGGAGCCTAGGACGCACATAACCTGACACATTCCCTGCCAGCGAATAGGATATGAGAGAAAATTTGTAAGATAAAAGGATTGGTAACTGTCGTCTTGGAGAGGAAGTGAAACCCAATAGGCGTGAACGAGCAGGTGGCGGCCACTGTGAAGAAAATTACGTCCTCAACCAGAGAAAAAGTGAAAGATATTTTATGGTGAAATTTTAGGACTTATTTGACGGACAGTAGGGGCCATAATTTCACCTAAGATTTCACCTCTTCTAATGTAATTCTCACGTTACTTTGCTGGTTAATATTCTCTTAGGTGTAACATTTTTGAAGTTATTTGATATACAGTTTGGAACAGACATTCGTTTATCATTTTTTTTTTTTTTTTAATGTGTCCGACTCTGTGCATAGACTTCACAGCCTGCTCTCAAGGCCCAGTAGTCTTCCTACATACATACACCTCTCTACATGTCATCACTTCGGCGCTAACACCCACCGTCCATACTGAATACATGCAAGGGCTGTCTTATACAGGACTGGTGTATTGGTATTAGCGGGGGTATTTTTACGAAATGTCGGCGGGTCTTCTGGTAGATCGATAAAGTCTGATTTAATGAAATTCAAATCCTTAAACTGTTCCCTGCCCCAGCTCGAATTTGAATCTGGGTCCGGTAGGACTGCAGGCCACATCTCTACCAATTGAGCCACCGCCTCCTTTTATTTGTAATTTATACGTGTAGCTAAATTTTCCAGACATGAGAAAGGTTTGGTATGATCCTGATATTTCACTTCTTCTGCTTCTCACTTGCCTTAGCTGTATTATTATTTTTATACGGAAATAGTTTGGGATTTTCCTAACATATTACAGTACCTATTCTACTTCCTACTTCCCACTGCTGGTTAATATTCCTAGGCTGAGAGAGGATTGGTATGCTTCACCTTTTTTTCTCACTTTCCTTTGCTGGTTAATATTCCTAGGTTGAACGAGGCTTGTTATGTTTCTCTGCCCATATTTTATACTCTGATATGATGTGTCAGGGAAGAAGGCGATGATCATGGCCAAATTGTGGAACAGCAGTGAACTAATAGCGTCACCTTTGCCTGTGTGTGTACATTATGCTGATCAGAACCTCATACCCTTGTCCCTTATTGAAACAAAGGTATCATTAACTTCTTCAGCTTTAGTATATCGCTTATAGTTTATTGTTTCTGGAACCAGACAGATTTATTCAGCTTAAGATTGATTTTTCGATCGAATGCACTACATTTAACCTTCCTGAATCCCTCGGAAATTGTTAACGTATTCTTCAGCATTTTTCAGCTACTTCCAGATTATGTCATTTCTTTTGAGTGACCTGTTATAGGGAAGGGGTAAGTTATAGCTGGATAATTCCCCTTTAGTTCGAAATTACCCTTCTACACTGAATCGAGCAGTCTGCAGGCAGTAAAGATGAAATGTAAAATACGGCATCGGGCTGAAGAGCCTAACCATCTCCAGGCGAATAGGAACTGTTGTTAATTCTTGTTAACCCCATATATTTTTATTCACCTTAGTGTACGATTTCATAATATTGTCTGGGTTAGATATTAAACTTTATTATTTTCTCTTTTTGGCTCTAGGACTAAACTGATTAAAATCTTTTGATGGTAGCAAAGAGAAGTTTTTTTAAATGCGTCCCCGAAGAAAAAAGATTAACTTCTTCACAATAAGAATGTCATTTATTTAGTTAAATCGTTCTATCGGCCATTTTATTGAACTTGGAAAAGACGTGTCCTACTGAAGCGGTTAAGGAAAATCAAACGAAACCCCGTAAACTCGAATATTCTGGCCGATCGATTTTATACGAAATATAATGAGTCATAAGACCCTAAGATTGATAGAATTGTCCCTACTTACTCTCAAATGGTCTTGCCAATTCCTGTATCTAAGTCCACCTAACGCCAGACGATTATGTTCAGCTGGAGTGAATCAGAGGTGTCTGAGTGTTAACTGTGTCACTACTAATGTAATGGTCAGAACTATTCAAGCACATCTTATACTACCTGACGCCAGACGATTTTATTCAGATAGTATTAAGCTAAGCGAGTCGTAGAAGCCTGAGAGTTGAAGAAAGTCCTTGTCAGAATATACTGTTAACATCTTTTGAAAGAAGTTTGTAGCCAGCTAAGAACCTATGAAATATTTGTGCCAAAGAGGTGAGAGGTGATCCTTGGGCAGGGTTCAGCTATTAACGCGCACACCTTATACAAATTCAATATATACATGTTCTGCTGACTCTGCAAAATTTCATTTATTTTCGTATAATGAACAAGAAATCAGTACTGTCGTCGTTTAAAACTCTCAGAATCTTATGACCCATTCTCATCACAATTAAAATTATCAGGTTTTAGTCTGAAGAGAATACTGAAGTTGTTCAGACCATGAGAGGGCTAATAGGGGCATTATTAAAGCTCTCGGCCTAGTATAACTCACTTTAATATTAATAAAATCATCTGACGTTAGTTGGAATATATATACCATGAGAGAACCATTGAGGTTCCTAGCACCTCCTCCATAACAATTTTCTTCTACATATGATTCCCTAATATTGTCTTATGTTTAACTAAGTAAACTGTGTCCATGTTAAAAATATATAAGTAACCTACGAGAGAATGAGAAGCGACTATAAGAAATAAATAGCAAGGGAGGAAAATGTGCTACAACGCCTCATAAACCACGAGATTATGGCCTTATTATACCAGCGACCTAGTAAACAGCCTCTTACTGTACAGTATATCAGCTGTCACAATTTTAACATAAACTGCATTAACTGCCTCGTTTCTGAGAATTGCTGCATCAGTTTCGAAAGGATTATTCTTATGACAGTTAACTCTTTCATTGTTGGAACAGCTTTCATTTTCTATTCCGGCTGAAGCCAAGCTGTGCAAGGAAAATGGGATTATCATCATATTAGTGCATAGGAACCGCGTCATGGGGTAGAGTGAAATATAACCTAAAGCTTTTTTTAAACACATGAAGGACATGATGCTACTCCTAAGTCCTGCTCCACCCTGCCAGTTCCCGGAGGCAGACAAACAAAAACCTCATTGTGCCAGCGTCAGATTTTTGGTATGCAAGGAGTGATTTGGTGGACACCCGCCTATGTGGCGCTGGTGTTTCATTATCAGGCTTTGGTGTCGTATTTCTCTGCTCTCCCTCATCCTGTTTGCCTCACAGTACCTTCCAGCATTTTGACGCCAGGCTACTGTATTTTCTTGTTATAAACTCTATACTATATTATCATGTTTGCATTTTTTTTCTCCTTCACACCGTAAATGCCGCACAGTAGGCTACCATGCAGCATTCTCACATTAGAGTTTTTGTTAATTTATACTTTATACTGTATATGATACTTGTCTCTTTTTCTTTCTCAATAGACCCCACTTCATCCCATATATTAGTAGAAGAGGTTGTTAAGATTATAATGATTACATTCAAACATATGTCAACAGTTTTCTATACTTTCATATAACCAATATTATCACTTTCATCCTGTCCAAGCAACATAATTATAATCTACTCAGTCAAATAGCTTTCAGCACATTCTTACATTCAACATTTTTACGCCAGCTCCTTCCTATATTTCTTAATTGTTTCTCAGCACATCCACACCCCTTTCAGCACAGTCTTACATTCAATATTTTTACGTAAGCTCCTTCCTATACTTCTTACTTGATTCTCGGCACGTCCAAACAACTTTCGGTACATTCGTACACTTGTATACTCAGCATCTTCACTTCAGGCCCCATTTTTACAGTGACACACCTTTCAGCATTATGCATTTCACTTCTTTTCCTTTTCTGCATTTCATACCACATACTCTCCACGGTCAGATAACTTTCAACATAACTCATTCTTATATTCATCATTTTCATTTCTTTTTTCTATATTATTACCTTCTACTCGACACTTTCAGACGCATTCAACCATTCACCATTTTTTTTCTGCAATCTCTTTCCTATGTTTCTTACCTGTATATTCTACATATTCACACCTCTATCAGCAGTCATATCCTTGGCATTTTCCTTTTAGCTTTCTTCCCTTACCATAAGTATTACACATACAAATATCTCTGTACTGTTTCACGGACATCTCTTTCCCCCCCTTACCATTTCACAATTATTTCTACAAAACTTGCTCTTTCACAAGCATTTTTAAAAATCCAATGTTTGCTCTGTTTCATAAGCATTTTCCATACTTTACTCTTTCACAACCATCTCCATGATATATTCATTCAACTTGTACTCTCACAAGACTCTTTTTCCGCCCCATAGCCTCTGACAAGTATCTGTGTTCAAACTTTAATCTTTTACAAGAGTCTAACATAGGCTATACTATATCACCAGCGTCTCACTTCAACTCTCACTCTGTCACATGTATTTCTCCATAATTTAATGTCAAAATCTCTCACAGGTATCTGAGTTCATGTTTAAGTATTTCATTTCCCTACTTATTATTTCACATGCTCCTCTATAACTTTACCACAGGCATCTCTGCTTCACAACCAGCACTCCACTCCTTACACTTACACTATCTTTTTCTGCTCCTTACTCTACGCACCATCGCTGTCATTTTTACTCATGCACAAGCTTCTTTCGCCATACCTTATTCATGAACAAACATCTCCCGACCGTTTACTCACAAATAGGCATCTCTTTCCATATTCAAGTATATCCCTACACCCCTTACTAACACCCAAGCATCTCTATAACATTGCTGTCTCCTCCCTATAAAACGTGTCTCTCCATCTTTTACTCATACAAGAGAATACCTCTCTCCACAATTTATTCATATATAAGTGTCTCTCTACAGCTCTTACAGATATGCAAGCATCTGTACAACATTACTCGCTTCTTATACATGGTGTCTTCATCCTTTACTCATACAAGAGGAGCTCCCTCCATATCTTTCTCACGCAAAAGTACCCTTCTCATTTATTTACTTATACACAAGCATCTCTACTACATTAGCCTCTTTCACTCTCTCCCTTACTTTTACCCAAGTCTCTCTCTCTATTCCATACTTGTACATCAGCATCTCCTTTTATTCATTACTAATACAAAGTTATTTCTCTCCATCCATACTCATACACAAGCCTCTGCATTACTCTTTTTCACTTGTACAGGCGTCTTTCATTCCTAACTCTTATACAAGTATCTCTCTCCATTTTGTACCCATACTCAAGTATATCTCCTTGCGTAACTCATACCCAAATATCTCTCTGCATTCTTTACGCATGTACAAGTACTTCTCTCCAATTCTTCCTCATACAGAAATATCTATCTCCATTCCTTACGCTTTCACAATTATTTCTTTCCATTCCTTGCTCATAAACAAGTATCTCTCTCCATACCTTTTTTTATGCACAAATACCTCTCTCCACCTTTGAATCTAATATCAACATCTCTACATTACTCTCTTTCACTTATACCGGCGATCCTTTACGTGTATTCGTCCAAATGTATCTCTTTTCACCCTTCTTCCACGCCCACACACCTCACCACTTCTTCTGCGCTATCCCTTCACCACATCTCTGACTCTCTGGGTCTGAAATCTTTAGCATTCTTCCCTTTTTCCGTGTCTCAGTATGCACAGCCCTTTGTTTATCTTTGTTTTTACTGTCTTCGGCTTTCTTGTGTTCAGTTCAGCTTTTCCTCTTCCTTTTACCCTGTCTGTCCCACTGATTTACTCAGCTGTTCAGCCGATTGCCCGCCAAAACTTCTTAATGCCTGTTCATCCGTCGAAACGCCAGCCTGCCCGCCTGGCCGAAAGCACAGTACATCTGGCCGATCTTCCACCTGCCTGAATGCCCTCTCTACTGTCCAGCCCACCTGAAGCATTAAAAGGATTATCGGTTGCGGGTGTACTGACGTTTGTGGAGGGAAAATATTGTTTTTTCTTTCCCTTTTCCGTGGAACAACTTTATAGGTAGACAATGCGCAATGGTATTAACCTCCTGCTTCAAAAGATTTCTTACTAACATTAGACGATTTTATTCATCACAGGAAAGACCCATCGTTGTTGTTACTATTTTGTGTGTGTGTGTGTGTGTGTGTGTGTGTGTGTGTGTGTGTGTGTGTGTGTGTGTGTGTGTGTGTGTGTGTGTGTGTGTGTGTGTGTGTGTGAGTGGTCCTAGGCTCATCTGGACGTGATCATTCTGTGGACTGCAGGCTGAAGTTGTCTTTCTCATACAGTGCATCCTCCTGCTTTTGGGGGAGAGGAAAGGAGTCGAGGGGCATTATATATAATGGGACAGCAGGATCCATAGGAGCCACTTCGTGAGGGCAAACTCTCCAGCACCCACTTCGTAGTGCAAGAGGTAACTGCTTGCAAGTCGAATGCGAGCGTCTTGTTGGTGTAGGCCTAAACTCTGGATATGACACTCAACTCCTGTGAGCCGCACACTGATGCACCAATCACAATGGCGGCACAGATACACGCCTTCCCGTCACAACAACCCACACTTCATTAGATATTACTCCGTTTTACTTTTTTGCCGTTTATTTACCTGTTTGCTTTACTGGAGCCTCCAGCGGTCGCGTCGGTTGAGCGTGCGTCTACTTATCCTGGTCTGCATTCAGTCTCAGCCGGCTGTTGCCCTTTACATACGTTCACTTATGTAAACTTGTTGATGTTAAGTCGATGCCATATACGAGTATATATATATATTCCCTCACTCACAAACACAACCACTAAACATAACCTTCTCAACCTACACTCAAAAAGCCATCCACACTTATACCCGTCCGTGGAGCAGTACGCGGGGGCGGGTCACTTCTCCAGTGACAGAATGTGGTGTTCTTCGACCCTAATAGACCAGTCAAATGAGCAGGGTGTAAATACGTGGAACAAACTGCCAACGAATATGGTAAACTGCATTACATTATGTAATTTAAAGACGCCTTGTTACGTATCTCGATTCTGATTCCCAGTTATACAGTACACATCCATGTTTGTGTAATATAACATCTGACTGTTATCCTCTCCTCCAGATCACGAGGAATATAGCAACAGAGCAACGTTGCTTTACTATAACAGATTAGTGAAAAATAATATACTTTTACATTCATCCTTTCATATGAAATCTACACGCTGGTTATTATATGTTGCATAGCAGATCTTCTCAAATTTTCCTGCTGGCTTCAACCGGCGGGTCTGGTGGATTTATTCTTTGCTGCATGGTAGTTCTCATAATTTCCTGCTGGATTCAACTGGGAAGTCTGATGAATTTATTCTTTGCTGCATGGTAGTTCTCATAATTTCCTCCTGGGTTTAACTGGGGGGTCTCGTGAATTTATTCTTTCCTGCATGGTAGTTCTCATAATTTTCTCCTGGCTTCATCTGGGGGGGGGGGGTCTGGTGGATTTATTCTTTGCTGCATGGTAGTTCTTATAATTTCCTCCTGGCATCAACTGAGGAGTCTGGTGGGTTTATTCTACGATGCTTGGTAGGTCTTCTCACATTTGTCTGCTGGCTTCAACTGGATGGTTTGGTGCGTTAGGGGAGCCGCCTTGCATTAGTATCCTAGTCATTGACTCACACAATCAGATACCACAGTTATAATAGTGTCTGTAACTAACAGCTTCCAAAGGAAACGTCATGGTTTTCTGTGTACTCGTGGGGTTGTAATCCCTCCAGTGATCTCCAAATCCTATTCATGTGCAGCCAAGCCAGTGGAAAACATTCTCGTTAGCAGCCTTCAACGGAGCTTGTTGTGTCCATCCTCGGGGCTTTGAGAGGACACAAACATTTCCAGGAATACCTGTCACTGACATGGACCACACACCAACAAGGCAGCAGGGTTGGAATGGGAAGGGTGAATGGAAAGCTACAGCATGAATACTCCATGTTTAATGTATGTTGCCTTCGAGAGTCAAGGTTGTCAGGTTTGAGGATCAGACTTCTTACAGTTCATCAGTGGAAATAGCTTACTAAAAGAGCAAGATATGTATGTATGTATGTATGTCTACAGTATCTATCTATCTATCTATCTATCTATCTATCTATCTATCTATCTATCTATATCTATCTATCTATATATATATATATATATATATCTATCTATCTATCTATCTATCTATCTATATCTATCTATCTATCTATCTATCTATATATATATATATATATATACTGAAATATCCAACTCAAGGGGAGGCCACGGACAGGGTGACACCTAAACTTCACACCTAAAGGCTGTCCATAAGAAGAAAAACTCACTGGGCAATGTCTTTCCTGTACTGTACTACTGCTGTTGAAGCCTGTGCCTGTGGCAGTGTGGGACTGGGACGTAACAATACGTAAAGACTCAGACAAAACTGAGACTGAGAAGGGCGTGCTTCAGGAAGATGCAATTTCACCAAAATTATATACAGAATGCCTAGAAAGTATTTACAGAAACCTAGACTGCGAGAACAAAGGCTTGAACATAGATGGAGAAAAGCTAAACCATTTAGGAGTTGCAGATGATATTGTCCTAATCTCAGAAACAGCAGAGACATTGCAAGAATTGTTAAATGACCTGAACAGAGAATGTTTTAAAGTAGGGCTAAAGAGGAACCGGAGTAAAACTAATGTTTGATCCACAAACACAAAGAAGCGTCATCAGAATAAGCGGAGAAATTCTTGAAGAAGTCGAGGACTACAGTTACTTTGGGCAAATACTAAAATTAACGAAATATAGAGATAGCGAAATAAAAAGACGCATCGCAATTGGATGGAAAGCTTTCGGTAAACATAGAGACATTATGAAAAGTAGCTTGCCAGTTTGTATGAAACGAAAAGTATATAACGAATGTATAATTCCATCTATGACGTATGGTTGTGAGACCTGGATACTGACAAAATTGATGGAAATTAAATTAATCCGTTCTCAGAGAACAATGGAAAGGTCAGTGTTAGGAATATCTTTAAGAGACAGGAAAAGATCAACTTGGGTGAGAGTTCAGACTAAAGTCAAAGATGTTATAGAAGTCATAAAAGAACAAAAATGAAGGTGGGCAGGCCAGGTAGCAAAAATGAGGGATAACTGACAGAGCCCTTACATGCCTTTGTGCCGCCCCAGGGCAGAGTTCTCAGTGGCGCCCCCCCCCCCTCTTCATTAGCACTTCCAACCTCCACCACCCATTACTGCCTATGACCCTAATTTGGGCAACATGATTATAGGACACTTAATTATATAATACTGAGTATTTATAGGATACTTAACCCCTACACAGCGGGCTTGTTTACCAACGACTTGCGTGTCCCGTGGGGTTATTTGGGCTCCGACAGACTCTCAAAAAATATTTGCCAAAAATCAGTTATTAGTCCTAGAATAATAAAATTAAATATGCTTATAGCACATACCTTCAGCTTTCTCCTGGAATGATTGTTGAGCCTTCACCTGTTACCGTAGGACTTGTGGAGACCTCTGAAGTAGGGTAACGAAGTCTTCACTTTACACTTCCCGACAACCCGTAATATGATTTCCACAGCCAGATACAAACACTATAAACACTATTCTACAATTTTCAAGTAGTTTGGGATCCATACTCAAAAAAAAAAAAAACACTGTGAAAGCAATGGAAATTACGAGCGCGTCTGATCGTCGCACTGGCACTAGTTCGCTCTTGGTACTCTGTCATTTATTATTCATAAAACCCCTCACACTTTATATTTCTATTATTATATAACACTTATACATATCTACAGTCTTTATCCATAAGTTTCCTTCAGTAGTATTAGTTTATTGTCACTGTAGGGATTCAATTTCTTTCAGTAAAATACGTAGCATTCACTTTCTCGTCCTGTATACTAGCATTGAGAATGAATGTCACTTTCATCTTCACTCTCATAACTCATAGCATTCAGACATGCTAGAGTGAAACTTTCACTTTCATTACTCCTAGGGTATATACTCGTATTCTTATAATACTACTCATTTACATTTCTATTTACGTTCTCTATTTTATTTACGTTATTTACATTTCTATTTTATTTACACTGTGTTATGCACTGTCACTTGAAGTAACTTATAAAACTATTTTCCATTGTTCACGTATATTTACATTCATTACTTTCACTTATTTACACATTATTTACAATTCCACTTGCACTGTTTTACTCAATAGAAAGATCGTAGTCACTCTTTTATCAATTGTCAGCCCTTTACCTCTTTCCACACGAGGTTTAGTAGGGGGTAAAGGTCACAGGGCCCTTTGCATGGGGGTGAAAAAGTCCTTGAAGTCAGCAAGAAGAAACATACGTACCCTCACTTCGGAAGATGAGAGTAAACTGATAACGGAGGGCTGGGGTGGAGGCCTACTTAGGGGATATTCAGAGCTACCAATGTTAGCTCTTGAAACAGCTATGTCTAGCACTGAAATGACTGGCAGGAAATCTAGACAATACATTATAAATTAGGTAGGTCCAGGTGAATGTAAATATCACTTAGGCTTCTCCCTTCCCTCCTTACATGTATATTTATTACGAAAATAGATTATACGGCATATTTCAAGGGGAAAAAAACAGCGAAAATTAGCGAACGAGTGCACGTGAGGTGTTGTCAGGTGATAATTAGCCAATTCTAGGTGTATGGCACTCTCACTTACCTTATTTCTTTCTTGTATATATCATTTGGTATGAGAATAGGACATAGGGCTTATTTCAATGGATGAAATCAGTGAAAAATTCCAGGGAAGATTTACTTAGCATAGCACGGCCGGGCAGGCGAGAGGATAGGGTAATGGAGGGGGGGTAGGGAGGAGAGTCAAGAACGGGGAGAAATGGCTAAATTGTCAACAATGGATGGGAGTACAGATGAGATTAGGAGTGCTGACTAGTGTTGGACATTGGCAGTACTGATAGATGATACAAGCCCCCACTTGGAAGCCCAGGTGAATTCAAAATAACAGAATCACAAAAGCGACGCCCTGCGGTATGATCCCTTGCTCCCAAGCGTCATGAAAGTGACGCCCCGTGGTTAAGGGGTTAATAAAAGATGCATTTCCTGTGTGTGCAGTTTAATATAGTAGAAAATAAAGAGAAAACTTCATTTCTTCATAAATAATTGTAAAACATCCTTCAGACAGCAATGTAGTTGTGTTACTATATTTTGTAAATATTTATTTCAGAATAAAACAATTGCCATAATAATGTCATCATCATAAGATATCAAATGGATCAAAGGATTACATTAGGAATTTTCTTGCTTTGCTTCTGGCAAATTCATGAATGATGCCATCAAAGTTCATATCCATTAGAGTGTCGGATTCAATGCTAAGAAGTGCAAGATTTGACAGTCCATCTTGGCCCATGGAACTCCTCAGATATGTTTTGATAAGTTTCAGTTTGCTGAACGACCTTTCACAGGAAGCAACTGATATCCCTACAGTCAATAAAAGTCTCAGTGCAACACAAAGGTTTGCGAATCCTTCCCCATATTTATCAATAAAAGCAAGGAGTTCTAGAGCAGTTTCTGGTGTTTTCTTCAATAAGAACATCAAATCTTGCACTTCTTGACAGAGCTCTGAAGGTGATATGTTTTCATCATATTTTTGGGCCATGTCCTTGCAAACAGCGTCAATTTCTTGTTCCGTTTTACAAAACAACTCTTGAGGGCGAAGAAGAACTCCAAAACGACCATCTATCTCTTGAAGTCGAGCACTTCTTGACTGCACTTCTACAACAAGGCTATCAACTGCTAAAAGAAGTTTTCGCTTCATGTCAAGATGAGGGGTTAGTGGTTCATCCCTGGCCAACTCTCCAGGCATACACTTTTTTCGGCGCACTCGTTTTATTTCAATTTCTACATCCCACTTATTGCTCAGTTCTATGCTTTTCGTGACTGCTTCCTGGGCACCGTTATCCTGGTTCTCTTGTAACCATGTTGCTAATGCTTCAAGGTCTTCATGAGCGTCCTTAAAAGTCATCTCAGGACACTGGAGGCGTTTTTTAACAATATCCACCTTTCTCAAAACAGGGGTCCAGAATGAGAGAAATGCCAAGAATTCAAAACTGAGAATTCCTTTCAAAAGGGCCTCACTGTCTGCCCGTGACTCAGCTGTGAAGTTGTCTGATGAAGATATATTTTCTAGAGACTCCAGCACACCATTCAATTCAGTCTCAAGGGCATGGGTGGCATCTGCCCTAGAGCTCCATCGTGTGTCAGTGCTACTCTTCAGAGTTATAGCAGTAACTCTCTTCAGTGCATCCCACCTTTCTGTGCTTCTGCTGAAGAAATTGAAAACTTCGTTGAGAACATTGAAAAAAGTCATTGAACCCACATCAGTCTTAACTGCATCTGCGCCTGCTAAGTTGAGGCTATGATTGTTACAGTTAATAAACACAATTTTTGATTTTTTTTCACACAGTTGACGTTGAATGCCTCTGTGTTTCCCAACCATGACACTGGCATTATCAAAACAAACAGCGCTGCAATTGTTGAAGTCCAGACCGAAAGACTCTAAACCATTACGAATCCCTTCCTCAATAGCTTCAGCATTTTTTCCCCCAAGTTTCATGTAGCCTAGAAATGTCTCTTTCACAACAAATTGGCCTTCTTTCAGAACTACATAGCGTACTACTAAGGAATGCTGATCCTGGTGTGAGATGTCTGGAGTAGAGTCACACATGACACCATAGTACTTGCTTTCCTTGACATCTGCCACAAGTTTTTCTCGAATGGTATTTGCCAGCAAGGCAATGAATTCATTTTGTGTCACTGGAGATAAGTATGTAGCCCTTCCTTTAGCCCCATCTGTGTGTTTATTCAAGTGTTCTTTGAGAACTGGATCAAAGTCAGCAATGAATCGTATTAGTGCCATGAAGTTGCCTTCCCTTTTCCTATCTGTCTGTGTCAACTGTGCCAATATAGTCAATGCTTCCTTGAAATGCCAGATTTCTGGAAGCCAAGAACCGGATACAGGAAATAATTCGCAACAGTATCTGTCTTCCTTTCTCTCTCTCAGCATTCACTTGCCGAACAAATTCCTTATCAATACCCTTCTCCTCTCTCAGGTGCTCCTCAGCCTCTTTCCATGCAAGAAAGGCTTTTCTATGCCAGGTTGTACTCTCATGTACAGCTATTGGAGTACTGTCCTTCCACTTACCTCCACAATTAAATCCTTCCGGTGACTCGAACTTGGAAATTGCATTCTGTGGAGTGTGCGAAAATAGAACGCAGCAAAAACAGTAGGCTGCTTCTTTGGATGGTGAGTAGAGTAGCCATGTTCTCTTCACAACTTCATCTTTACCATCTGCAAGTTTTCTGTAGAACCATGCCTCAGTCATTTTTCTACCCTTACTCCCAGTAACAAAGGGCCCTTTTGAATTCTGAAAATTTTCAGCTCCAATAGAAACAAGAGCATCACGGACGTCAGATGTCAAGTGCCCAAATGGAATCAAACCAAAGTCTCTTCTTTGAATATACTCAAGTCCTGCTCTTCCCTCGCAATTAGTTTCTTCCTTACCCTCCTCAGCCTCCTGAACACTGGTTTCTTTCCCTTCCGTAATAGGCTCAGACTCATATGAACTCCTAAATTCCTCTTCCTCCGTATCTTCACATTCACTCACAAGATCTTCATTTAGAACACAAGTTTCACTCTTCTTAGTCGTCACAATGAAGGTTTCTAATGAACCAGCAAGCTTCTCGTCTTCCATCTTTCACTTCTTTCTCATCTTCTTGTATGCGCTCCCACTTAACCGAACACGCTTTGGTGGCATAGCAACTAGCAAGTAGAATCTGAGAAAAGGAGAGTAATAAATATTAATTTCATATTATTTAAAACAATATCTGGACAGGCCTTCAAGACACAGAAAATAGCATTTTTAATAATAAAAATAATATAAATAATTCAGGCTTCTTTGACCTTTATTATTATTATTGTCATTATTATTATTATTATTATTATTATTATTATTGTCAGCCTTGTGGGTGACAAGGCCAGGCTAGAATTGCCGCCCCCCTTAAAGTGCCGCCCCCGGGCAAATGCCCCCCCCTGCCCCCCCCATGTGAGGGCCCTGATAACCGATGGAGCAAGAAGTTGACTGACTAGACACCAAGAGATTGTAAGCATAGCAGAAAAATGCCATACAGGAGGTGGAGAGATGAGATAGAGAAATTTCCAGGGAAAACATGGCAAAGACTGCCTCGGTCAAGGAACTCGTGGAGAAGGTTGGGGGAGGCCTTTGTTCCGCAGTGGACTTGTAATGGCTGCTGCTGCTGATGATGATATATATCTATATCTATATCTATCAGTCTGTCTATCTTATCTGTCAATTCTTCTGTCTACCTATCTATCTATCTATCTATCTATCTATCTATCTATCTATCTATCTATATATATATATATATATATATATATATATATATATATATATATATATATAAAGCTCAGTTCTTACATCTTTCGATCAGTCAGAATCTGCCACAGGAATATCCTTAAATTTTTTGTAATACCAATTTATTCCTAGTTCATCTTTAAAATTACTTGGGCTTTCATTTTCTCGGGATTTGTCTTCGATAGATCACATGACCTCTCTTGTAAAATCTACATCTAAGAGATCAGGTATGCTATGCCGACTCCGTGCTTTCTTTACCCCTGCACACGTGTTGATTTTATACACGAGTTTTATTCACCCATTTATAGAGTACAAATCTCATGTGTGAGGAGGCTCCCCACAGACAGCTGTTCTCACCAAGGTGGAGTCAAAGGTTTTTCGTCTCATTAAGTCTCCTCTTCTTATTGGCTTCTTCAACTTTTATCTCTTTGCCGCGCTGTTGCATTTTTAACTCTTTTCTATCGCTACCTCAGTGGTCACTGCTCCTCTGAACTGTCTGCTTGCATTCCTCCACCACTATGTTGAGAGCACAGCATCCATCTAGCAGCAAACTCTCCTCTCTTTTCTGTCCAACTCCCTAATGCAAGAGGTAACCGTTACTCCCAGTCCTTCATTTATGCAACAAGTCAACTCTGGACCTGTCTTCCATTGTTTGTATTTCCTACTTCCTATGACCTCCAGCTTTTTTCAAAGCAGTGTATCAAGGCATCTCGAAATGAACGGTTCTTGAATTTGGCTCTCTATTATGTTGTTTTGTTTCTTTATGGAGTTAACAATTTGCGGGCTTCTAGAATTTGGTTCCTTCCTCCTTTGCATATATATATAATATATATATATATATATATATATATATATATATATATATATATATATATATATATATATATATATATATATATATATATATATGTGCAGAAACTTCACTTCTCCGTGAAGATATGTATGCAAAATAACTACATGAGAAATGTAAGGAGTGACATGAGTACTTTCGTATATTACAACTTCAGACAGAGAAAGACAGAAACGTAAAGGGTAGAGGTCTTTTATGCACACCCGCAGCAGGGAGTGGCACACAGAACAAAGGATGACTGAATTTTTATCTGCGGCTTAACTTATGGACACTTGCAACAGGGAGTGGGACACAAGAAAGCATGACCTGAATCTAAAAATGGGCGATGCACAGAAAAATAGGTACCTTTCTTTTTTCTTCCTTAGAGATCCACCTGACAAAAAAGCAGGGGGGGGGATAAATACTGCGGCTTAAGACCTAGAGGATTAATGCTAGATATGTCCCACACAGATGTGACTACACTACCAGGAGACGACAGGGAACAGTCAATTGTTAGTCTGGGGGATACTGCTTAAAATTAATTCAGTTAACAATTTTCATCATTCATTCATTGCCAGACGCCATGTATCCCAAATGGGGTGGCCAAGGGCTTAGAGTTAATTGTTTTACAGGGAGGGGCACTAATCCTCCACCAACCCCACTTGACAATTTATCACACTTAAAATGACCATAGCTCATGTTTACATTCTTTTCATAGGTGCCAGAAATTAGGCAAGATTCGATTACTGTACATTTCTTTCATCTAAGCTTTTTGATCTTGCTAGAATCTTAGAGCCTGCCCAGTCAGTATGGTGGTGATCACTGGATGCTTTGTGCTGAAATAAACCACTGCTCTGTTGGGCTGTCCTTACACTGTATTTATGTTGTGAGATTTTAGGTTCCAAATCTTTTCCAGATTGTCCTATATAAAATTTGTTACAGCTTTTATACGGGATTTTCTAAACAAAGCCTGAATTACTGAATGGGCTGTTCTTGACGATTTTTTTTTTTTTTTATGGTGTTCTCATATTTCAATACTACTTGTTCATTAAGTTCCTTCAGCATGTGAACAACGTATATATATATATATATATATATATATATATATATATATATATATATATATATATATATATATATATATATATATATAGATATATTGTTACGGAACAGAGAAAACTGTCTCGCAAAGTTCCAGGTTCAAAACAAAGAGTTAGGTAAAATTACAAGTTAAAGTTTAATGCTCAAACTAACAACAAAACATTCAGGACTCATAAGGATAATGTAATAGCAAAAAACAGGTTAAATATATGGTTAACTGGAATAGCCTCTATTAACACGAAATTAGCAAGAGTAAATTTATCTAAGTCAGCCCTGATAAAATGACAATACCAGATAATACTCAGTGAATGCAAGATATATAATTACAGATACAAAATATTATTAATAAGGGCTGACACCCAAAACTCATGAATCACCAAAACCTTACTAGGCCTAAGAATTAACACCTTACGCTACACAGTTCAAGAAAAAATGCAACAACACTTATACTCAAATTACACAGCTGCTAGATGGTTGGAGACTTCCTGAGCACTCACAATAATAACAACTGTACAGGGGAGGACAGAGATGTGAACAAAATGAGGAGTAGATCTAAGTGGCAATAATGCAGAGACTGAGCTCATTATATAGGGGCCGGCAGAGCTTGATACAACTTGTAAGAAGGACGCGCAAATGAAGCCATGGGGACAAAGAGTTGACAATCCTGCTCTGAACAACAGAAAGAACGACTTACTCTACTATAAGGGAGGAGGGGGGAGTGAGGTAGAACACGCTCGTGATCAAACATGCAGCATACTGTACGTTAGATATTACACAAAGGATGATGAAATCATAGGCTATGTAACAATACATATATATATATATATATATATATATATATATATATATATATATATACGGTATATATATATATACGGTATATATGTTATGCTACATGTTCAGAGGTCAACTTCTTGTCCTCCGAACTCAAGCGACTGATCTGGGGTTCCCTTCGAGACTGGGTCTAGAGCATGCAATTAGAGAAACAGGGCATTAAAACTCAGGTCAGCCAACCTTACACATTGCCTTAATGTCGACACAGTACTTCATACAATATCAATGCAACACTCTGTGCAGATTAAACACACAATAAGAAAGAAGGACTCTGGTTGGGCTGCTGAGTGACTTGGGCTTATTTCAGGTGTCGTCCAGGTGTCGAAGGGGTCCCATCAGATATGCCTTCCCACAGGAGACACGGGACTACTGCCAGGGGCCGGGTCATCCTGAGTGGGCTGCTGGGCAGTGTGGAGGGCAGCCGTTTTCTGGTGGGGCCTCAGTGCGAAGGTTGGCCTTCGGGGATGGGGCCGGACAGGGCGAGCAGGCACGCTTGTTTGGGCCCACTTCTGGAGGAGGACTGCTTGCCGATGGGACTGGGGAGGTCACGCCCCAGAGTCCTGGGGGCGCCCCTGGGTGACTGAGGGCTGCAGTCTTGCTCAGGCTGAACTGCCATCAGGGGCTGCCTATGGCGTCCCTTCCTTCAGGAGTCTGACAGCGAGGGGCATCGTAGGGGTGCTGGCTGCAGGGCACGGATCCCCAGACTCACCACTGGGCCTCGCCAGATCTCCTCCAGCTGCAACTCCACCAGGGAACTGCATCTGTGGGGAGAGAGAGAAGAGTGTCCCACTCGGCTCTGGATGGGTGAGGCAAGCAAGGGACGTCCTCCATGAGGGACATCACAGGGGTAGCATACGAGGGACGTATGATGGCTGATCCCTCCCTGACGCGGACGGTGACCATTGCCACGGTTCCACTAACCCCTCAGACAGCAGGTGAAGGGTGTATGGTGACTGACCCTTCCATGGCATGGACGGTGGCTGTCACAGCGGTCCTGCTCCCTGTGGAGGTGGCAGACGAAGGACGGACGGTAGCTTATCCCTCCCCGGCGTGGACAGTGGCCGTTGTCGCAGTTCTTCCCTTCTCTGGGGTCACAGCTGAGAGACGTACGGTGGCCGATCTCTCCCCAGTGCGGATGGTGGCCGTCACCACAGTGCTGTTCCAGTGGAGGCTACAAGTGAAGGGCGTATGGTGGCTGACCCTTCCCCAGAATGGATGATGGCCATCACCGCGGTCCTGCAGGGGGTAGTAGCTGAGAAGCATATGATGGCCGACTTCTCCCCGACACAGACAATGACCGTCGTCGCGGTGCTACCTGGGACTGTATGAATACAAGTTCCACCTCAATCCTGGCGAGTGCTGGTCTGGCTGGAAAGCATGAGCTGACCCTTGGCGTCGTCAACTGTGAGACCGTACGCTTTGACAAGTGCGGCCTTCATCATCTCATACGTGAGATTGTCTTCACGAATTCTATGGAGAATATCGAGGGCAGGGCCCTCAAACAGGCTAAGAAACTGAAGCCGCTTAGCTGCATCATCCAGCTGGTAAAGTTGAGCCATGTATCCAAAACGAGCTATGTGTGGCTCAATTCGCTCGCCTTCCTTGTATGGGGGAAGCTTGATGTGTGGGGTCGCCATAATATGTGCAGGGATAGCGCTCGTGCAGCTTGGGCCAGCTGCACCAGATGTGTCTGAAGCCAAGGAATCTCACTTGAGCTTCAACATTTCAAATTCATGTTTTTCGCATGCTTCTCGCTCGGCACGTTCGTGTTCTCGTTCTCTCTTGCATTGTTTTAACTCATATTGATGTTCTCTCTCTCGTTCCTCACACTGTTCTCGCTCATGTTCTAACTCAAGTTTGCGTTGTTTTTGTTCGTGTTTGCGCTGTTCTCGCTCATGTTCGCATTGGATTCTAAGCTCTTCACGAGCATCACTCTCGCGTTGCTGCTCGTGACTAAGCCGAGAGAGGACATAATTCTTTACTTCAGTTGGGTCTGTAAGCCCCATATCTTTAGCTTCCCTTACATAGATGCCGATGGACATGATGCTAACTCAACCTAAGTAAACTAGCGACTCAGTACTGACTGCAATTTTTTCAGAGAAAGATGCCAATAATCGAGAATAAAGAATATAGGCACAGGTTAGTGGTGACCAGTTTTATCTAATTAAACTGGCAAAGAAGGAAAATTAAACAAACAACTGACTGTGAATACTATTATGTAAAAAATGAATTAATAATCACCAGTAAGATAGTGCCTATTGACTTTAATGATAAATACCTAAGTATGAGTGAGTGAGTATTATCTCGTGAATAACTTTAGAGCTAGGAGTTAATATCCTGGCGAGGTCGCCAATTGTCACGGGGTTTTTAATGTAGAATTGCAATATTAAAGAATAATTATTCAATAATACTGAGAACAGGACAATGAATTATCTTGTGAAAATCAAGCAATGATTACTTTATGTCGGCTTACTTCGCCGATTCTCTAAGGACGAGAATTTATAAACTTTCTCAACAGTACACAGCAGAGACTAATTCCTCACAATTGCTGTTTGTTAGTACTGTTAGCCTCTGGAGAAAGTGACTTCATCCCTGACAATCAATAACTAATGCTATTAATGATAACAGGTTCTTGCTGATGCATTAACTCCTGGTTGCACAACAGATTTTAAGCTTAAAACAAAAGGACTGGCCTAAGTACCAGTTATGAGTAGCAAAGCGTTTATGCAAACTAGGAGCTATAAGTGAAATACTCGTAAGCGTATGGAGAAATCAAACACTAATTTACATTACATTAAGCTCAAGGAAAAGAACTGTTAATTTATTGATTACAATAAATAAATTAATGTTACATGAGTCTCAAGATGAATTCAAATAAGGAGATCGCACTCACTCGCTCTCTCAAAAGCTAACTCTTAAACCTAGGAAAAACGTAAAGGAATACTGGTCAGAAAAGTGGACCAAGCGGATGACTGGGCGTCGTTGAGGAAAGACGCTGCACACGCTAAGTCTCTCGCCAATCACGCTAGGTGGAAATTCAGGAACTCGACAACAGTGGCACTGCTATGCACTGGGCCCAACCTGCTTTCTCGGCGCTCAAATCTTGACTGATTCAAATTGTGGGAGAGAGGCGAGTGTCATGGCCGCATTGCTAACGGCTAGAATGAGCGAAACACGCCCATAATAAATCGCTCAGCGGAAGTGCTAATGTCTCGCACAAAGACAATCATTTATGACACAGTGAAAAATTGTTCTGAAAACACTCCCGACTGGGTGAATACGTAGCGGTTGACTGAGTGATATATACTGGGATTCCACTAGAGTTCGCGGTTTCCCATCAAAGTTGATGTCTCGAGTTTATTCAAATACAAAATCGCACCAACTCGTGACAGTGTGGACGTATACATACGTCAATGGGAGTCAGCAGGTTAATAAATGTGTAAGGAACATACATCAAAATGTAATGCAAAGAGAATGTAAGATGTGATGTGAGTCCATTTCTGGCCGAAACACTTATATTTTCACACAAAACACAATATCTTTTTGTGGGAACAATTCTTTAAAGTTAGCAGTTAATAACACTGTGAATTCATGAAACAAATATAAGATCATAAGAAGCAGTAAGAGAAAATGTCATAAGAAATACCAGGAGTAAGAGTGTATAAACCTACAGCATGAGTGCATCACATATAATCATATAAGGAGAGCAAAAGCAGAGACCAAAATAGGTAGAGGAATTAACAGTAGGTGAGTAAGTGGATAAGAAGTGGCGAAATAAGCATGTAAGATGGCAACAGTGCAAAGAGCTGGTAAGTAATTTAAAAAGTGGTGTTAGGCCCCCCCCACACGGGCCACTTTTCAGTGGACGGTGGCTGCCACTTTTTTGTGGCAGGGATACTATGACATCCCACACACAGGCCACTTTTTCATGGCAACCACAGGCAGTTTCATCATGGATGTCCAGGAGGTGGCATGTGTCATCACAGTGCTCCTCAAAATAAGAAAAGAAAGACATACAAGAAAGTACTGGGTGCACCCGATAATGAGCCATAGGCTTATCAGGGGTCAATTTTATACCTTATTTGAAGATTTAAAAGCTTACCCAGAGAAGTTAGAATGACCTGTACCTCTTGTGATGACCTGCTGGCTGCAATTGGGCCTTCAGTTTCACGTTTGAACACAAACATGAGGAAGTGTGTACCAACAGAAGGGATACTTGCAGTTAACTTATGGTAAATATAGAAAAACACACACGTTGCGCAAGAATCTTAATGAGAAAATTTTTTGAGTAAACCACATTTCATAAAATATATGAGACAATTTCTGCACATGAAAAGATGTTACACTAAAATGAACTGTATAACACAGAAATAGGTTCACAGATATTTAAGTAAAAGGCATAATGTTCTCCTTTTCTGAAAATGATGAAACCTAGTGGCAAACATATTGATATTAACAAAACATGCAACACTGATTTATCAGAGAACTATGTCAGTGATAGGAAAAATCCACCAACATACTACCAATAAACAAAATATTTAAATGAATCAGTCAGACTGTTCAGCTTCGCTTGGAATACCTGACATTCTGTCTGGCACTGGCAAGGACACGCTGATAATGTTACCTGGTATAAACTGTACTCTTTCGCGAAATTCAAGCTCTGAACGACTTCGTCTCTCTCTTTCTATATACCTAGGCTGCTTCCCCCAAGGAAAGGGAGGTAGCCGAGACAGGACGACACACTCTCCATTTACTCATCCATTCAAACAAATTCATTCGCATCTTTGTAGTGTGGTATAACTTATATTTTGGGAATTATCTCGTGTACGCATGTAACCTTGGGAAGATGGCCTTGGTTAGGGAGAGGACCTGGGGTAGACACATGACCTTGGATAGGGAATGGACCATCAACAATGCCAGTCCGTCCGCCAGTGCCACCGCAAAGTGGCCCGTGTGCAGGCTGTCATTTGAATTAATGGCCTCCATCATCGTTCACCAGTGGCAAGCCACCGTGGTGTGGGTGGTAAAATGGACCCGGTTACCATGTTTTTTGCAGCTGCCATTTAAAATTGGCTCATGTGCGGGCTTCCATAGAAACACGTGCGTTATATAACTCGCCACGAAAAAGTGGCAGCCACCGTCCACTGAAACGTGGCCCGTGTGCGGGAGGCCTTAGAAACAGTAAGAAAAGAAAATGGCAAAATATGGATGCAAGAATTATAGAATTCGAAACATCATCAACAAGAATGGAAGAATATAGATAGATAGATAGATAGATAGATGGATATATATAGATATATAGATATATATATATATATATATATATATATACATAGAGAGAGAGAGAGAGAGAGAGAGAGAGAGTATATTAATAAGAGGCAAAATTAAGAATATATATTTATATATATATATATATATATATATATATATATATCCATCTATCTATCTATCTATATATATATATATATATATATATATATATATATATATATATATATATATATATATATATATATATATATGCAGTATATTAATATGAGGCAAAATTAAGAATGTATAAAGAGGTAAAAACATGGGTGTTTGAGGTTATAACAATAGAAATGTAAGAGATGGTAAACGTAAAAGTGTAGGAAGCAAAAAATATGAATGTAAGGAATTTTAAAATAATTTATGAGTGTAAGGAAATGTATGATTAAGACTGTGAGAAACAAAAAAAAAAACATGAGATAATGTACAGTACGTGTAAGGAATAGGAGGAATAAAGCACGTGAGTTGCAGAAAATGTATGTCAAATAAGAAGTAAAAGTCAAAGAAGTAGTAAAAATGTAAGAAGCAGTTATAAGTACGAATCAGTGAGATAGTATGATGCAGTAAGAGTCAGGGAGAGGGAGGCAGTACGAACTGTCAAGAATGTAAGAATAAATGAGCATGTGTCAGTAAGTGAAATTAAGATTATAAGTTTAAGGAACATAAAAAGGCGAAATATTGGATGCAGTCAAACTGATAATGTAAGAAGTAAGAATATGATTAAATGAGAACGTTAGATCCAGAAAAAATAAATAAATATGTAAGAGGAGTGAGAACGACAATGTAAATATAATGAGAAAATACGGTGTAGTAAGGGTGTAAGATCTAGCAAGAGTATCAAAGTTAGAGCACCTATAACTACAGAGTACGATCATGGGAACAAATCACCGCAAATGAGTAAAGGAGTAAAAAACGGTAGGAGTAACAAAAGAGTAAAAAGCAATAAGGGAAAGAACAGTAAGGGCAAGAGGTAGAGCAATAAGAGATGCAAGAGTAAGGCAGAAAAGGGTTAGAAGCAATAAGGTGCGTGAGGCAGGAAGAGTAAGACCGTAACAAGCTAAAGTAATAGGGTGAAAGTGGCAGTGTTAAGATGAGAGAATATGAAGTCGAGGAAGATAAAGGCTGATATAAAAGGTATTCAAGGCTAGGCGAGGTGAGGAGGGACGTGAAATGAGATCAGGAAAAGGACAGGGTTTAGTGGAGAGAGGGATGGCGTTAGGGAGAGTGGGAAAGAGGTCAAAAGAGGAGGGGAGACGGGAGAGAGGAAGGAAAGGAGAAAAAAACGACATGTGAGAGGATAGGGGGAGGGATGAAAGAGAGGGGAGGAAAATACTAGTGAGAAGGGAAAGCGAAAGGTGGGTAAGGGAGAAGAGTGTAAGTGTGAGGAAGATAAAAGATGAAATAACAAGGTATCGAGGCTAAATAAGGTTAGGATTGAGGTAAAGCGAGGTCAGGGAGTATAGGTGTAAGGAGAGGCGAAGAGGGAAAAAAAGGAGAGAGCTGAGAAGAGGCTGTAGACAGACAGTATAGAAAAAGTGAGAGAGAGAGAGAGAGAGAGAGAGAGAGAGAGAGAGAGAGAGAGAGAGATGGGAGGGGGGGAGATAGCGGTGGGGGGAAAGAAAGGCTCGAGAGATGAGTTGTAAGGTGCAGACGTTAAGGGAGAGTGTGGGGATTAGGATTATATTAGGGTTCAGAGGCTCGGCAGGGTTAGGAGTGAAAGACGTCAAGAGAGGAAAGAGGAGCAAAGGAAAGAAATAGGAGTGAGGAGGGATAGAGAATCATCATCATCATCCGGACCTCCCTTCCCACCCAAGGGCAGGGTGAGGAGTAGCATTGTCCAGACAGCCCAAAATTGCCCAATCCAATGGGCCACGCTTCCATTCACTCATCATTCAAGCCCCAGGAATCCTGGTTCTATCGGATAGGCCAAAAACATTCACCACGTTCTGTAGCTTCACAGATCGTATCCGACAGGGTCAATCCAGACGCTGCCACGTTAAAAAGGGGTGCCAAAAATCCCTGATCATGCATATCTCCTCACAAAATTCATCGAGCCAGCTCGATCTCCTGTCAGTTCCCAAGCCTCACCGACTTCCAAACCTCTCTTCCTCACACGTTCATCCACCATATCTCTCCACCTTCTCCTTGGCCTACCTCACCTCCTCCATCCTTCGAATTCGCTCAGATATATCTTCTTCACCACTCTATTGTTATCCATTCTCTCCATATGACCATACCATCTCAGTACACTCTCTTCAATTATGGTGTCCACCGACTTCCTCACTTCACATCTTTCACGAATCACATTATTTCGTATCCTATCCACCTTCTGTACTCCACATACATTCCTCAGCAGTCCCATCTCCACTGTTCTTACTCTTGACTTTTCATTTTCATGACACATCATAGTCTCACATCCATATGTTAAAGTTGGCACTAACACTCCTTCATGTAAGCCTCGTGCAGTTGCAACTCTCAAGCCTCTGTTTCTTATCGAGGCCTTCATTGCACCATCAGCTTTTCTTCCTTGTGTCACTCTTCTTTCAACTTCCTTTGCAGATTTTCCTCTCTTTTCTATCACTGTACCCAGTTATTTGAACCCTGTCACCAATTCCAGTCAATCTCCATTCACTGTTACATTGCACTGGGAGTCACCTTCTCTCTCAATAGCCATCACTTTACTCTTTTCTACATTTACTCTTAAGGAACGACGCTTACAGACATCAGCAAAACTCTGCTCTAGCCTGCCAAGTTCTTGTCCGGTACTTGCAAGCAGTACTGCATCATCAGCATACAACAAATTTGAGATGTTCCATCCATCACCATTCATTACCAATGCCATCCCTCTTTCCATTACTCGTGTTTTCACTTCTCTCATCACCCCATCCATATATACATTGAACAACCATGGGGACATCACACAACCTTGTCGCACGCCCACACTGATTGTGAACCATTCACTTAGATGTCCATTAACCCTGACACATGCTTCACTACCATCATAAAAACTCTTGACGGCACCTAACAGCTTACCCTCGACACCGTACATGCGCAAAACTTTCCACAATCCTTCTCTGTCCACTTTGTCATATGCTTTTTCCAGATCCATGAATGCCATAAACACCTTATGGTCCTTTTCACAAGCCTTCTCTACTATCTGTCTCACTGCAAATATTTGGACCACACATCCTCTGCCACTCCTAAAGCCACCCTGTTCATCACTCACTAGGACTTCTGATATCACTCTTACTTTCTCTATAATAATAATTCTTTCATATACCTTCCCCACCACACTCAGTAAGCTTATGCCACGATAATTCTTACACTCACTTTGTTCACCTTTATTTTTGTACAGGGGTACAATCACAACCATTTTCCACTCTGCAGGCACAGTTTCACTCATCCATGCCTTCTTACATATCTCCAACAAGCACTTCATTCCATTCTCTCCACTACATTTAAGCATCTCTGCATACACCTCATCAACCCCAGCTGCTTTCCCATTTTTCAGCTGCTTCACAGCACTCTTCACCCTGTGCGAGTGTCACGTCTCCTGGCACTGCATTCCTTCTCTGCACACCCCCAAAACCAATCATGTTTACAGCTGCTCTGCTCTCTTTATCCTCATTCATCAGGCTTTCAAAATATTCTTTCCATCTGGTCCTTACTTAATCTCCATGGGTCAATAATCTACCACCTGCATCCTTCACACCATCCTTTTTCTTACCGCTTTCACTTCTACATTTCCGCACCTCTTTCCAGAACAACTTTCTATTTTCAGAGTAGTTCGCATTCATTTTTCTTCCTAGATCCTCATTTACCTCCTTCTTTTTCCTCTTCACTAGTCTCTTTACGTGCTTCTTGCTCTCAGCATATTCAGTTCTTATTTCAACTGAAACCCTATCCTGTAACCACTTTAGCCACTTCTTCCTCTTTTCCTCCACCGCTCTCTTTACCTCCTCATCCCACCATGCCGTACCTTTCTTCTTTGTTGTTACTCTTGCCACACCACATACCGCTTTAGCATTCCTAACTAAGCAATCCCTATATGCATTCCACAGGCTGTCCAGATCCATTTCATTCCAATTCAATAATTCTAACTCGTCCTCTACATTAGTCCTGTATTCATCTGTCATTTCTTTGATCCTCAGCTTCTCAACTTTCAGTCTTTCTCCCTGACTACTTCTCTCTCTCCTGATCCACCTCACTCCTTTCAGCTTGATCTTGCGTGCCACAATCATATGATCTGACAGACCTCCACATCGTCCTCTCACAGCCCTCATATCAGCAACCATTCCCATCATCGACCTCTCTACGAGCACGTAATCAATCAGGCTTCTTTCAAAATGATCCCTGTTCCCTCTATACCATGTATATTTATGTGCATCTGTGTTTGAAATACGAGTTACAAATGCACAACCTCCTCTCCTGACACATATCCTTTAGTCTTTTCCCATTATCATTTTCTCCTGGTACTTCATAGCAACCCATTATGTCATCCTCAGGACCAGTACCTACTCTTCCATTCATACCCCCATCACAATCACTTTATAGCTCCTGGGCATTTCTCCCACTACTTCACCCAGCTCATCCCAAAACCTGTCTTCCTCTCACTCCTGTCCTCACATGGTGCATATGCTACAATCACTGCCACTTTCACCTTCTCAAACTTGAACTTAACATATATACATCTCGAGCTAACACATTTGTAGTCTCTCATTCCCCTTTCCCACACCTCATTCATCAACAAAGCAACTCCTTTCTTGCATCTTCCTCGCTCATTCATTCCCGATCTTACACATTTCACACCCTCCCACTCGTCCACTTTGCACCCTTTCATCTTCATTTCACACAATGCCATCACAGCATATCTCGCACTCTTGAACACATTCACCACTTCCACCCTCTTGCTCTCCTCATTCACACCTCTCACATTCCACATGGCCACGCGAGTCTGCCCATTTGGTTGGGGCCCTGGGCAGGTATTGGGCCCTCCGAGGCTCTCTGAAACAACTGCCATGATTAAGTGATTTTGGATAAGGGAATCTGGGGGACACTTAGCCCTGCCAGAAACCCCGGTTATATGGTTACCACCCAGCATAGTAAATGGTTTCCTGGGTACAGGAAACCATTTGGCTTGTCACTCAGTGTAGAGATCATATGGCACCTCTACACTGAGTGAGTGGATGATGGGCGCCCCCAATATAGAATAACAACAATGCAGGTGGGGAAGGCACCAGGTGTGTCTGGGTTGACTGTTGAAATGCTGAAAGCCTCAGGAGATACAGAAGCGATGTTAGTAACTGACCTGATAAATGCGATTATAACTGAGTGTGTTTTCCCAGATGATTAGCTGAAGAGTGTACAGTAATTGTAAATGTCTACAAGGGGAAGGGTGATGCCCTGGAAAGAGGAAATTATAGAGGCATAATGTTTTAGACCAGATAATGAAGGTAATGGAGAGAGTTCTAGAAGGTATGTTTAGTGAAAATGTGAATATTGATGAGATACAGTTTGGTTTATGTCAGGCAAAGGGACCACAGATGCCATATTCATTGTTCGACAGTTTCAGGAAAAAATATATAGGAAGAAAAGGGAACTGTACTCTTTTTTGTTGATTTGGAGAAGACCTTTGACAGAGTCCCTAGAGACGTGGTGAAGTGGGCAATGAGAAAGCCTGGGATCAATGAGTGGCTGTTAGGGTGGTTATGGCCATTTATGTGGGTGCTCACACCCAGGTAAGTGTGAATGGAAATTTGAGTGACAAGTTT